>NC_091127.1:2095000-2392500 GCF_040183065.1 Periplaneta americana | reverse complement strand
TTTTCTTGTTGTAACATTTCTCAATATTGATGGCATTGTCTTTTCGTACGTTTTCTCATTGAAAGAGTAGGAATTAATAAAAACGTTTCCTATGAAAGTTGTTTGTTTTGAAGATCTCTATCAAATAGTACCAAATTTGAAAATTTTACCGGACTCCCATTTGAAATTTTAAAGTGATACGCCACTGAGCCTACTTCCTGTTAGAGCTGATTGATGAAATCAAGCTCAAGTGAAAGTTCACGTGTGGTTTAGTAATAAATATTTTTGTCTCGGAAAATTTTAATGCACTAGTTTCCGAAATAAATTACTGTTAGGGGTGGCCTGAATCACCCTGTATACTAGTGCTGTTTATAGATCAAAATTAACTAATCGATTAACTTTTTTAATTTAATCGATTAATCGATGTCTGACCGACTTCAACATCGCAGGACAAGGTTGCATGCTTGTTGTAGCTAGCAGGATTGAAGTTTGTTAGGGCTATTTAGCGCCGTTGTACGGACGTGAACCTCCAACAGGAAAGGGCATCGTATCCTGGGACAAGAAACTGGGACTACAGGAAGTATCTTACAGTTCCTGCTGGGATCTCGCTGGAGGAGTCTTCTGTAGAAATGGATGGCCGCGCTGTGAACGAGGCGTTCGTTCCCTTCTGGGTCCGTCGAGGTCGCAGGGAACACGAGGGGCTGCACCCTCTCGAAGAGGCCTGCGTAAACGTCCCTCCGTGCCTCATAGTCGCTGTCGTGCGAGCTGCTGCTCTCTTTGTCGTTGTCTGTTTCTGGGTAGGGAATGTTGAAGCTTAAGGCGGCGGTTTCGCGCAAGTCAGGGCGATTCCAGCGACCCTTCATGACAACCTGACAACAACATAAAGATGTGATTCTGAGAAAATTACTTGCAGAGCGTACTTTCCATCTCTTAATTGGTTATAACAGCATGTCAATATTTCTACATACGAGCTATTCCATCTCAAATCGACCGAAATATAGAGAAAATTGACCTTACAATTTCTAAATACAATTAAACTTTTTTTGTACGTAGAAAACTGTGATACAATGCTTTGTGCAAAGTTTGAGGCATCAGAACTTCATAGTGTTCAAATTAAAAATATTTAAATTTATCGTATTTTCATAAAATTAGCAAATTTAAACTATTGTAGCTCCGAAACCCTTTCACCCAATGATCAAAATCATGTTTTTTTTTGATGCTGAGAAATTAAAGTTTATATTGACATATAAACAGATTTTCTTACTTTTTATGGAAATGGAGAAATTTAGATTTTTTCTCATTAAGACACCTTTGACCACGAAAAAATATTTTAAAAATATATGGTTAGATTCCGCATTGAAAGTACAAAGAAACACACATTTTTTACTGGTGCACCGTTGATAAGAAAGTATTGAAAATATCAAATAAAGAAAATAAATAGTATGCGCGTGAAGTAACCAGCTGACTGTGAGACGGGAGCTAGCCGAGACAAGCAAGGCCAGGAGACAAACACGTGATGTGCCGTCTAGCAGCGCATAGCTGTGCTAGCTTTATCACAGGTTTTCATAAACACAGGAGTAAAATGACACCCAACGCTCGCTTATCTTGAGCTCTCGGCCAGTGCGTGCAGTACTGCGCCGTTCAAGTCTAGGTGTGTGGAAATAATTTATTTGATACCCTCGAAACTTATTGCCGTACCACTAAGCAAACAATGCCGAATCCCTCTTAATAATGTAAGGTTTTTTCTCAATATTTTTTTACATTTTTACAAATGGGCAAAAAGCCTAAAAGCAAGTAAAATCAGATTATCTGTCTCTCTGTATACAATAAAAATAAGGATTACTTCTTAATAAAACCTACCACATGTCAGCTTCAAAATGAGCTCCCGTTCAATGTTCTGCAGTAAATGGTTCCAAAGTTCTGAGCGCTGAAAGAGGCTTGTTTTTATAAAATACGCTAAATTTGTCGCTCAATAGTACGAAAACCGTTTGACTTTCGATAGTAAATTTTTGAATATGCACTCCCCTCAGCACCTTGTATAAGTAGGGAAAAAATTAGAGTATAAAAAATGCGAGGTTTTTTACTGATCGATTTCATATGGAATAGCCCATACGCAATAAGCAAATGGCACAAGTTGAATCGGGTTCTTTAATGTGGCGCTCCTTCACCTAATAGACACTTACCTCCACCTGATCTTAGGCAACTTATCCGCCGCCTGTCAGGGGCTTCATCACTCCTGGTGTTCCATCTTGAGTAGCTAATCCTAACATTAATTATATTAACAATGTTACAGAGAAGCACTGGCTTTGAATACGGAGCTCGACATCAAACCAAATTGTAACTCAACCTGTTAGACGATCGAATTTGCATAGGAAATAGTGGGCAACAGTGAACTTCAAAATGGCAATGTCAACAAGCGGTTACTTGATACAACAACAAGACACAATGCAAAAGTGAAAGTAATAATACGTAAGTAACCTCATTCTACTGCATAACAAACTAAGAGATTTAAACAAGTGCTCTACAAATTGCTTCTTACATAATGATTCAGCATTTTATTATTATGAAGTTCTTAACGTCATCATTCCAGTTTTAAATACAAAGAGAAACCGTTATAATCGCCCCATTCAACGGCAAGACACTAAAGAACTCAAATGACAACAAAAGAGACCGAACGAGTGTTCTTTTATAAGAGTTTTTATATCGTTATTGTTGTAATATTATAAGTTTCATATTGCATTTTAGATATTGATTGATATTAAGTTGGCTTAGTATAACTATTAGCACTAATTACATACGTACCAGCGACAACAATAAATGTATCACACACAACCACGAAATGGAAGTTCACAGAACACACACTCCAATGGCTAGGTTTTCAATCATTTACAAATTTAATTGTTGATTTATAATTATAATGCATCTGAAGATGATACACATAATAGTATCGAAAACGTTCATGTAGAAACCTTACTCGTGTAAATGATGTAAATGACTATTGTACTAGATAAGCATTGGCGGCTAATAAAAGTGTTACACATTAAATTACAGCAGCTTATGGGTAACAAAACAAAAATAAAACTGAATTTTCCTGTGTTTTGTTTCTCTGTGCGCCGGTGTTTAGTTCCACTTTCAAGCGCTAGGGATTAGTGGAATCGAGCATACGCTAAGATAATGAATTGAGTATAGAGTTGAGACACAGGATCCAAACATCGCCTACCTTATTGCATAATCCAGTAACGCTTTGCTTCAAATAAATTCAAGTTAACAGCTTTTCCTTATTTCTCAGTGACAAACTAGTTGTAACAATAATTTTTTATATTTCAGATATAATAAATTATATTATAAAATAATATAATACATTATAAAATTATGTATCAAATTCGTTTAATATTTGTATATAATACGTATATGGTTTTACTTCTCATAAGAGTTTTGTTTTTCCATTTTCAGTGTTATCAAATCATTACATATTTTAATTTTATTGTTGTTGGGGTCAACGTCTCAACTCTCATTATAAAGGAACTCTAGAGTCTAGACATTACAGTTAATGACGGATTTATTATTTTATGCATCCAATTTATTTTATTTGAATACATAATGTATCTAGATGTATTAATTATCAAATTATTCCGCTGTGTCGACTGCTAGCTGGTGTGATGTCAGCGCCAACTCTAGGGAGAAAGCAGAATCTCACGCTCTAGCTGGCTTGAAGGTCATTGAAATCAGTCCGGCTACATCAAAGATACCGAAGCGAAGTGTCCATACTTGGTTACCTATACGCTGGTGTGACCAACAAATCTACAATACACGTTTCAAGAGAAAAGACAATAATTTCAGGGCCATATTTCGTTAGACCTATATTTACCAGCAGAATCATTTGATTAATCAAAGATCCAAGTTAATTCAGCTATTACATTTTCCAACGAAGTTACATATTTCATTAATTTGATGTTGCACCTTTTTTCGAAGGAGGTCTTTAATTATATTCTTGCTGACAAGTTGCACACTAAAAAATCTTATGCATGGTGTAATGCAGCGATCATCAGAACACTACAATCTCGGGCTAGCGTCTCTTACAGCACCAGTGTGCATCCGTGGCTGCTGGCAGGTATGCTGTCTCCCTATCCCTATCCCTTCTGCACGACGGAGCATATTTTGTTGCACTCCTTGCACTCTACTCATTTCAGCGAGTGCTGACCACTGGTGTAATGCATCAATATAATAATTATGTTCTCGTTTCACAATGCGCTTGTCATTTTGAGCCTAGCTGGTTACTATTACAGGAAAATAAATACTTTAATAAATTCCATTCCTTATCAGTGACAAAAATTAATTATCGATTTTGCCTTGACTCCTCCAATTTTGACACACATGAAGCAGCCATTCTTTTTATGAAAATAGTTCCCAAGTATAAATTAGCATGTGATATTTTCGTATTGCTCTTTTCTGAATCCGTCATTCGTCACTTTAAAAACAAACATTAGGAAAATGGACAATAGTCATGCAGCAAACAATACAATCAGGAAGCGGGATTCATTTTATACATCTTTTAACATTACATCACTTCGGAATATTTTACAGTAATCGCTTTCACGTGTTAAATATTAGATTACGGCACTTTGTTGGCTAGTTTCAGCCTGTTGTGGGTATTTCAGAACACACACACTTTTTGACTCCACATCAGGGGCGGCCCGTCCCTATGTGCTACAGTGCTACAGTACACTGATAATTTTTGCTCAAATAATGTATTTGTAATACCATAGTATCTGATCTGTCATTTAACAATTTCCCGTGGTTATATTCATGACGCATTATCGAGTGTTTAGTCTTCGCTCTTCGCTGCCTCAGGGGGTTCGTTGTGCTACTCTGAACTTCATGAGAATGTAGACATGTATGCGCATGTGCGAAGCTGAAATCACTGCTCTGATTGGCTATTTTTACGCGGGAAAGTGCTGTAGTCAGCTTCAGCACAACACAGCTTGGAGATTACAAAAGTAAAGCGTAACGAAAGAATGCTTGTTTGTGGAAGAACTCGGAACTATTTACAATGCATTTGGTAATTCAAATATCAGACTGCTGCTGCCATCTACCTATACGCCTATGAGGTTTCTCCTGAATCAGCTAGCAAGCGACGGAAAATGGAATCCCAGAAAATTGAAGCCAAGGAAGTATGTGACTGTATAATTCAGGAAACTACTCACCGTTTCCAGTCTTTAAGCTACCTAGACGCAACAAAATTGTTAAACAGAAAGAATTTTTTAGAATTTTTTGTATAATTTTCGTGAACGCGAACTTGAAGTTGCTGTCAACAGCTATACTATACTGAACAAAAGAGTATTAAAGACACAACTTGGAGTTCTATACGGAACGACGTGCACTCAACGTCGCGAGGTATTAACGCTGGTGTGCCTCAGGGCAGCATTCTGGCACCGACTCTTTTCCAAATCTATATTAATGACCTACCTTTTAATCAAAATTTCAATAATAGTATTTTAGCACTATACGCTGACGACTCGGCATTTCTCACTGCTTCGTGGAAGCCAACTGTCGCCATTACCAGGCTACAAGGTCACCTGCGTGACATTGAACCATGGCTCCTCAGATGGAGAATCAAATTAAATATATCTAAAACACAAGCCATCTTATTTAGCAGAAGAAATAAATTCAATAGACCGGGTATAAATCACACGAAGTTAGCAATAAATGGATCACAAATCGAGTGGAAAACTTCAGTTAAATATCTCGGAGTAACACTAGACAGACGGCTCACATTTTCAGAACATATACTTCAAAAACTCAGACTTGCCAATGCTAGAATGGTGGAGCTTTACCCAATATTAAATAAAAGCAGAAACCTAAATATACACACAGCCCTAACTTTGTATAAAACATTAATTAGGTCAGTAATATTATATGCTTGTCCTGCTTGGGGACATGCACCTATTACAGTCCGTAAAAAATTACAAGTTTTCCAAAACAAAATTTTAAGATTCATCACAGGACTTCCTAGAGTAACTCCTGTTAGATTGATTCATGAAGAACTAGAAATTTCGACAATTCAAGAATATATTTCACATCAAGCCTTCTGCACGTACACAAAGTCGTACAGCAGCACAAACGCACTAATTTCTTCATTAGGAAATTACAACCCTGCGTTAGACAAACATAAAAGACCTAAGAGCGTACTCCACCCTCTAGCTTGGAACGACAACGTACAAGACGAATACCAACTTGAACAATAAATAACCACTTGACTCCACACACAGACAAAGCTATTAATGCATTAATAATGTTATTTCTCTGTTTCAGGGTCATCATGTTATTGGCAGTTTAGATCCATTGTCCCAATTGTTAACACTTTATGGACCTTTAATGTATGTGAATTTTGAATAATGATTAAATTAAAACCTCCCACCCGAACATATTCCGACCAAACTATAGCCAATTGGCTTGTCGTCAGCACGACATCTCATCCTGCTCTAGGTTTTTCCGTGGTTTCCCTTGAGCAATAAGACAAATGTCGGGATGAGCCCTAAAAGAAATGGGCCACGGACCACTTCCCTTCCCCCACTCTTTCTCTTCTACTATCACAAAGAACTTGCTAATTTCTTAGATACCAACCCTGAATTATGACAATAGGGGAACATAAATATATTGTAAGTTCACAGGGCTAACGGCTTCGAAGCTGGGTACCTGGTTCTAATGAAGTGCACTGGTAGCAATCTAACATGGGGGCATGAGATAGTTACTCTGCCTGCCATTAAAAATTCACTTCACCAAATCCCCAAGGTAATAAAAAATCTATACGGAAAACCCGACTTCCAAAATATAGATGTCTGTTCTATTGTTACAATACATAGTCTCCAACAATTTACAGGATCCATTCCGTGAAGTAACGAAGTTGTTAAATATTTTGATTACAACACCAATGACCGCTGCTGAGCCAGAAAGATGTTTTTCTTGCTTGAAACGCATAAAAAAGTTTTTAAGGAACACTATGTCCCAGGATCGTTTCACTGCTCTTGCAATACTGTCAATAGAAAAGAGTATGATGTCCAAGATGGAGGGGTTTAACTCCAGGGTAAATGACAAGTTCTGCAGTAGGAAGGAACATCGTATGGACTTCATATTTCGTCACTAGGCGAGTCTCAAATTAAAATAAATACATATCAGTGTATATAGTAGGGAGATATAGAGATTGTAGCACACTCATTATTTTGACCACCAGCCGCTACTGCTCCACATTACACTAAACAAACCCACCCTCACAGGAAACGCAAACAGAAGGCGCGTAAACTAACTAGGACCACTCAGTTCTGAAGATAGCCCACAACAGGCAGGAACCAGTCAACAAGATTCCGTACTAGTATTTAAGGGGACACTCAACTTAAAAATTGGAGAAAAAGTGTCATAGAAATGAAAAAATTAAATTTCTACACTAATTTACGTGACAGAACTAAATCAATACGCAGCATTCTTCCCCTATTCATTGAGAAGTCACAGTCAAATGCACAAAGACAAAAAATAAAAAATGATAATTAAAAGTGATATTTCAATTAATGATTGATTAAAAATTGAAATATTTTTTATTTTGAAAAGTATTGGATCTAATGAGCTGAGATTTTGCATGTTACTTTCCATGTGTATATTAAACTTTTTCTCCAAATTTGAAAAAGATTGGTCAAATAGGAAAAAAGTTCCAAAATATAGTTGAGTGTCCCCTTAACACGTGAAAGCAATAAATACATTTTCCGAAGTAATATAAGCTAGTTAAAAGTTGTGTATCAAGCTGTATAGAAGTATATAGCTTTGGTGTTTTTCTTTCGATAATCAGCTTGTGTCTGGAATTCCGATTTTGACGCTACGGCACTCGAGGTGGGTCGTGGATGAATACATCACCGCATCCCGTTTCTCGATATCGCCTTTATTTCCGCAGAAATCAAGCAAAAATATTTTTCTCAGGCAAAAATAAAGCTCAATGGAGGAGCTCGATTTTGTTGCTGGGTCACTATTAAGTATGCGGGCATCCTACGGTACAGATATACGGGCCCTCAGCCCCTTCGTCCTCCTGTTATAGAAAAAAAAATCTGTTTTGGAAACTCAAAAATACCATTTTTTTTTATGAATTTGCCATGCTCTACCGTCCATATGCCTGGGAGTAAAGAGTTGTTCTTTGCACAACACAGATAGACTTCGACCAACTCTGTTCATACCACACATTCTAGGGACATCACTTTATTTTTATTAACATTTTTAACATTAACCTGGCTATACTCGGAAACATTGTTACCCCCTTCCATTACAGGAGATTGGCCTTACTAGTGCAACATGTAAACAAATCATTTTACTAGCTGTAGGAGGAGAGAAAAGTAGTGTATCCATTTATGTTACAGGGAAATACAGTATTACGATTTTCAGTTTGATCATTACTTTTACAGTATTTTGTCAAAAAACAGTAGAATAGTAACATTTTTTTTTTCACAAACTCAAGTCTTCAGGCGGTTATATTCATTATGTAATGTCTACTTTATTCAGCATATTACTAACCTAATTTATTCCTGAGAATTTTGTGAGCACTTCCGCAAGAAACCCCAATTTCTACAGCTAACTTCTTGACCGACTTATTAGGACCTCGGTGCATCATTTCTCTAGCATCTTCTACAGCATCTTCTGTCGCCTTTGTTGGCCATCTTACACTTTTCTTTCTTTCTGTAAATTCTGTTGCTCTAAATTTATCTACCACATTAATGATATTTCTACGAAAATATTCCGTAATGATATAATCAGGAAATTGTGAAAAAAACTGTTGTTCACATTCGGTTATAATGTAATTCCAGTTTCCATCATCGTCCTTCATACCTACAAACAGTAAAACAAAGCTCTTGTTTCAATAATGTTGTTAAGTACCGTACCATATTATAGCGTACCGTACTTTCGGTAACTCTAATCTTCATTTGTTCTCAGTCCACACAGATAAATTCAGTTACGCTACACATGATACCTGTGTGAAAATAAACTTCAATAATATAAGCACTTTCTTCTATAGAAAATGCAACATATTTCTGAAACACGCTGTACTCTCTACTGTTTATTTCACTGCTAGCAACAGCGGCCGTAAGTTTGTGTGACTGACGTTAGCAAGGACATTAGTGAAAGGGGTGGAAGTCAAGTACATTCAGAAACGCAGGTACAATAAAAATTGAAGTAAAAATAAAATGATGTCCCTGTATTTCTTCCCACTGCACATTCGTCCCGGTTATGGCGGCAAGAAAGTTGGCCGAAAGTATTTATCTTTCGAAAATAAGCTTGTGTCTGGGACTCTGATTTCAATGCTACCGCAGCCGAGGTGGGTCATAGGTGAATACAGCACTGCATCCCGTGCCTCGGTATCGCCTTTATTCCGCAGAACTCAGGCAAAAATGTTTTCCTCAGGCAAACATAAAGTGCAATGGAGGAGCCCCATTTTATTGCTGGGTCACTGGTAATAATAATAATAATAATAATAATAATAATAATAATAATAATAATAATAATAATAATAATAATAATTTATTTAACCTGGCAGAGTTAAGGCCATACGGCCTTCTCTAACACTCAACCAGGAGTAAAACTGCGTTACAAAAAACACTACAAATTTACAAAGTACACTACAATTTTACATACAAAACTGAATAAGATAATAATAATAATAATAATAATAATAATAATAATAATAATAATAATAATAATAATATGTAAACAACAAGTAAGAAGAAATCAGACATAATATATAGCATAGAGAAGGAAAGAAAAAAGCATAATAAAATGTGAACAGCAGGTCAAAAATAAATGAGGCACACAAAGTATAAAAAATAATACAATTATTGATAATAATAATAATAATAATAATAATAATAATAATAATAATAATAAATAAGGATGGTAATAATAATGATAATAATAATAATAATAATAATAATAATAATAATAATAATAATAATAGTAAAATAATAACAGGCCTAGTAGTAATAATAATGCTAATAGTAGTAATAAAATAGTGCAGTACAAAGCATACAATGAATACAATATTTTTAAGTACACACAGTAAGGAAAATTATGTTTATATATATAGCTCAACTTATCACATTAGAGATATACCATTATCGGAAAATATGAAAACAAAAATATAAAATAAGTTGAATATCACTAGAACATAAAAAATGTGAATACGTGGAAACATGCAATACAACACTTGTCATAATAGTAAGTTAGTTTGGCAACTCGTCATAAGATAATTTTCTAACTTGGATTTGAAAGATTTCAATATTCGGCAGCCCTTGACTTCAGGCGGCAGAGAGTTCCAGTGCCGAGAAGTAGCAACAGTGAAAGATGAGGAATACAGAGATGATGTGTGAAGTGGAATTTCTAGCTTGTTATCGCGTTGTGATCGAGTATTAATATTATGATAGCGAGAGAGAGTATGAAAACGAGCGAATAAATAATAGGGGATGAAGTGTGCATAATTCGATATAGGAGAGAAAGTGAGTGCAGATTTCTCCTCTCATGTAACCTAAACCATGATAACTTCTCGAAAGAAGGTGAGATATGATCATAGTATCGAACATTACAAATGAAGCGGACGCACGCGTTGTGAACACGCTGTAGTTTCTGGCCGGAATCAATCCTGAGATCACTGAACAAAACGTCGCAATAATCGAGAATGAGTGTCTGTACCAGCGTCTGTTTTAATTTAGTACGTACGCAACCAACAGTACAGGCGTCTCGGCCCTCAGCCCTTTCGTTCTCCTGTTATAGAAAAGAGTCTGTTTTGGAAATTAAAAAATAACATTTTTTAAGAATTTGCCTTCCTCTACCGTTCAATACGCCGTAGGGTAAAGAATTGCCCTTTGTACCACAGATAGACTTCGACCACCCCTATTTGTACTACATATAAGCTTTCGTCCCGCTGTAAATTCGTCCGAATTATGGCACCGAGAATTTTGACCGAATTTTTGGTAATTTTTTCTCGAAAATCAGCTTGTGTTCGGGATTCCCATTTTGTCGCTACCGTATCCGAGGTTAGTCAAGGGGGAATACGGGGCCGCATCCAGTTCCTCGTTATGGTCATTATTTCCGCACACTAGAGACTGAAACATTTTAGGTACACAAAAAATACGGCTAGGAAAAAGTGCTAACACAGAGGGTTTGGAATTGAACGGGTTACATCAGCTTCTTGTCTATGCGGATGACGTGAATATGTTAGGAGAAAATTCCCAAACGATTAGGGGAAACGCGGAAATTCTAGTTGAAGCAAGTAAAGCGATTGGGTTGGAAGTAAATCCCGAAAAGACTAAATATATGATTATGTCTCGTGACCAGAATATAGTAAGAAATAGAACTATAAAAATTGGAGATTTATCTTTCGAAGAGGTGGAAAAATTCAAATATCTTGGAGCATCAGTAACAAACATAAATGACACTCGGGAGGAAATTAAACGCAGAATAAATATGGGAAATGCCTGTTATTATTCGGTTGAGAAGCTTTTGCCATCTAGTCTTCTGTCAAAAAATCTGAAACTTAGAATTTATAAAACACTTATATTACCAGTTGTTCTGTATGGTTGTGAAACTTGGACTCTCACTTTGAGAGAGGAACAGAGATTAAGGGTGTTTGAGAATAAGGTTCTTAGAAAAATATTTGGGGCTAAGAGGGATGAAGTTACAGGAGAATGGAGAAAGTTACACAACACAGAGCTGCACGCATTGTATACTTCACCTGACATAATTAGGAACATCAAATCCAGACGTTTGAGATGGACAGGGCATGTAGCACGTATGGGCGAATCCAGAAATGCCATATAGAGTGTTAGTTGGGAGGCCGGAGGGCAAAAGACCTTTGGGGAGGCCGAGACGTAGATGGGAGGATAATATTAAAATGGATTTGAGAGAGGTAGGATATGATGGTAGAAACTGGATTAATCTTGCTCAAGATAGGGAACAATGGCGGGCTTATGTGAGGGCGGCAATGAACTTCCTGGTTCCTTAAAAGCCAGTAAGTAAGTAAGGAAAAAGTGCAGTAGATTTGGTCGATTTTACTGGTGATTAGTGGTAAACATGCTGGGATGCTACAGTGAAAAGGGCGGGTCTCTGAGCCCCTTCGTTCTCCTTGTGTAGAGTAAAGTCTGTTTTGGAAAGTCAAAATTACCGTTTTTTTTATTTTGCCGGGCTCTACAGTCCATATTTCTGGGGGCAGAGAGTTGCCCTGTGCACTGCAGATAGAGTTCGAGGAGCTCTATTCGCCGCACTTATCAGTTTTGTTCTCACTACACATTCGACGGAGTTATGGCGGCGAGAATGTTGGCGCAATAGGGTTCCTTGGTATTTTTTTCTCGAAAATCTGCTTGTGTTCGGGATTCCCATTTTGACGCTACCGTATCCTAGGTTAGTCAAGGGGGAATACAACACCGCATCCCGTTCCTCGATATGGCCATTATTTCCGCAGACTAGAGACTGAAATATTTTAGGTACACAAAAAATACGTCTAGGAAGAAGGTGCGGCTCAACTGCAGTATTATTGTCCCGCTATGCTCTCCCTCTGAATGAGTGCCAAAATACTTCTTGCGTATTTTGTGCTCCTTTACTTACAGCTTCTGGTTCTTGTGCTTGCGCAGTGTCACATCATTGGACTTTGAAAAATGTCTTATTTTCATGCGGGACATTAAGTGCAGTTTCTATAATTTCTTAATTTCTTGCGGGACATTAAGTGCAGTTTCTATAATTTCTTAATTTCTTGCGGGACATTAAGTGCAGTTTCTATAATGTCTTAATTTCATGCGGGACATTAAGTGCAGTTTCTATAATGTCTTAATTTCTTGCGGGACATTAAGTGCAGTTTCTATAATTTCTTAATTTCTTGCGGGACATTAAGTGCAGTTTCTATAATGTCTTATTTTCATGCGGGACATTAAGTGCAGTTTCTATAATGTCTTATTTTCATGCGGGACATTAAGTGCAGTTTCTATAATGTCTTAATTTCTTGCGGGACATTAAGTGCAGTTTCTATAATTTCTTAATTTCTTGCGGGACATTAAGTGCAGTTTCTATAATTTCTTAATTTCTTGCGGGACATTAAGTGCAGTTTCTATAATGTCTTAATTTCTTGCGGGACATTAAGTGCAGTTTCTATAACGTCTTATTTTCATGCGGGACATTAAGTGCAGTTTCTATAATGTCTTATTTTCATGCGGGACATTAAGTGCAGTTTCTATAACGTCTTATTTTCATGCGGGACATTAAGTGCAGTTTCTATAATGTCTTATTTTCATGCGGGACATTAAGTGCAGTTTCTATAATGTCTTATTTTCATGCGGGACATTAAGTGCAGTTTCTATAATTTCTTAATTTCTTGCGGGACATTAAGTGCAGTTTCTAAATGTAATCTTCATGTTACGATGTTTGGTGACGTATACACGTCCGTTGATGTGACATATTAATGAAATTTATTCAGTAGTTTCTAAAATTTCTTAATTTCTTGCGGGACATTAAGTGCAGTTTCTATAACGTCTTATTTTCATGCGGGACATTAAGTGCAGTTTCTATAATGTCTTATTTTCATGCGGGACATTAAGTGCAGTTTCTATAACGTCTTATTTTCATGCGGGACATTAAGTGCAGTTTCTATAATGTCTTATTTTCATGCGGGACATTAAGTGCAGTTTCTATAACGTCTTATTTTCATGCGGGACATTAAGTGCAGTTTCTATAATGTCTTATTTTCATGCGGGACATTAAGTGCAGTTTCTAAATGTAATCTTCATGTTACGATGTTTGGTGACGTATACACGTCCGTTGATGTGACATATTAATGAAATTCATTCAGTAGTTTCTAAAATTTCTTAATTTCTTGCGGGACATTAAGTGCAGTTTCTATAATTTCTTAATTTCATGCGGAACATTAAGTGCAGTTTCTATAATTTCTTAATTTCATGCGGAACATTAAGTGCAGTTTCTATAATTTCTTAATTTCTTGCGGGACATTAAGTGCAGTTTCTATAATTTCTTAATTTCTTGCGGGACATTAAGTGCAGTTTCTATAATTTCTTAATTTCTTGCGGGACATTAAGTGCAGTTTCTAAAATTTCTTAATTTCATGCGGGACATTAAGTGCAGTTTTTAAAATTCCTAACTTCTTGCGGAACATTAAGTGTAGTTTCTAAATGTAATCTTCATGTTACGATGTTTGGTGACGTATACACGTCCGTTGATGTGACATATTAATGAAATTCATTCAGTAGTTTCTAAAATTTCTTAATTTCTTGCGGGACATCAAGTGCAGTTTCTATAATTTCTTAATTTCTTGCGGGACATTAAGTGCAGTTTCTATAATGTCTTATTTTCATGCGGGACATTAAGTGCAGTTTCTATAATTTCTTAATTTCTTGCGGGACATTAAGTGCAGTTTCTATAATTTCTTAATTTCTTGCGGGACATTAAGTGCAGTTTCTATAATTTCTTAATTTCATGCGGAACATTAAGTGCAGTTTCTATAATTTCTTAATTTCTTGCGGGACATTAAGTGCAGTTCCTATAATTTCTTAATTTCTTGCGGGACATTAAGTGCAGTTTCTATAATTTCTTAATTTCATGCGGAACATTAAGTGCAGTTTCTATAATTTCTTAATTTCTTGCGGGACATTAAGTGCAGTTTCTAAAATTTCTTAATTTCTTGCGGGACATTAAGTGCAGTTTCTAAAATTTCTTAATTTCTTGCGGGACATCAAGTGCAGTTTCTATAATTTCTTAATTTCATGCGGAACATTAAGTGCAGTTTTGTTTGGCTGTGATAGTAATTTTCCACAGTAGGAAGCTGATCCCGGCCTACTCTAACTAAATAACAAATTGTATTTATCGAGTGAATGCATTATGTTAAAGATCATAAACTACAGTACACAATATCATCTGCAGTATTTTATCGAACGAAAACACAAGGGTGACAGTAATAAGAAAACTTCAGCATCTCCTGCCATCTCATGCACTCATTGACAATCATGCGATCTGTACTAAGCATACGGATGCTGCCATCTGCACTCCGTAACGAAAACTGCTGAAGTCTCGAATGTGAAGTTCTGGATATTTATTTGAAAAATTAATTTACACTTTTGTCAATTTAGTTAGTTTGTGTTTATTGATTTACTATTTATTTTACAAATTAATTTCTACTGTTAATTGAGTTAGCTTGCGATTTGCTATTTACTTAAAAATTTTTGTGTAATGTTAACGTTAGCCTGTTAATTTTATGATTGTATCTTATTTATATTCCATATTCAAGCACTGTATCTGTGTAATCAACACTAATAGTAAATAAGTATACCTACTCATATCCTGGATATTTTGAAACACAAGTTTTATAAACATACATACAAATATGAGCCTACAATTTTATTATCGACGGAAATAAACGTCGCTGAACGGATTGAGACCAACTTCGGGCTCAATCGAGTTCGACGACACATAACATTTAAAATTGTGCCACGAATATAGCGCATACTATAGACAAATAAATATTCTCTCATTAGTTTTCCGAGTTTCAGGTAATTCATTTTACTGACTCATGCTGAAAATAATATTAATATGTGTAGTATATATTTTATCTTCCACTGTAAAAAACGTAATTAAATGAAATCATTTACCGCATGCCAGGAAAAGAAGATAAACCTTCAGTTTCTGCGTTGCAACGATAGGCTTTGTTATGTAAACCAGAAAGTAAGACGTCTGATCTCATTCAAAGATTTGTTTCTTGAAATATCGATATATAATATGTTGTATAAGATAAATTAATGAAAAGCGAGTATGTCCTACTTTTTTATTATTATTATTATTATTATTATTATTATTATTATTATTATTATTATTATTATTATTATTATTATTCCTGTAACGTCTGTCATATTCTATTACTATATTCTATTAGTTGTTTAGTTGTTTTTTGAATAAATAATCATTATGCTGCCATCTAGCGATTGCGAAATAAATCATGTTATAACCCTCACAGTCGTGTAACCCTTACGGCAAGATTATTACATTGTAATAATGTAATAATCTTGCCCTTATGGTATGGTTTGGAGAAACTCTACTTTCATCAAAAATGCCTTTTCTTCGGTGGAGGCTCTGGTGGTGATTCTCATTCTTTGTTGCCATTTCATAACATGGGAATGGCCCATAGACTTACTAAATAACCGCGAGAATGGCCAATCCGATATCTGTGTTAAGGGGTATAATGTTACCCGTTGGCAAGCCTGACAGTTGTCAGTGTTGCCAATAAATCTGTTTATTTTTAACTGTCTTTCGGCGACAATTTCTATTAACTTTTTATGTTACTTAAATAAGGATTTAGTTACTTTTTAAGAACCCTCTAGCGACAAAAATAAAACCATTTACAATAAGTAAATAATAAGAATTCTAGCAACTTTTGAACTACAGTCCGGCAACTTCCACACACTTTAGTTGGCAACACTGGTCACTGCAAGAAAAGTACCCAGAGTTGCCAGGTTGAGGGATTTATCCCTCGACGTAGGGATTTTTTGGTCGAAAAGGGATTGAAGGATTTTTTGACAGAATGACTCAAAATGTAGGGATTTTCACACCTTTTCAATTTTTCCATTTTTAAATATTTTTCAAACTATTTTTATTTTTTTCAGACATAAAATGAGTTTCTTAATTTTTATTAAAAGCACATAAAAGTGATTTAACACTGAAAACTCTATTACATGCTTAATATATGGTTTGTCAACAATGAGTGTTGTTATAATATATAATTTTAATTGAGTTGAGTTTTAAATAGTTGAGTGTTTCAGATAGAAACGACCAATGAGATTTATATTCTTCTTTTTTAATTTTACTGCTTGCTGGCTGCCATTTAACATTGTAATTTACATCTTCCCGCTTTATATTCAAATCGATTCAGTACTTCAGTAGAGAGCAGATTGTTGCGAACATGAGTACGTTAGGGATATACTGTAGTTTCAGTAGTTGTGTTAACAGCCGGGAAAAATGTACATATTATACATTATGAACATACTTTTAAGTTGATATTTTTAAGTGTCTGTTTATTTTCTTAGTTTTAAATTACTGATTTTTTTAAGCGTGTGTTTATTTTATTGGTACAATGAGTGATCTTCAAGATCCATGCCGAAAAAAAACATGAAATTAGAAAAGAGTTATCTACAGTAAATGTTGAAACTGTTCAATGAAAATATGTAACCTACAACAAGGATTCAAGAGACAACAAAATAGCTGGGCTGCTGGTTGCGGAAGAAGAGAGAGAAGAATAATGTGAACAGGGTCATCAATAATATGCCGATCTTAGGGTGATTACTCTGTTCCACTGTGATATTTATTAGGAACATTGTCTTATTCTATTATTTTAATTCGTTTCTAAAATATGTATTTTGGAGTTTAGACCAGACCACTCCAAGAGGGATTTTTTCTAAATTTGAGGGATTTTTCAACCTATCGGAGGGATTTTGTTTCGTAAAAACTTGGCAACATTGAAAGTACCACAGAGGAGACAAATGACGTGAGAGTAGGGGTGTAAAAGTTTTGTTTGTAATAATCGGTATGTGACGTAAAGTATTGTAATTCCTTGTTTACATGATAGGTATTATTGTCAAGGTTGACATTGATTGTTACTTTGTTGATAGTTTTTCAGATGAAAGACAGGGTTGCGAATTGTGATTTGCAGTCAGTAATGAAAGTGCTACAGTTAATAAAAGAGTTGTGAAGCTGGCGTGCGTAGCATTATGTAAGAGAAGAAGCTGATTTTAAAAATAAGCATATATCCAATTAGCTGTGTTATTGCATAACATGTGAATGAGATTTGAATCAGCTGAGTAGTGCGTGAACGAAAGTATTAGTTGTTTTCAGTGTTGAACGAAAACATGTCAATGCACAAGTGGCTGTCTACCGGTTCTATATATCTAAATGTTGATGCTGTGGATGAAAAAGAAAAGGACGGAATTCTTTTCAGGTAAAACTAATTCATTTTTTCCTATTAATCATGAGTGTACTTGTTTTACATATAGGCAATATCTTTAAAACATTATATAACGTGGCACGTGCTTACCTTCGCATATAAACTGTCTAGGTGCTAATTTGTAAGTTTTCACACTAGGGTAATTTGCTCGGAGACGTCGTTGCATGTAAACCACTTTTACACTAAACCTAACCTTAGTGTATACAACATATACTAAAAGACTAACCTAACCTGCCCCAGATTAAGGAAAAGGTTTGGTTAGATCAGTTTAGGATTTTAGTATATCTTGCAAAAACAAATTACCACTAGGGTAATTTGCTAGGAGACGTCGTTGCATATAAACCACTTTTACACTAACCTAAAATTTGTTTTTGCAAGATATTCTAAAACCCTAAACTGACCTAACCTAACCTTTTCCTTAATCTGTGACAGGTTAGGTTAGTGTTTTAGTATACGTTGTATAAACTAAGGTTAGGTTTAGTGTAAAAGTGGTCTATATGCAACGACTCTCCTAGCAAATTATCAGTTTCACAGTTCTTGTTTTTTCAAAAATATAAATTAAATAGGACTCATGTCTATTAGACATATTTTTCTTGTTTTTATAAATACTACCTCTTCTCAAAATATTAGACCCTTTTTTCTTAACACTCTGTATATTTAACATACCGGTACCATGTAAGTTTGATGATGGAACTCTCAATATTTTTGTAGTAATCGATATAGCCTATTATTCATTAGTTCTCTTTTTATATCACATCACATGTTCCTTTATTCTGTCACAGTCTGCAGGTTGGAGACTATTAAGTTTTCCCTATAGTAGTTCGAAAATCAATACTGACTGCCTAGGTAATATACCTGATGAAAGGTCTTGCAGGGTAAGCATAAGATTTTAAAAAAATTCAAATATTAATTCCAAAAAAAGTATTCAGCAGAGATCTTTATTACTTACTTACTTACAAATGGCTTTTAAGGAACCTGGAGGTTCATTGCCGCCCTCACATAAGCCCGCCATCAGTCTCTATCCTGTGCAAGATTAATCCAGTCTCTATCATCATATCCCACCTCCCTCAAATCCTTTTAATATTATCCTCCCATCTACGTCTCGGCCTCCCTAAAGGTCTTTTTCCCTCCGGTCTCCCAACTAACACTCTATATGCATTTCTGGATACGCCCATACGTGCTACATGCCATGCCCATCTCAAACGTCTGGATTTAATGTTCCTAATTATGTCTGGTGAATACAATGCGTGCAGTTCTGCGTTGTGTAACTTTCTCCATTCTCCTGTAACTTCATCCTGCTTAGCCCCAAATATTTTCCTAAGCACCTTATTCTCAATCACCCTTAACCTATGTTCCTCTCTCAGAGTGAGAGTCCAAGTTTCACAATCATACAGAAGAACCGGTAATATAACTGTTTTATAAATTCTAACTTTCAGATTTTTTGACAGCAGACTGGATGATAAAAGCTTTTCAACCGAATAATAACAGGCATTTCCCATATTTATTCTGCGTTTAATTTCCTCCCGAGTGTCATTTAAATTTGTTACTGTTGCTCCAAGATATTTGAATTTTTCCACCTCTTCGAAGGATAAATCTCCAATTTTTATATTTCCATTTCGTACAATATTCTGGTCACGAGACATAATCATATACTTTGTCTTTTCAGGATTTACTTCCAAACCGATCGCTTTACTTGCTTCAAGTAAAATTTCAGTGTTTTCCCTAATCGTTTGTGTATTTTCTCCTAACATATTCACGTCATCCGCATAGACAAGAAGCTGATGTAACCCGTTCAATTCCAAACCCTGCCTGTTATCCTGAACTTTCCTAATGGCATATTCTAGAGCAAAGTTAAAAAGTAAAGGTGATAGTGCATCTCCCTGCTTTAGCCCGCAGTGAATCGGAAAAGCATCAGATAGAAACTGACCTAGGCCTATATGATCTTTATTACTTCATAAAATTAAATAAAACCACGAAATCTTGTAATCTGCAAATTTTCATGACAACTCAAGGGGGTTTTGGGTTGTGGCTGTTGTTAAGTTAACCAGAATTGAATGACTTGAAATAAATGTTGTATGAAGACTTCCTCTGCAGAAATGTTTGTATTAAAGATTTTATCTTTTATTAATTCGTCCTACAGAATAATATCTGTAATATTGACAATTTTTTCTCTTCAAAAAATATAAATGTTTGTGTTTAAACTTTGACATTACCTGATAATACCTACAATGTACACAAACTTACGTAATAGGACTCATTATTTGTAGTGTATAAAGAAAGCCCTAAATTATCTCAGTGCTGTTAGCACATTTTGTGTTCATAGCCTGCTATACAGTAGGCTACTGTGTTACTTAGAACACATGTTTAAGTTTGCTAATATTTACGAGTTAAATGTTAACTATTGGTATGTACATACTAGTCCTTTATCTAATCTCTTGCGGAAATGTAAATTAGCGTGTAAGTAATAGTCAAGTAAATGCACTTCTTTACTGCACTGGAGACACATTAAGATAGCTTATCTACTAATGTTTTTCAAACTGAGTACGCAAGGAATTGAAAGTGTTAACAGTAAATTTAATTACCTCTTCGGACATTGTACTGTATATAGGGTGAATGTCATTAAATGAAACTTGAGATATTTCAAACAGAAAAGTTTAATGCAGATTTGCTCGTTTTTTGCTTCCTTTTGGAGATAAAAATTGTTTTATATGAAACATTTCATAGCGTGTTTTCCGAAAGCCGTTGATTTAATTCCCAATATGCTCAGTCAATTTAAGAGAGCAGTGTGTTATGATGATAAATTACTCAAAAAATATCAGTTTTGTCCTTTAAATGTGCAGGAATTTGATCAAAACAAATGTAACTTTTCGTTCTACAAACGAATTTTACAATGTAACATTTGTTCGGATCAAATACTTACATTGTATTCTGCCCAAGGTCAGATCTTTCACTGCAAAAACAGCATTCTGCAATCTTTCCTATTTTCTGCCTTCCCCTTAGCCTCCTCATATGATCCATATATCTTAATATTGTCTACCATCTGATATCTTCTTCTGCCCCAAACTTTTCTCCCGTTTACCATTCCTTCCAGTGCATCCTTTAGTAGGCAGTTTCTTATCGGCTAGTGACCCAACCAATTCCTTTTTCTCTTCCTGATCAGTTTCAGCATCATTCTTTCTTTACCTATGCTTTCTAATACAGCTTCGTTTCTTATTCTGTCTGTCCATTTCACATGCTCTATCCTTCTCCATGTCCCATTTTAAATGCTTCTAGTCGCTTCTCTTCACTTCGTCGTAATGTCCATGTTTCTGCTCCATAAAATGTCACACTCCACACAAAGCACTTCACTAGTCTCTTCCTTAGTTTTTTTTTTCAGAAGGCCGCAGAAGGTGCTGCTTTTTCTATTAGAAACTTCCTTTGCCATTGCTATCCTCCTTTTGACTTCCTGGCAGCAGCTCATCTTACTGCTTATAGTACACCCCAAGTATTTGAAGCTGTCCACTTGCTCTACTACCTCATTTAGTATTTGCACGTTTACCTTCTTTATTTTTCATCCGACAATCATCGTCTTCATCTTATTTGCATTTATCTTTATCCCATACTGTTCACAGCTGTCATTTAGTAGCATATCCGTTAGTATCGTCTCTTCTTCTGCTGACAATGCCACTTATCATCAGCAAATCTTATGCACTTTATTCTTCTTCTTCCTGCTATCACTCCTTCCATATTTCTGCACATTTAAAGGACAAAACTAAAATATTTCAGTCATTTAATATCATAATACACTGCTTGAGATTCTGGTTGATAGCCTATACACATCTACTATTATCAGGCAGTACATCTCACTTGACGATATGTGTCAGAGTAAGAACAATTGTTGTTGTTTTCTAATACCAGGCTTTTGACAATAAAGTCATTTGACCTCTTGCACTCCAATATTTTTCAAAGATATTATCATGGTCAGCCACTGAAGCACAGATTTTGAGGTGTTCCGAATCCATTTCTTGGTTTGAGTTGCACAATGGGCAGCTAGGGGACTGATATATTCCAATTCTGTGGAAGTGTTTGGCCAAACAGTCATGGCCTGTTGCCAATCTAAATGCAGCTACAGACGATTTTCGTGGTAAATCGGGAATTAACTGTGGATTATGATGCAGAGAGTTCCATTTTTTTCCCTTGAGATTGTGTTATCAAATTTTGTTTGTTGAAGTATATTTAATAAATCTTTTCACAGAGTAATATGTAGATTTAGTAACAGGTCTGTAAGTAGCAGTGCTGCCCTTCTTTGCTAAAGCATCCGCATTCTCGTTTCCCAGGATTCCACAATTGTTTGTATACATCTGAAATCTGATTAGTACTGGGTGTTCAGTTCAAAGTGTGTCATGGCTCGCTGTATGCCGTCATGTGGCTAGTCGATGAGCCTAGAAAATTCAATCTTCCTACACTTCCGCAGAGGTGTATTACTTATGTGCTAGAGAAGTTGCCTAGCAAGTACGGCATTCATTCAGAAGAGTACTTACCGATACGTACGGTAACGCCGGTAGTGGCAGGAGTGTGAACTGTTTCGAAACATGTACTGAGGTGAGTTTTTTCATACTGTCGGGATATGGGGAGAGGGTTAAGACGATTACTTACTATTTGTTGACATTAACTTCGACGGTCAACATGGACACGGAGCATTTGATTTGTGTTGTGGAATGTTGCCGTACACAACCGATTATAACAAATACCCTGCGTACGACTTGGCCGCGCAAAACACAGTTCGAAAGAAGTTATGGTAGCACACAGACCGTACAGACCGCCATCTGTTGCTAAGACGTTCAAGTTATACCTTACACGTTCTCAAGTTCAGATTGAACGCCTTGATTAATAGGCAACTTGTCTGACACAAAAGCTGAAACTCGCTTCAAATCGCTGACTCATCAACAGTGACGTCATGACACACTTTGAAATGAACACCCAGTATAATATGTAGCTAGTCTACAATGTATGCAATAGAGGGAGAAAGGAACTATCTCCTTGCTTAGTTGCCTCATAAGTGGTGCCTTGTTGGTATCACTTGTGAGGTTCAGACCTGTCTTCGGACAGTTGATTAAACAACAACAATGCACTGCTCTCTTAAATTGACTGAGCATATTAGGAATTAAATCCATGACTTTTCCAACACGCTATGAAATGTTTCATATAAAACAATTTTTATCTCGAAAAGGATTTGAACCACGGCCTGCTTTCACGAGAGATGTGCTTGATATTTGGAAGAGTTTACATATCTTCACCATTTGATTTCCTGCTTGAATGAATCTAAAACCAACTATTAGAAAGGGCATTAAAAGTAATGAACTGTGTGTGTTATTAAATCTGACAGGTTAAGTGCAGTGTCATTCACTTTACAAACATGGTAGTTATTTGGATGTTGAATAGATAAGGCTGACAGCAGGAAATCAGGACATGGCTTTGTAATTATATGGAATTCGAATAAAAGTGCAAGAAGTCTGTTTCAAATTTTCAGTAAATATTTTGTGTTGGCAGTAATTTTGCAGTTTGTCTGCAGAAAAACTGTTGAACAGATTTCGTTCATATTCAGTAACTATACGGGCGAAAACGAAGAAATTAATTGTAATAATTAATATTTATTTATTTATTATTTTGCTAATAATTGTAACATAAAATATATATATATATATATATATATATATATATATATATATATATATTCAGAAAAACTTTAGCTCGCTCCTGAAAGAGTAGAACTCGTGCTCAGGGGCGGATTCCTTAATTGAAATTAATAATTATACAATACAATTTGTCTTATGTCTACTGTGCAATTATAGTATAGGCCTATAAATTTAAATTTACAATTTTTCAATTTTTATAAAATCCATACATAACTTTTTAAATTTAATACTAGAACTATTAGAATTGACAAGATTAGGATATTTAAATATGAATTTGTTATGTATTCTTGGGCCTAAATTACTACTATGATTAAATACTGTAGCAGTGTTGCATTTTGGTTCAAACAATCTTAAAGAATTCATACCTTTTTGTTTCATAACTATGAGAATACAATTCAAAATTATTTCGATTTTTATGTATGAATTTTATTAATACAATATAATAAATTTGTCTTACGTTAAGTACATTAAAGTCTAGAAACAAATTTTGAGATGGAAAATCAATAAGTTTATGAAGACATATTTTAATTATTTTCTTCTGTAATAAATAAAGTGGATTAAAATTGGATTTAAGTGAGCTACCCCATCCTATAATTCCATACATAATATGAAACCATAATTGATCTTATTTGCAAATAGCACTAAGTGACTTTAGTCAAAACTAACCCTAAGGATTTGCTTCCTAAATTCGCTTTCATATTAAAAAAAGAAAAACATTACGGGCATGGACATTGTGTCCAAAAATGGCGAGTCTGAGAAATTAATTATTTTATTTTGTAAGGAGACGTTGCCATGAAGGCAAAGAATAATGAACAAAAGGTGTAGGTATAAAAAAGAAAATTAATAAAATGAATAAGTTAACCTGACTTAAATGCTGAGCAAGAATAAATTAACAGTTACAAAACAATAAAGCATCATGCAGAAATTTATAACAAAAATGTCTCTAATGGAAACGTTTCGAAACAAATTTTGTGATGTATTGTCTCTCTTTCTCCCTTCTTGACCCTCTCTCTCATGTCTGGGTTGGTGGTCACGTCTAAAAACTTATGGTTGATGATTTGGAAGTGTTCTTCATCGTGATTGTATGTTAGGATAAAGGTTAGAGCAGGTAACTAGTAAATCCGATAGTGGAAATTTGGTGACTCCAAGAGAAAGACATTTGTAAAAATGTATTCGTAGATAACGAACCTTTATAGTCACAGACTTTACATTAGATTTGATTACGTCTTCATTAGCTGTAAAGAATTACAGATATGCATGGAATCGTCAGTACACAACATAATATAACATCTATATATATATATATATATATATATATATATATATAATTTGAACTGGTAATGGAAATTACGGGACAACGGCTGAACGGATTTTAATAAATGACCCCTCATTTTGAAGCTTGGAACCCAAAGTTTTTCAGAAAAATAATAGTTTTCAGTGAAATGTCAGTTTTCCTACATAATTTTCCTATTTTCCAAAATCCATCTTTCGTCAGTTTCGAGAACTAATTGCATTTCAACACGAGTAAAACAAAACACACTACAATAAACAATAGGCTATTACTCGAAGGCCATATCCTGCAGGATTGCTGACATATTTAGAGTTTAAATTCAATTGGCTATGAAAAGCTTCAAGACTTACTAAAATAATTTACAGGTCTGATTCTGTGGTGTGTAATTTTCTGAGTACAGTTGTGTATTGGATATTAAAATCCACAAAACTTGGTGTGGTTTAATGACATTATTACCATTAGAAATTAATTATTACTATTCATTCATTCATTCATTCATTCATTCATTTATTTTATTCCATAGATCTTACATGAGCAATGAAGCTTTAAGATGTGGAACAAGTAAAAATTTTACAATATTACAATTACAGTTTTTACAAATTTTTATAGTTTTACAATTTAGTAATTTTCTACAATTTTTACAATTTTTTACAACATTTTGGCGAGATGTATGCCATGATGTTAATATATAAACTACAAAACTTGTGTAAGATAATAATGATATTATTATTAAACATCAAATATTTTATAGTTATTAATCAAGTGTGTTGGGTATGTTTCATATATTTAATGGTGGTGTGGTGTAGATTCAGTATTGGCTCGAGAGAGCGCGAAAATTACAGTTCCTAAGGAAAGATGGTATTACTTACTGATAAAATAAGAGGCCTAGTAGTACCCCGATCATTTCCGCAAGATCTCTTAGCATGATAAAATGATTTTACCTTCTACATTTAAAGCTCTACACGCAGCAGCTATACCAAGATGCTATGTCTATTGTTCGAAAGCATAGCAAACCTGACTTTTTTTTAACTTTCACCTACAATCCACATTGACCTGAAATACTGTAGTTACTGCTTTACTCCCACATGAAAAACCCACTGATCACCCTGACATTGTTGCTTGTGTTTTCGCGTTGAAACTAAAAAACTGAAGGTGGATAGGTTCAAGAAAAAGTATTTGGCATAAAATAACATTCAGAGGGAGTATGTTTCATTATTATGGAAGCAAATAACTTTCAAAATGTCTGGTATTTTTCATTGAAAATAGATTTGAAAAATTTTTATTTGAACGTCTAACAAACTTAGTTTGCAGCATTTGCTGCACAAGCCACTAGTTTAATGCAATCTTAATTCTAAGTATCATGTAAAACTAAGTTAATTCAATTTTATATTGGAAGTAAAACACAGCGTCAAGGATTGATTACACAAGCTTATTATAAACTTAATACTAAGTAACAACATTCCGACTTCATCTACAAAGAAGTCCAGGAATGTTCAACTCGACCTCCCAAACACCCCCTGTTGGCCCATGGCAATGGTAATAATACACGTAATTCTTCCAGTTTCTCTTTTTCCTATATTCACACATACAGTTATAAGTAATTAATTAACTAGCGGACTTACTCGTGTTAATTATGTAAGTCTGTGCGGCTTACAGCTGTTTCGGTGCTTCATCACACCATCCTCAGAGCCTACTAGATCTCGGTGTCATCTCGAACTTCTGTGCCTGTGGTGTGGGTGCGTTTGATTGTTGAAAGGTATTGAAAAGTGGAGTCGAATAGTGTGTGTGTACTTAAATTGATCTGTGTGTTGAGAATTTTATTGGGGCGTGTTTTAGTGTGTCTGTATATTTCATGTTGTTCTAGTGTGTTGAGTTTTTGGTTTTTGGGTTGTATGTGTAGGATTTCCATGTGCGCATTTATGTTATTGTATGTATGGTTAGCATTGGTTATGTGATCGGCGTATGTAGATGTATTGTGTCCTCTGGTTATTGCTTTAATGTGTTCTTTGTAGCGTGTTTGGAATGATCTGCCTGTCTGTCCAATGTAAAACTTGTCGCAACTATTACATGCGAGTTTGTATACACCTGTGTGGTTGTATTTATTTGTTTGTGTTGTTTGTGTGTTGAGATGTCTTTGTAGTGTGTTTTCTGTTCTGTATGCTATGTTGTATTTCTGCTTTCTGAATGAAGGTGCGATCTTATGTGTGCTTTTGTTTTCATATGTTAGTGTGATGTATTTCTTGTGTTCTTGTGTTTGTGTGTGTTATGTTTTGCGTGTTTTTATATTTGTTAAGTTTTTGTTTTGTCTTCCTTATGATGTTGTCTATTATGTTCGGGTTGTAACCGTTTTCTTGTGCTATGTATTTGACTGTGTTCACTTCTTCATTGTAGTGTTGTTGGCTCATGGGTATGTTGAGTAATCTGTGTACCATTGTCCTGAATGCAGCATGTTTGTGTTGTATGGGGCGGTTAGATGTGTTGCGTATGTGTGTGGTGGTTATATGCAGTTATATGCATTGAGGAAGTATGTGTCATTTCATCACATCTATTTTTTTAATTAAACATGGATTCACGTTTATCAGGTTGTATTTCAATAGTGAACGTTTAGCTTTCATTTTAATCTGTCTTCGGACAGTTGACTAAGCAAATTCTCATATGCTGGATTATCATGAGAGAGGACCTGGACTTCATAAGATTTCAGTCAAGAACAATGGCCACATTCTTTCATACACTTACATAACATGAATTTCATAATAGGTCTGGTAGGCTATTTTAACTTGGTATTGCCTTGACACTCAATTGAACTGAAGGAGGTCATGCACAACACTGTAATGGGAATGTTATAAACCATTCAGGATGATGTGGAATTTTACAATGTAATTCTGAACTGAAAGTGGAGCCAGCCCGAGCTGATCTCTGATGTTTACCAACACGTTATTATGCAGGGCATAAATAATAAGTTAATCTTCTCTCTTGCTTATCTTTCTCTTTCTTTTCTCGTTTCCATGCCGATTTAATCTGCTGGGTTTTACAGCTTTTCCACCTCATTTGGCTTTTCTGCCTTGCAGTGTGAATTTAATATATGTAATTCAATATAATTATGTAATATTATACTAGTGACCTGTACTGTATATTACGTTCTGGAAACAGGAGACCATAAATAGCAGTCAGCCTTTCTTTATTTTATGTCCAAATGTAATAACTTAAAATGTCGTTTCAATTTATGGGTTAATTATTATTATTATTATTATTATTATTATTATTCGCAAAATTAATACTTTCGCAAAATTAATAGTTTGGTTGATTGTCAAATTCTTCAAAATGACATTAATTCAATTTCACAATGGTCTGTTGAAAATGGAATGAAAATTAATCAATCCAAAACTTCTGTTATTTCCTTTTCACGGAAAACTATCTCCCTAAAATTTAACTATTCTCTCAGTAATGTCGTAATGACTAGGAAAGATTGTATTAGAGATCTTGGTGTCCTACTTGATTCAAAATTATATTTCCATGATCATGTGCAATATATTTATACCCATTCGTTAAGAATGCTTGGTCTAATTAGGTCTATAACTTATTCTTTTTCCACTCCTATGTGTTTATTAATTTTATACTATACGTTGGTTAGATCCAAGCTTGAATATGCATCTGTTGTATGGAACTCCATTACTTCCACTGACTCGGCTAAATTGGAGAATATTCAAAGAAAATTTATTTCCTTGTGTTCTTATAGATTTTTACTAAATTCCGATTATAACTATGAGATTAAATGCAATTATTTCAATTGCGGTTGTTTGTTCACCAGACGTCAGGATCTTGATTATTTATTTTTTTGTAAAGTCATTAAGGGTGATATTGATTGTGAATCTTTCATAAGCAATATCAGTCTTCGTATTCCTGCTAATGGTTTAAGATTTCATAAATTGTTTTATAATAAGAATCCTAAATCTCTCTCTCCGGTCTGCAGATGCATTAAATATGCTAATTTGCATGTATTCAACTTGGATCCATTTAATGTGTAGTATATCTTTGAGTTTTTAACTCACTGATCTAATTTTAATAATTATTTGTCCATTTTATTTCTTGCATTTGGTCAATTGATTAATGTAGACTATTCCATTATTTCAATTATCTCATTGTACTAATTTTATAATTATTATTTGATCATTGATTATGTAGACCATTATATTGTTTGTATTTCATCTCATTGCCATTTTCTATCATCCATTCTCATCATCATTTGTTGTTTTGTTCTGTTTTGTATCGTGAAAAACTGTAATTGGCCTTGTGCTGTTGTTTTTGCACGTTAATATTCTAAATAAATAAATTACAGAAGGTATCGGATAGTAAACAACATTAGGATTAAGGTTTGCAGTGAAGGACGTGCCCTTGGGCAGGAAACTATGATAAAATTATTATTATTATTATTATTATTATTATTATTATTATTATTGCAGAAGGTATCGGATAGTAAACAACATTAGGATTAAGGTTTGCAGTGAAGGACCTGCCCTTGGGCAGGAAACTATGATAAAATTATTACTATTATTATTATTATTATTATTATTATTATTATTATTATTATTATTATTATTATTACAGAAGGTATCGGATAGTAAACAACATTAGGATTAAGGTTTGCAGTGAAGAACCTGCCCTTGGGCAGGAAACTATGATAAAATTATTATTATTATTATTATTCGGTCGTGAGCCGTCATGCTGTTCGGTTGTGTGTGCGTGTAGCTCCCGTAACTTGCAGCGTACAGCAGGTGCATCGAAGTTGTAATTTGGATATGGCGCCTAGTAAAGACGTCTGTCTTGTGTGTAACTTGCCTTTCTTTGGAAGGCAAAAGTTTCTGAAGTGTGCAGGGCCTTGTGGTCTTCGTTATCATCTAGATTGCCTAAATATTGGTGAGGCCGAGTATGATATATATATGCAGAGTGGCAGTTCTACTTTTAAGTGTAAAAAGTGTGTGAGTGCATTGAAATCTACACAGGGGGACAACACGCCAGTGCGTCCTACTGCTCCAGGTGAGAAGAAGGTGATCTCACCTACAAAAAAAGTCGTTTCACCTTCAAGGGATCTCAACCTACCGAGCCTGCCTTCAGTAGATTCACTTTCCGTCCAGGTTGAAACTGTTCGTTTAAATAGTATGAACATTCTGGACACAGAGAGCGACATTTTGGAATATGTGAAGAGTCTCCAAAAGGAGATGATAGAACTTAAGAACGAAAATGCGGCTCTGAAAATTCAGGTGGCCGAAATTTTTGTGAAAACTAATTCTAATGTTCTCACTAATAAGGGTAATGCCCCTTCTGTATCAATGCAATATGAATCTGTGCAAGCTAAGGGCCCTAGGAAGTCTTACGCTGAACTTGCAAATGAAAATTCTATCCTAAATGTTCAAATGGCAGATATGTTATCAAAGGGGTGCTGCCCCCATAAATCATCTCATAGTATTTCTTCTGTGGGTCAGTCTAATGACCCCATTAAGAAATCTTATAGCAAGGTAGTGTCTGTGAACAAAGCTGCTGACAACTTGCATACTTGTAATTCTGATGCGTCAGCAACAAGGAAGTCTGTGTCAACAACTCCTCCTGCTAATGATAGACATAACAATATTGAACTAAATCAGGCCAATGCTTCAACTTCTGCCAACGTATCTGATGGTTTTCAATTAGTTACTCGCAAAAAATATAAAAAAAGAGAACCTAAAGTTGGAACATTGGCCATGAGTAGCATTGAAATGGCCCCTGAGAGAATTAAAACTAAATCTCTATTTGTTTCGAGATTTAGTTCCAAAGTCAACACAAACAGTATAGAGGACTCCCTGAAGAATCAACTTCAGCTAAGATCTCTTGCTGTAACTAAACTAAAAACCAAATATCAATCATATTCTTCCTTTCACATCACTGTTGATGTGAGGGATTTCGATTCCATTAACAAACCTGAAGTTTGGCCTGCTGGTTGCCTAATTGCACCATTTTATGGTAAATTAAAGCCTGAGCAGCACTTTGCGCATTCTGATAATTCGAACTCTGTTGATTCTCAGGGAAATGCCTCTTAGTCTTAGTCTTGCTCGCTCTCATTTTCAATGTTCAGTTCTATTAATCATCTCGAGATTTTCTACCAAAATGTTCGAGGACTTAACACTAAAGTTGATGAAATTTTTCAGAATATAGTGAGTAATAATGATCTCATTATCTGTCTCACTGAAACATGGTTATCTGAGTCAGTTATTAATTCTAATTTATTTCCAAATAACTATACTGTGTTTCGTGCAGATAGACTGTTTGCAGACACTAACAAAAAAAGAGGTGGTGGTGTCCTAACAGCGATTAGCAACCAGTTACCTTTTACTAAAAGACGTTTTGACTTAGAAATTATTAGTGAATGCGTTTGGGTTGAACTTAGAATGACTGATGGTTTTAATCTGTTATTAGGTAACCATTATTTCTCTCCTGATACAGATCATATTCACTTAAAATCTTATCTTAATTTTCTTGAAAAAAATCTCGACACTCATAATTTTAGAATAGTAATCCTTGGTGATTTTAACACTCCTGGTATGGACTGGACAACTGGTTCTAATCTTAATGATACTCATTATTACTCTAAAATTAAGGCTAAGGATTTATATTCCTCGTCCTGCCTTCTTGGATTAATTCAAATTAACTCTACCGTTACGAGTAAAAAGCTTCTTGATTTGGTTTTTACTAATGATAAAAACAGTACAGTTAAACTTGCCGATCACTCTCTAGTTTTAGAGGATACTTATCATCCATCTATCTCTATTTATATTGAAGTAAAATTATCGTTACCGGAACACTCTCTAATCAGTTCTTATTTAAATTATTCTCAAGGTGATTATCTGAATCTTTATTCTATTCTATACAATTATGATTGGACTAGCATATATCAGACTACTGATGTAAACACTGCTGCAAATTCCTTGTCTCAAATTATAAACAATGCTATATCTCTTTGTGTCCCTGTCACCTTTGTTAAAAAATCGCACTATCCTAAATGGTTTTCAAACGATTTACGTCAGCTTATTAAGAAAAAAAATAAAGCTCATAAAAATTACAAAAAATATAAAACTGATCATCATTATCAAATTGTTTCTAATTTTAGAAAACAAGTCAAAGCCATGATTAAATCTGATAAATTCAAATGGTTACAATCAATTGATGATAACCTAAAGCACGAACCAAATAAATTTTGGAAATATGTAGAAACTTTTCGAAAAACAAATAGTAATCCCACAGAACTAATAATAAATGGCGTTCACATCACAGATGAAAAAAAAATTGCAAATGCATTTGCTTGTCAATTTAAATCTGTTCAACAAAATTGTAACTCTAATTTCATTACTTATGATTCTAATATCACTGACTGTTTGTCCCTGCCTAATATTACATTCGATGATGTAAATAAAGCTATTAAAAAACTAAAGCCTAATAAATGTAAAGGTACTGATAGCATTCCTAATTTTATAATCAAGGGTTGCTCTAATATTCTCTTGCCTGTTTTAACTTTTTTATTCAATCTTAGCTTAAAAACAGGAATTTACCCGTCACTTTGGAAGGAAGCATCCATTATTCCAGTTTTCGAAAATGGTAATAAAAATAGTGTTACTAATTATAGACCCATTTCTATCCTAAACAATTTTTCTAAAATTTTTGAAAAAATTATTCATAAACACATTTCATTTTATGTCAAAAATAAGATCAATTCGGCCCAACATGGATTTACAAGAGGGAAATCTACAACTACTAATTTAGTTTCCTATCTTAATCTCATAATGCCTATAGTTGAAAATCAAGGTCAAATTGACTCAATTTATTTTGATTTTAGCAAAGCATTTGATGTTGTTCCTCACAAAATTTTATTAAATAAATTAAGTAATTTTGGTCTCTCCACTAACTACGTTAATTGGTTTGAAAATTATTTAACAGATAGACAGTCCTGTGTTCGACTAGGTAATTCTCTCTCGGTTCCATTTAATAGTTTATGCGGTGTTCCTCAAGGGTCTACATTGGGACCTCTCTTATTTTTATTATTTATAAATGATATAAGTAAAAGAATAAGTTCTAGCTGCCTTTTGTTTGCGGATGATCTCAAAATCTTTCGCAAAATTAATAGTTTGGTTGATTGTCAAATTCTTCAAAATGACATTAATTCAATTTCACAATGGTCTGTTGAAAATGGAATGAAAATTAATCAATCCAAAACTTCTGTTATTTCCTTTTCACGGAAAACTATCTCCCTAAAATTTAACTATTCTCTCAGTAATGTCGTAATTACTAGGACAGATTGTATTAGAGATCTTGGTGTCCTACTTGATTCAAAATTATATTTCCATGATCATGTGCAATATATCTATACCCATTCGTTAAGAATGCTTGGTCTAATTAGGTCTATAACTTATTCTTTTTCCACTCCTATGTGTTTATTAATTTTATACTATACGTTGGTTAGATCCAAGCTTGAATATGCATCTGTTGTATGGAACTCCATTACTTCCACTGACTCGGCTAAATTGGAGAATATTCAAAGAAAATTTATTTCCTTGTGTTCTTATAGATTTTTACGAAATTCCGATTATAACTATGAGATTAAATGCAATTATTTCAATTGCGGTTGTTTGTTCACCAGACGTCAGGATCTTGATTATTTATTTTTTTGCAAAGTCATTAAGGGTGATATTGATTGTGAATCTTTCATAAGCAATATCAGTCTTCGTATTCCTGCTAATGGTTTAAGATTTCATAAATTGTTTTATAATAAGAATCCTAAATCTCTCTCTCCGGTCTGCAGATGCATTAAATATGCTAATTTGCATGGATTCAACTTGGATCCATTTAATGTGTAGTATATCTTTGAGTTTTTAACTCACTGATCCGTTTTAATAATTATTTGTCCATTTTATTTCTTGCATTTGGTCAATTGATTAATGTAGACTATTCCATTATTTCAATTATCTCATTGTACTAATTTTATAATTATTATTTGATCATTGATTATGTAGACCATTATATTGTTTGTATTTCATCTCATTGCCATTTTCTATCATTCATTCTCATCATCATTTGTTGTTTTGTTCTGTTTTGTATCGTGCAAAACTGTAATTGGCCTTGTGCTGTTGTTTTTGCACGTTAATATTCTAAATAAATAAATAAATAAAATAAATAAATTATTATTATTATTACAGAAGGTATCGGATAGTAAACAACATTAGGATTAAGGTTTGCAGTGAAGGACGTGCCCTTGGGCAGGAAACTATGATAAAATTATTATTATTATTATTATTATTATTATTATTATTATTATTATTATTACAGAAACAACATTAGGATTAAGGTTTGGCGAGAAGGACCTGCCTTTGGGCAGAAAACTGTGATAAAGTAATAATAATAATAATAATAATAATAATAATAATAATAATTATTATTATTATTATTATTATTATTACAGAAACAACATTAGGATTAAGGTTTGCAGTGACGGACCTGCCTTTGGGCAGAAAACTATGATAAAATTATTATTATTATTATTATTACAGAAGGTATCGGATAGTAAACATTATGAGGATTAAGGTTTGCAGTGAAGGACCTGCCCTTGGGCAGGAAACTATGATAAAATTATTATTATTATTATTATTATTATTATTATTACAGAAGGTATCGGATAGTAAACAACATGAGGATTAAGGTTTGCAGTGAAGGACCTGCCTTTGGGCAGGAAACTGTTATAAAATTATTATTATTATTATTATTATTATTATTATTATTATTATTATTATTATTATTATTATTATTACAGAAACAACATTAGGATTAAGGTTTGGCGAGAAGGACCTGCCTTTGGGCAGAAAACTATGATAAAATTATTATTATTATTATTATTATTATTATTATTATTATTATTGCAGAAGGTATCGGATAGTAAACAACATTAGGATTAAGGTTTGCAGTGAAGGATCTGCCCTTGGACAGAAAACTGTGATGAAATTATTATTATTATTATTATTATTATTATTATTATTATTATTACAGAAACAACATTAGGATTAAGGTTTGGCGAGAAGGACCTGCCTTTGGGCAGAAAACTATGATAAAATTATTATTATTATTATTATTATTATTATTATTATTATTATTATTATTATTATTATTACAGAAACAACATTAGGATTAAGGTTTGGCGAGAAGGACCTGCCTTTGGGCAGAAAACTATGATAAAATTATTATTATTATTATTATTATTATTATTGCAGAAGGTATCGGATAGTAAACAACATTAGGATTAAGGTTTGCAGTGAAGGATCTGCCCTTGGACAGAAAACTGTGATGAAATTATTATTATTATTATTATTATTATTATTATTATTATTATTATTATTATTATTATTATTATTATTATTACTACTACTAGTAGCACGTGACAACATACCGTGAAAAATGCATTCAGTTTTAAAACATCACATTTATTGTATTTCCTTCATCCAGATTTTAATAAGCTACTGGTACTTTGAAAATTGTCAGTACAATGCAATATTTATGAAATACGGCACCTAATCTAGCCTTATATTATTTTGTAATTATTATTTAATATGTTCGCATTATTTTACTCGACTTGTGCTTGTATAACTATATAAATTTTTATTAGTGTTCTTTAAATATTAGTCTGTAAAATTGTATCAACTTCTTTTGTTTCTGGCTAAGTGGAAGAGAAGGCCTGATGACCTTAACTTCGCCAGAATAAATAAATATCTATTATTAATACATATTAATTTTTAGACAACCAATATGCACTGTCCCTTTCCGGACTGATTATTATGAAGTAATCTTTTAGGGAGAATATATTTTATAACTAAAGGAAAATCGATCTGTGTATGTAGGTTCATCATACATTTGATAATTTCACTGTCTCATATCTCATGTATACAGTGTCCAAAGTGTAATATGCTGCCAAATTACTGAAAGTTTTGTGGCAACATTGAATGAAGTGGCCATTATACTTTCCGATTTCGCAATTAAAGTGATGGGCTTTGCAGAATGTATAGTTGTATGTGGGTCTGTACACATGTTGGTCAAATTTCCAAGGGAAGAAATTATAGAACACAAATCACCTGTCCCTCCAAGTTGGGGGTTGATGCAGTAGATCAGCCCCTCAATCATTATCAATTACAAATTGTATCATTAAAAACAAAATAACTAAAGCACATGATGTTGCATGACGAAACCAAATAACATCTAACATAAGTTTTAATGCTTCAATTTTTGTGTTCCTGTTTAAGCCTAGATAGGCTACTTTATTAAAAATTGTCGTCATGTCAGAACATACACTGTGCTGGTGTACAGTGGCGTCTTTTTACTCCCCTTATTAAACTTCTTACCTAGTACTCATTTATGCACTCAATCCTGTAAGCCTTCAATTTGAAAATTACTAATAAAATTCTGTTGTTTTTTTTTACAGTAGTTCCAAGAAGAGGAACAAATATGGACCAGCTCTTAAACATTTTCTACCATACCGACCATCCCCCAGGTAAAAAAAAAATATTGTAGGCTACTTATCAAATCAAGTAGAATAATGTATACAGAAAAACCTTCATATAACATCTATCTGCAGTATGCGGAACCCGAATCACGCAAGTGAAGTGGGTAGACATTAGACACACACATTTACCTTTTTGTGTATAAGTTCATAAACTGTGTCTCTTGATTTAGAAATTATATTCATTTGGTGAGCTGATTTTCAATTTTAAGCCCTAACGTGAAAAATATGTGCAAATGTTCGTTGAAAGCTGACGGACATGTTTCGTACTGTACTGTGCCCCATAAATATAATCAGAACATAAACATTTTATTTTATCATGAAGTTGTATTATTTTTTTCCTTCTTTTGTTTTAGTTTGCCCTTCGTATTTCGTTTCACTAAAATAGTCACATTCATGAGTGGCTACAGTAATTGAAATGGTTAGACTAAGAATAAGGAAGATTTTTGGACCATGTCTGAAATTTCTTATGCAACAAGAGTCATTAAGTAGTGAATGGTTTTGTCCTGTACCTTGTGTAGTATGTTTAACTATAATTAACAATATAAATCATTTAACATTTTAATTTTTGTTCTTACTGTTTCATTAGCTCTCATGCACTATCATTTACAGACTTACCCAATGATAATGCAGATTTTTTTCTCATACTTCCTTATGTATCAAGTTCTGTGTGTTTCTAAACATAGAAATCAGATGTTAAAATCCTGTAGTTTATTTCTGAAAGAATGGCACGCCTGTTTTTATATGGTGTACTACTGTCTTCACAGTCATCATCATCATCGTCATTATCACCACCACCATCGTCATCATCATCATCATCATCATCATCCTACAGTAATACTAGCACTGCTATTTCTAATCTGTAAAATATTATTTCGAATACATATCTGATCGTAAAAGTGACTGGCAGCAAATTTTTCTTGCAGAGACAGCCGAGCAATGCCAAGTAATTCTGCTGGATTTTTCTCTTACGTCGCTGTCGCCTGGATGACAGGTCTTATGTGGAAAGCCTATCGACATGGTTTGACAGAAGATGACCTTTATGATTTACAGGTAGGCTGCTGATCTGTAATATGAGAGAGGAGAGTTTGTAGTTTCTTCCATACAATGATTTACCAAAACTGACAGTAAATTAAGGAAGAAAAAAAAATTGCGAGGAGTATTAAAATAATGTAAGGTGCATGAAAAAATGTAATGCTGGAAATTTTTGGTTTTAGTGGAAAGTATTTGAAATTACAAAAACACTAACAGCTCTCAGTTCAATGTGTGTGTAGACAGATATTTCATGTCAAGGCTTTTCTGTTTACAATTTCATTGCCTTTATCACAATGCGCCCTGCTCGCCATTCTTGTAAAATTTTTTATAGCTGGAAAATGTTTTACGAATGCAGGAAAAAATTACATGTTTTACTGAATAGCGGTGACTTACGTATTGTCTGATTTGTAAAACCCCCACTAATTTTTTTCACTGAAGCATAAGGATATCTTTACATTGGAATGCGATTTTTAATACTAGTAATCAACGTGAGTGACATATTAAGTAAGTCAAATGTGCCTTTCATACATTCTTAGATGTTTATTATATGTTATTTTGTTGGCTCATTGTATTACCATTGGATGACAGTTGAATTGTGTTTGCATCATCCACTTAAATGTGAGCTGTGTTTACCAAGTTGCAACACTGTGACCTGCAAAGCCAAATCAATGAATCTGGTATACATTTATCATTGTCAGGAATATCCTGCTGCTTGTCCGTTTCCTTCCCCCCTTATTACTACAGCTATTCTTTATCACATCTAACACAACAACCATCACCATCCGGGAATTTGGACTTTATAGCATATTTCATTTTAATAATAAATTGACGTTTGTAACCATACCAAAATGTCTTCGAAAATTGTATTTTGCTCTGGATTTGAACGAGAAAACCATTTCCATAGATATGAACAAGAAAGTAATGCTGATTTATATGTGAACAGTTTTCAATGCTTTGAAAAGAATAATCGGAAGAAGCTCGTTAGGTTTTAGTATTCTGCTCAAGGACAGGTCTTTCTCCAGTCTTTCCTGCTTTCTGCTTTTCTTTAGTCTACATATATGATCTATGTATCTTGATATCATCTATCATCTGGTATTTTCTTCTGCCCCAAACTCTTCTCCCGTTCACCATTCCTCGCAGTGCATCCTTCAGTGGGCAGTTTCTTCTCAAGCAGTGACCCAGCCAATTCCTTTTTCTCCTCGTGATCAGTTTCAGCATTATTATTTCTTTATTCATTCTTTACAACACAGCTTCATTTCTTATTCTGTCTGTCCATTTGACACGTTTTGCATTTAAAATGTTTCTAGTTGTTTCTTTTCACTTCATCGTAATGTTCAGGTGTCTGCCCCGTACAATATCACACTTCAGTAGTCTCTTCCTTAGTTCTTTCTCCATAGGTCAGCAGAAGATGCTTCTTTTTCTATTAAAAGCTTCTTTTGCAATTGCTTCCTCTTTTTGACTTCCTGGCAGCAGCTCATGTTACTGCTTATAGTACACCTCAAGTATTTGAAGCTGTCCCCTTGCTCTACTGCCTCATTTAGAATTCGGTTTTAGTATTAAGATGTTGTTTTTCGTTATGTAGTAATTGGTAATAATTTCATCATAATACACTTATTGATTGTGATGATGATTATCTTTTTCTTGTCTTGTTACAGATTAGGTTCATTAACTCAAAATTGGTCACTGCATCTTTTATTAAAATCGGCCTGGATGGAGCAGTCGGTAGAGTGCTGACTTTTTGTGATCGAGGTTGCGGGTTCAATGCCAGCCCAGATCGATGGCATTTAAGTGCGCTTAAATCGACAGGCTCATGTCAGTATGTCAATAGATTTATTGGCATGTAAAAGAATTCCTGCGGGACAAAACTCCGGCACACCGGTGACACTGATATAATCTCGGCAGTTGCCAGCGTTGTTAAATAAAACAATATTTGCTTATTTATTTCTTTTATTGAAAACTGCAATGATTCTTTGTTGTTAAGGTTCATAACCTCTTTGAGTTGCATCTTTTGTCTTCAAGCATTATATTGTAATTAGTTCCTTTTACAGTGAAGTTTATCTTTAAAATAGGTGCGGACAGAATAGTGACAGGTACTTTGTGAAATCGGCACAGAGTCGACAAGCTCCATAATGCCTAATTCATTGATTGATTAATTAATTTATCAGTCTCTTAATCATTCAATCAGATATGATTTGTGATAAATCTGCATAGGGTAATCTTTTAAAAAATATAAATTGAAGTAAAGTTGTTTTAGTTTCAAGATGTTTATTGTTTATGTTACAGGAGAGTGATCGAGCTGAACCAAATGCTTACCGTCTTGAAGGATTGTGGCATGAACATGTGTCACAGTTTGGTGGGAAGTCATCATTATCACGTGTCGTGTGGAGATTTTGTCGTACACGTTGTATTGTTGCTATGCTGTTCATGATATTTGCTGTTATCTTCCAGTTCCTAGGACCCGTAAGTTTATTGATGACTTTAATCTGTATACTTTGTTAGTTTTTGAATACCACATGTTCTTTCTAATGGATTTTCTGTTTTTTAGGCAATTATACAGCGGTTCATTCTTCAGTTTGTAGAAGATAAATCAATGCCTTTATGGTGGGGGTTGGTCCTGGTGATCATTCTCTTTTGGTGTCAGTTGCTACGAAACTATTGTTTTGGAGCAGGATATGTCATGGGATTACATACAGGTGAGATTATAGACCTACTAGTGGCTTTTGCAGCAAATGCCAGCAAACTAAGTTCGTTAGACATTCAAATAAAAATTTTTCAGATTTATTTTCTATGAAGAATACTTGACATTTTGATAGTTATTTGCTTCCATAATAATGAAACATACTCCCTCTGAATGGGTTTTTTAGGCCAAATACTTTTTCTTGAACCTATCCACCTTCAGTTTTTGAGTTTCAACGTGGAAATGCAAGTATCAATGTCAGGACGATAGCAATAGCTATTTCAGGTCATTGTGGATTGTAGGTGAAAGTTAAAAAAATGTCAGGTTTGCTAAGCTTTCGAACAATAGAATTTTGGTATAGCTGCTGCATGTAGAACTTGAAATGTAGAGCGTAAAATCATTTTATCCTACTAAGAGATCATGCTGAAATGATCTGGAGACTACAAAATTTTCTAGGTCTCTTATTTTATCAGTAAGTAATACCTTTTGGTCTTTCCTTAGGAACTGTAATTTTGCGCTCTCTCTCGAGCCAATACTGAAGATAATGACACATATCAATATCTACACTACACCACCATTAAGTATATGAAAAAGACCCAACCCCACTTGGGTAATAAGTATAAAAATATTTCATTTTTAATAACAATATTATTATCTTACGTAAGTTTTGTAGTTATATATATATATATATATATATATATATATATATATATATATATATATATAGCCACCACTCAGTAAAATATACAAATGAAGATCTAAATTAAGATATTCTCTACATTTAGGTCTACTTACATAACCTCAAAACGTTTCACTTTCATGTCATCATGACATTAACTATAATAATATGTAATTTCTAATGGTAATAATGTCATCAAACCACCTCAAGTTCCGTAGATTTGAATATCCAATACACAGCTGTACTCACAAAATTATACACTGCAGAATCAGACCTATAAATTATTTTTTAGTAAATCTTGAAATTTTTAATAACAAATTGAATTTTAGCTCTAAATATGTCGGCAATCCTGCAGGTCATGGCCTTCGTGTAATAGCCTATTGTTTATTGTAGTGTGTGTTTTGTTTTGTTCTAAAATGCAATCAAGTCGGCCGTGATTTAATAAAATTAGTTCTCGAAATTGACAACAAATGGATTTTGGAAAATAGGAAAATTATGTAGGAAAATTGACATTTCACTGAAAACTACTATTTTTCTGAAAAACTTCGGATGCCAGGCATGAAAATGAGGAGTCACTCATTAAAATCCGTTCAGCCGTTTTCCCGTAATTTCCATTATCAGTTCAAATTATATGTATAGATTATTAGCGTGATTGCATGGATAACGTTATGTTCTCTTCTTTCATTTCGTGTATGATCACAATGTATAGTTGGCATTTAACTGATAGGGTGTATGGTATTTTATAAGTATCTCTCGAGCACATGTGAACTGGCACGAAGCTTTATCTCTATGTTCACATGCTTAAAATATGATTTATAACTTAATCCCTTCATCCCTGGGTTTGTTACATCACTACTGAGAAGAAAGTGATTGAATTTGTATTAATTCAGTACCGGTATGTTGTTAACTCATTTCAGTCCGTTATACAACCCAAATCACACATAGCACTCGAAAGTTGATATGTTCTCACATCTGCTTGCAGGCTCAGTTGTTCCATATTAGATAGTGAGAGAGTTACAGCTTCTGAGACTTTCTCAGTGCGGAAATACACCTTTTAATATATAAATAAGTTTCCCATCTTTTCTCGTAGATAGTGTTATACTGTAATTTGTTTACAGATTGCGAAATTTTGGCTATTTCTTCTCTTATATTATTTTTCAGTTCATCTAATGTTCGTGGATTTAATTTATATACTCTGTCTGTTAAAGTTTTCCACAAATAAATATCGCAGGACATTAGGTCTGGGGATCGACAACTTTGTCACCAAAAAACGTCAGCGATCGCACGTAATGAAATTCGAACTGTAGCCCTGTCTTGGTGAAACAGACCACGCATTCATTCTTCTTCAGTTAAGTGAGGGAAAAACTGTTCCAGAATTACGGGTACGTACTGGTCTGCATTGTCATTAAAAAATGGGGCCAATTATTCTAGTCGCACTCTAACCTTAGTAGAATCACGTAGTGGACTTTGGTGTATGAATCTTGGATTTTATGTTGACCAGTTAGGATTATTTTGACTGTTTACTCATCCCTATTGTCGTGTTGGCGTGCCTGGGGGAAACCCAGGAAGGGAAAAAGGGATTGTATCATTCAAGGTTTTTGGTTGCCTCTAACAATAGTACTTATAAGAAAAGCCATCATGAACATAATAATTTAATAAAGCACAAACAAAGTAGAGAGAAAAGGAGTTACAAATATTGTACAAGTTAAGAACTGTAAATATTTAAGAGTAACCCCAGACAAGGGGGTGGGGATAATTAAAGACATTGAAAACTAAAGTCTAATAACGGCATAAATTGCCGAGAGAGAGAAGAGAGAGAGATAATAACTAACATAGAATAGGATGTGAAAGATGGTAATATGCACCAGGAGTGATCAAACACCCACAAGAAAGTACAGTTCCCCGTTGCACACGGGCTCTGATAAATCCAATAAAGTTCAACACTCCAACCTTTAGCTGAATGCCGGTACAGGTCCGTGTAGAATATGCCGTCGCCGACTCACAAACTATCACCATTAATACCAGCATAGACTCGAAGAAACTTCACTGTCGTATTAAGGATGTCAAGCACCCACACTGTGTAGAATATTGTAATTAACAGCACTGGCCAATGCACTGTTAGAGATGAAGCAGACCGTCCCAGGGTCTATGTAACTACAATATGCAAACAATGTTCTATCGATGATGCGTCCCACGCAATATCAGAGTCGTTCCAATTCAACCAGGCAGCCGACTCAACCCTGACGATGGCGAAGTACCAACAAGCAACGAATCCTCCAGTAGAGGTCAGATACTGCTCGTCCTCTCTCTGTCTCGCTGCGAACAAGAGTCCGTCTCTCCTGGTCACTCCTCGCTCCTCCAGCAGACAGTCCCCGGTTCTCTTCTTCCTCCAATCAGAGGAGGAGAAGATGGAGGTGCGTTCACGAAAAATAAAGGAAGCAATGTAGCCACCATTATAACATAAAAATACCCGCGGCATAAACTACATCACACTATTTTTTTCACGAAATATTAATGACTGCATTATTCATCAAGAATTACCCAAAAAAAAACATAAAGGGATTAAAAAAATTAAATGAAACAATTCATGCCGTCCCTGTACGTACCTGTAATTTTGGAACAGTTTTTTTCTTACTTGACTGGAGGAAAACGAATGTATGGTGTGTTTCAGGAAGATGGGGCTGCAGTCAGTGCAGGGTTGTGGCTCGCTCAATCCCCAGAAATAATGCCCTGCTATTTATATTTGTGGGAAACTTTAAAAGACAGAGTGTATAACTTCAAATCCGTGAACATTAAATGAACTGAAAAATAATATACAACAAGAAATAGCCAACATTTCGCAAGCAGAGTTGAATATTTGTTACAACATCTGTCTTGAAGCACAAGGAGAACAATTTCGACAGCTTTTTTGAAAAGGTATGCAATGTTAGGCATGATCACAATTTTAATTTGCAGTATAATGGTACTAATGTAGCCTTGTCCATTCATACTGTTTATCTTGACACACCAGTTCACTGACTGCACAAGGACTGAAGTGTTGACAGGAAAGCAGTATGCGCTTACAGCCCGTTTAAAATGATGGCTCTGTATAAAACATCTATCACAATAAATTCATGAGCCATTAGTTAACTAGATGTCACTCCTTGAAAATTTAATTGTATGTTAATTTATTTTATTTTATTAATTTTCCCCACAGCAATCAGGGTTCAAGGCGCAATGCAGCATCTCATTTATAAAAAGATGCTTCTGTTGCGTAGTGGCGGTGAGAAAGTTCTTGGACAAGTGCTCACCTTCTGCACCAATGAACAGGAGCGTCTGTTCGAAGCTTGCCACATGGGTGTTCTTCTCCTTGGTATGTACATTCTTACTGGCAAGCCAGCCAAGGGTTTCATTTTTGTCTTACATTCAAATGGTCCTTCATTCAGGTTACTGCATGATGACATTAACAATTTAAAGGGAAATTAATTAATATGTTCAAATTTTTTGTGGATTGAAGATTAATTTTTTTAAGTACAAAATTTCCTGTATAACTTCGCAACTTGAGTATTTTTTAAACATGCTTTGTTTTGTGACACCTCACATTAGATAATATAGTTTTGTTTCTGTGTCGTCCTTTTGTAAAATTTCTGTAACATGATATAACGCTGAGAAACTTCAAATGACATTAAATTACATTTGTAAAGAAATAATATTTAAAATAGATACAGTGTATAATACACACCTATTTATTTATTTATTTATTTATTTATTTATTTATTTACCTATATGTAGACTCTGAGGATTGGGTCAAGTAGCACCGAAATAGCTGTAAGCCATACATGCTTACATAATTAACACGAGTAAGATCGCCATTTAATCAACTAACATACGAAAACGAAAACACACACAAGATTGCATCTTCATTCAGAAAACAGAAATACAACATAGCATACAGAACAGAAAACACACTACAAAGACATCTCAACACACAAACAACACAAACAAATAAATACAACCACACAGGCGTATACAAACTCACATGCAATAGTTGCGACAGTTTCTACATCGGACAGACAGGCAGATCATTCCAAACTCGATATAAAGAACACATTAAAGCAATAACCAGAGGACACAATACATCTACATAATGCTAACCACACATACAATAACATAAATACAGACTTGGAAATCCTACACATACAACCCAAAAACCAAAAACTCAACACTAGAACAATATGAAATATACAGACACACTAAAACATACCCTGATCAAATTCTCAACACACAGATCAATTTCAGAACACACACACTATTTGACACAACTCTTCATCACACGAATGCACCCACACAACAGGCAGCAAAGTTGAGATAGCGCCGAGATCTAGTAGGCTCTGAGGATGGTGTCAAGTAGCACCGAAACAGCTGTAAGCCACACTTACTTACTTATTTACTTACTGACTTTTAAGGAACCCGGAGGTTCATTGCCGCCCTCACATAAGCCCGCCATCGGTCCCTATCCTGAGCAAGATTAATGCAGTCTCTTCCATCATATCCCACTTCCCTCATATCCATTTTAATATTATCCTCCCATCTACGTTTTGGCTTCCCCAAAGGTCTTTTCCCCTCTGGCCTCCCAACTAACACTCTATATGCATTTCTGGATTCGCCCATACGTGCTACATGCCCTGCCCATCTCAAATGTCTGGATTTAATGTTCCTAATTATGTCAGGTGAAGGATGCAATGCGTGCAGTTCTGTGTTGTGTAACTTTCTCCATTCTCCTGTAACTTCATCCCTCTTAGCCCCAAATATTTTTCTAAGAACCTTATTCTCAAAAACCCTCAATCTCTGTTCCTCTCTCAAAGTGAGAGTCCAAGTTTCACGGGCATACAGAACAACCGGTAATATAACTGTTTTATAAATTCTGACACACATGCTTACATAATTAACACGAGTAAGATCGCCATTTAATGAATTATTTATAAGCTATATTATTCCCTTCGTGCTGATTTACTCACAAAAGTTCCATAATAGTGAGCATTTGAGCTAGGCCTGTTTCGTGAAACGAGATATTCCGGTAATCTCTCTTTGATTTATTTCCAAACACTTTTAATCTTCCTGTTAATGAGAGGCCAGATCATATGTAAGCTACATCGGCTAATTGGCCAGGTTACTATATATGCTCATCTTCACTTGCTTTATAAGAAAATGTCAGTGAAAGCTTGTTAATGAAATACTAGCATAATGCAGGGACGGGGAACTCGTATTGTAAACAGAGCAGTCAGCATGAGTACCTACATACGTAGGGGAGGTAGAAGCTAAGCTCTCTGAGAGAATTGTTACACGTCCCTGGCATAATGTAAATTCTTAAAAAGGATTAATTAATGAGTTGAATATTTTAACAAAGTTCGTGCTTTGGGCTCTTTTAATGCAGGCACCCCTGTGATGTTTGTGATGTGTTTAACCTACTCTCTTTTGGTGCTGGGTCCTTGGGCACTTGTGGGCAACTTTGTTATACTGCTCTTCTACCCCATCATGGTAAGTACTGCTGCTTGTTTCTTTGTGCATTATGTGCACTGCCCTCTATATCGATATCATCCACAACAGAGGTCTGCATCGGACGTTTTCGCTCGAGCGCCAAGTAGTTCATAGCATAATCCGATAGGTAGCGCACATGCATGGTGGGTAAAATTGTCACTAGCGATAAATCCTCGAACGGTATAAGCCGAGCATTAGAAATTCGTTCTTGTTACAGTGATGAACTGTGTAGTAACATCATAGATGTTTATCATTTCAAAACTTTGCAGTGTTTAACTAACCTCTCCATAGTACAACTACAAAACTTGCTTTAAAATTTAATATAAATGTTGTAGGTAAATGTTTTCTTTTTTCCACACAGGAGTGATTTTGTTTTTGCCACATCTGATAGATGTTATTGGATGTAAATGTAATTATTATAAACGGAGAACACAATCACGATAATGCAAGAACTGTATCAAGTTTTCTAGTAATAATAATAATAATAATAATCTCTAATAATTAGTGTATCAATCTTTGCGTCTGTAACAGTTGTGCAGCATGATTATTCGTTTTATTATATTTTCTGTGACGTTATCTCTGTAGTAATATTGTTATTAATCTACTGCTATATCAATAATATTTTGTAAAACGTTTCTACATTGTTGCAGTATATAGGCGGAACACTATGTATGTACCTATCATATTATATATGTGGTAAATCAAATATTGAATAATTATTAATTAGCAATAATAACTGTATATCGAAGTTTTTCATACTATTTTATTTATAACTTCATGTTCCTGTTTTGGTACGTTCCATTGACTGTTCCATTAAATGTTTGTCATAAACGCAGAAAATAAAGCCTTATTTTTACCGTGTGAGCAAAACATATGTGTATCTTATCTGTCGCCTTCCATACAAGATAAGACATGTCGGTGAGATGACCTTGTACTGTGCTTCTATTTATTACGAGCGTATCACGACCGATCGTATCTCACTCGAGGGTGCGACACTCGACCGAGTTCAACCGAGTAATTTAACTCCAATGCAGCACTCTGATCCACAACTATGTGTATATCATTGTCTTTATGTGTACATTAAAAGTTAAGTTAATGAAACAGAATTATATTTTGATTTCTTTTTTGTCGGGATAAAGATTTTAATAAATGGGAACTTTGTTATTTGTTGTTGTTGTTGGTGCTTAATGCCCTGGTTTAGCAAAACCATTTTATGGGTTTTATTTTCTATGATTTTAACTGGGTTTTATTAAAGTTCTTCTTTTGTAATCCCAATCATGGGATTGCTTCAGAACCTTAAAATGTTATCATTAGAGATGAGACATTAATCTAAATATTCTTCGTACTAAAATGATGGCACAAAACTCAGTACCTTAGGATTTGGAACTGCAGACTTTCATCGGGAAATGAAGTCATTGACTCATAACTGTGTAATCTATCGTACCATATTGACACATAAAAAAATAATAAATTCGAAAGCAGCCATAGCAAATTACACATGAGTACAATGCCTTAGAATTGTAGGCAATAGAAAGATGATGAATACATATGTTGTCTTACAGTGGATTTGTTTGACGAAGTCACCTTGACTTACTAACTTACCCTATTACTCTGTGAGGAAGGTAATGAAGAGTCTGTGATTACATAAGTCTGATATCAAAAACGCTTTTGGCAAGAAATGGGAAATACTGTGTAAATCGTAGAATGCAATGAAATTTCACGAAAATCTGTGGCAGAAACATGTAGACTGAGAATAGAACATGTCTGGATAACTGGAAAGAAAAAAAAAAATTCAATGTTTTGAGAGGCAGTGGTATTCATCGAAACAAGACAAAAAGTCTAATAAACATGGGATATGAATACTTGTTCTTCAGTAAACAACACAGGAGATGCTCAGTGCAATTTTCATTGTAAGTTTGTATTTGTTTATGTGTGTGTGTGTGTGTTTTTTTTTCTTACAATGTGTAATATCGAAGTAATGACCCTTTTCTTGAATGTATGCCTTGCATCTTGTAAAGTTGTTGGCAGAAACTTGGTGAAGTTCTTGTCTTGTGATGGAAATTTCAGCATTATTCTTTTGTTTTAATTCTGCCTTTCTGTTCATTTCATAAATATAAATCCCCTGGATTTAAACCCAGGAACCGGAAGCAGCCACACGCAGTCCATAGTCAATCACAAAGTTAATTGAGAATATGACATGTTTACTTGCATTGTCCTACATGAAAACCTATAAGTTGTCTCATCTGTTGCTGATTTCTTATACTCTGGACATCTTACTGAACGGATTAGTAACGATCTCTTTACTTAGTTATAGACAGATCTTTTTTTCTTCCTGGGCACTTTCCTCAGGTTGATCTTGTCTTCCCAGAGAGGGCAGTGTTGACAGCCAATGTATTCTGCTACTTTCTGGACAGATGGCTGGTCCATTAGGTATAGAAGATGACTGTTGATATGTCGAAATGTGTTGCCAGTAGCTGTTTAGGAATGTATAATGCTGAAGTCGGAGGGAGCATGGAAGTTGAGCATTTATTCCTGTGAAAGTTAAATTTAATACAAATTTTGCAATAGTGTAATATAGGCCTACTGTACTTCATTTATTTTTTTTTTCTTGCTTAGTAGGTTTTAATTTTCATTAGTGAATACAGGCTATTCCATATGAAATCGATCAGTAAAAAACCTCGCATTTTTTTAATAATCTAATTTTTTCCCTATTTATACAAGGTGCTGAGGACAGTGCATTTTCAAAAATATGCTATCGAAAGTCAAACAGTTTTCGTACTTTTGAGCGATAAATTTAGCGTATTTTATAAAAACAAGCCTCTTTCAGTGCTCAGAACTCTGGAACCATTTACTGCAGAACATTGAACGAGAGCTCATTTTGAAGCTGACATTTGGTAGGTTATGATAAGAAGTAATCCTTATTTTTATTGTATACAATCTGATTTTACTTACTTTTAGGCTCTTTGCCCATTTGTAAAAATGTAAAAAATATTGAGAAAAAAACTTGCATTATTAAGAGGGACTTCGGCATTGTTTGCTTAGTGGCTCGGCAATAAGTTTCGAGGGTATTAAATAGATTATATTCACACGCATAGACTTGAACGGCGCAGTATCGCACGCACTGGCCGAGAGCTGAAGATAAACGAGTGTTGGGCGTCATTTTACTCCTGTGTTTATGAAAACTTTTGATAAAGCTAGCCCAGCTATGCGCTACTAGACAAAACCTCACGTGTTTGTCTCCTGGCCTTGCTTGTCTCGGCTAGCTCCCGCCTCACAGTCAGCTGGTTACTTCACGCGCGTACTATTTATTTTCTTTGTTTGATATTTTCAATACTTTATCAACATACCATCAGTAAAAAATATGTGTTTATTTGTACTTTCAATGCGGAATCTAACCATAATATATATTTTAAAAATATTTTTTCGTGGTCAAAGGCATCTTAATGAGGAAAAATCTAAATTTCTCCATATCCATAAAAAGTAAGAAAGACTGTTTACATGTCAATATGAACTTCAATTTCTCAGCATCAAGATAAACCATGATTTTGATCATTGGGAACCACAACAGTTTAAAGTTGCTAATTTTATGAAAATACGATAAATTTAAATATTTTTAATTTAAACACTATGAAGTTCTGATGCCTCAAACTTTGCACAAAGCATTGTATCACAGTTGTCAACTGACAGAAAAAGGACTTTGGTTTCTTCGGAGGTTTTCCCCAGCCATGGGACTGAAGCCGGATGGTCTATGGCGAGTCCTTGACATCAACCCCTTTGATTTGATTACCTGGTTGGGTTTTTCCGAGGTTTCCCCCACCGAAAAGGCAAATGCCGGGTAATATTTTGGCGAATCCTCGGACCTCATCTCATCTCACTACATCTCGCCAAAATGTAAAAAAAATGTAAAAAAAATGTAAAAAATGTAAAAAAATGTAAAAAATTGTACAAAATTGTAAAAATTGTAGAAAATTACTAAATTGTAAAACTATAAAAATTTGTAAAAATTGTAATTGTAATATTGTAAAATGTTGACATGTTCCACATCTTAAAGCTTCATTGCTCATGTAAGATCTATGGAATAAAATAAATGAATGAATGAATGAATGAATGAAAAGTTTCATTGTATTTAAAAATTGCAAGGTCAATTTTCTCTATATTTCGGTCGATTTGAGATGGAATAGCTCGTACAATAATTGCTTATTAATATTGGCATCTTCTTTATGAAATATGTTTGCATCACTGTGCTGCAGGGAGCAATAGCGAGCCTGACGAGCATGGTTCGCATCAAGACTGTGAAGGTGACTGATGAGAGAGTTGGCCTTATGAGTGAGATCCTGAACAGTATTCGCCTTATCAAAATGTATGCCTGGGAAGACAGTTTTGCCAATAAGATAGCAGGTAAGTACTTCGCCTTTAGTGCAAGGTTAAAATTAAAACTATTGTGCAGTCATATATACATAGACATGCACCACATTTCCCACACTTTTCCACCCTTATACTTGGGTTGGATAAAAAGTAATGGCAACAGTTCGATATTTCTGACATGGCTTTATTCACAGGGGTACAACATTTACGTACCTTCTATATAGTCGCCCCACTTATTTATTACCTTTTGCCAAATGTTTGGAAGGCGTCGTACACCATCAGCGCGTCCATCTTTGTTGATGTTCCATATTGACTGCCCTAAAGCACGGATAAGTTCATCTCCGGTATTGTACCGGGTCCCTCGCAGTGGTTCTTTCACTTTGGTGAAAAGATCGTAATCGCATGGATCATATCGGGTGAGTACGGTGGATGTTCCAGAATCTCCCATTGCCAGCGACGCAAGAGGTCCGAAGGTGGTGCTGCAGGAACCTGCAGTAGTAGTCCGCGTTTACCGTCTGCCTTGGAGGTACAGCGTGGTGCAGTATTACCCCATCAATGTCATACGCCACAATGAACATCACCATCACAGCACTTCCAACAAGGCCTTCCCAAAACGCTTTAACCCATCGTGCCACTGTGCAATATGGCAACACTGCATCACCACATGCTTCACGCAGTCCCTGAAAACATTCTTGTGCACTACGACCTCGTGCCACTTCAATTTTGATCCAGGAACGTTGCTCTAGTTTTGTAAGGATGGTCTTAGGGCGCTCGCACTATCCCTATGAAAGTGAACGTACTACACACTGCAGTAGATTGACAGAGTACTGTCGCTGCTGGCTGCACTAACTCATCCAACAGTCCTTGTTCATGTCCATACAGCTGGCAACTCTCGAAAGCACCATCGTCACGTGACAGCAGTGTTGCCATTACTTTTTATCCAACCTATGTATTTTACGTGTAATATATGTGTTTCAAATTAAATATTTTAAAATATGCAACTATGAAAACAAATGAATATTATATTGCAGATGTCCGCAACAAGGAAAGAAAACAATTACAGACTGCAGCATTTCTTCAGTCATTCAGTAATACTATTACACCAGCTATCACTTTGTTAGCTTCAATTTCAACATTCCTTGGATACAGGTATTTATATGAATTCGTCTTTTTATTCTTTTGAGTAGTGTGAGTGAAATCATGAAAAATTAGTTTAATGATGTTTCATTTCCTAAATATTAAAGAATAGTAGATTTTCATTTGTTTTTGTTCTGCTTCTTGTCTCCAGTGACTTCGTAACTATGTTTCCAGTGTCTGGATGTTAATTGTGTATGGGTGAATATTCTGAAATGGGTAAATGTATGTCCCGGCTGATTTAAGGAGTTTCTTGAAAATGTTAACTGATTACTTTTGCGTTTAATTAACTAACTCTCACATGTTTTAGTTGGAAACAAAGTATAAAAGGATTAATTTTAAAATTTATAATTAAAAAATAACGTCCAAACGTCAAAATGTAACTACGGTCCCTATGTCCCCAACTACATTTTACTGTTTTACTAAGTTTTTCTCGGAATGTTTCGATTTGATTTTATTTCCTCGGCCAAGATTATAAAAATAAATAGTTAAAATACTTATGAAAGACAGGAATTGTTGTTTGTTTAATTCTGAAAGGACACAACTTCAACTTAAAGTTTGTCCCCAAAAATTTCGTAACGCCGGTCCCTCGAAATAAAAGAGCTACACAAGACAATTTTGCTCCATGTGGTAAATTTTAACAGTTGGTTGGTAGTGATGAGAGTCAAGATGGCGCCAGTTGAAAAACGTTTCGTCCATTATCGTAATTTATTTTATTGAAAAATACAAAAATCATCACTGATGACTGAATGTTATGTTTTCTATTGGTAACACCCGTCCCAGGTGGTATTAAATATAGTTTGTATATACTAAACTTTCGTAGTATATGCAAAACATTACAATGTTTGTGGACTAAAAAATCTAACCTCCATGATATTTTTAACGATTTATTTTGTCACAACTATTGCGGAAATTATACTAATTTGTAACAGTCCCTGTTAGGTCAGTCCCTTTATTATGGGACAAGGTTTCATTTAACATACAATTATTAAATACTGGTGGATAAAGTAACTTCGAATATTATTTCATGTGATTGTTTATAGGAAAGAAAAAAAAAGTCTGATGATGGAAGGGAGAAGATACGTAGGCAGAGGGCAAATATGACTGAAGAGGAGTTACAGAAAAAAAGGGACTATGGCAAAGAATATAAAAAAAAGAAAGAAAATAGTAGATATGACTGATCGTGAAAAAAGAAATGTTCGAAGACAAGTGAAATCTGAAGTACAGAAGTTTAGAAGATACCTTAAACAATGGGCTGTAAGGGAAAGATAACAACAATCCCCTGGCTTTTTTTAAAATTAGAAGATCTCACATAAACATTTTTTTAAGCTCAACTGATACCAGAATCTTCAATAATAGGAACAAATGTAACCAATGTGAGAAAAAAGTACACAATTTAATATAATATATTTTTCCAGTTTTGTTATTCATATTTGTCCATTTCAGAATATTCACCCATATCTGATTCTCTAATTGTTTTGCATTTTGTTCGAAATAAATTTTATACTGCTCGTGTTTAAAATATATCAATTTTGTGAAATTGTTACAAGAAGATTTTGCCATTATCTTTATGAGTTCTGTAATAATTATCTATCCATCTATTTGTTAATTTATAATGTGTATTTATTATGGCGGAATTACACATTTGTTTAGATTATAATTTCATCTTTTTATTCAGTTTGACAGGTAACAACCTCTTTGCAACGGAGGCTTTTACAATATTTTCCGTGTTCACTGCAATGCAGTTTACAGTGGGAACATTACCATATGGTATCAAGTGCCTTGCAGAAGCGAATGTTAGCTGCCAGAAACTTCAGGTAATAGCCTCAGTATTTTGTGAATATTTCACATTCTAAGTGCAATGTCTTTATGGTGAAACCAGCATATAGGTAATTAAGTATGGACACTTCGCGTTGGTACCTTTGATGTAGCCGGACTGATTTCAATGACCTTCAAGCCAGCTAAAGCGTGAGATTCTGCTTTCTCCCTAGAGTTGGCGCTGACATCACACCAGCTAGCAGTCGACACAGCGGAAATATAACACATATAATTAATACATCTAGGTACATTATGTACTCAAATAAAATAAATTGGATCCATAAAATAATAAATCCTTCATTAACTGTAATGTCTAGACTCTAGAGTTCCTTTATAATGAGAGTTGAGACGTTGGGCCCAACAACAATTAAAATATGTAATGATTTGATAGCGCTGAAAATGGAGAAACAAAACTCTTATGAGAAGTAAAGCCATATACCTATATTATATTATATACAAATATTAAACGAATTTGATACATAATTTTATAATGTATTATATTATTTCATAATATAATTTATTATATCTGAAATATAAAAAATTATTATTACAACTAGTTTGTCACTGAGAAATAAGGAAAAGCTGTTAACTTGAATTTATTTGAAGCAAAGCATTACTGGATTATGCAATAAGGTAGGCGATGTTTGAATCCTGTGTCGCAACTCTACACTCAATTATTATCTTAGCGTATGCTCGCTTACACTACCTCTAGCGCTTCAAAGTGGAACTAAACGCTGGTGCACAGAGAAACAAAACACAGGAAAATTTGCTCAGTGTCCATTCTTTATAATCCCTATTTGCTGGTAGAACATTTCATGCAGCATCTTACAAGGAAGTCCATACTAAGAAATAACTGAATTAGCAGGGTGCAAAATTAATCATTCACCATTAAGACAAACAGACAGACAGACTTTTGGAGTATAAAATATGTTCAACATCCAAATAGCATTTTTATCCATTACATTTGTACACTAGTTGTAAGACTGAATACTTCGTACTAAATAGTGTTTGTATTGTTTGTTGATTTGATAATTTCCAGTGTCTCTAGATAGATCAATAAGAAGATTCTGGAATTCTCTTAATTTATCAATGTTGAATTCCATTTCTTATTTACGGGTACCTGTAAAACAGAAGAAATTAACCCTGTGATAAGAGGATAAACGAGAATTTTGACTAGCATAATTGAATTTCTTAAATGAGTGAAAAATGACCAGTCAGTTTTGTCTGATACTCTCTCGTTCACAGGCAGTTCTTTTCTATTCTGTATCACATAATACCTCCAGGTTTACTTCTTCAAAGAAAGATGTGCTAAGGGTTTTTGTCATCGTTTACAAGGATTAAATCCACATACATACCTCAATTCTTTAGTTGTAAAAAAAAGTACATAATTTTCTTTCTTTATATTTAACTGTATTTGTTCCAGAAATTTGTTCTGAGACCTAATTATGAATCGCCAGTAATTAAATCTGTTGGCCAGAATGTAATCGAAATCAAAGATGGTACATTTGCATGGGAGGCTTCCCAGTTCGACGAACCACGAAAGAAGGGTATGTTATTCTGTTCTTATTTATAATATATATTGATTTAATTTCATTATGCATTTGTGTATTTCTGAATGTAGTTTACAAAAGCTAATGCATTCAGGAAGATCCACTGTTAGTTGGGAGACTGGAGGGGAAAAAGACCTTTGGGGAGGCCGAGACGTATAATATTAAAATGGATTTGAGGGAGGTGGGATATGATGATAGAGACTGGATTAATCTTGCTCAGGATAGGGATCAATGGCGGGCTTATGAGAGGGCGGCAATGAACCTCCCAGTTCCTTAAAAGCCAGTAAGTAAGTAAGCTTCTTTTCTTAATGCTATGTAAAGCAGAATTTGTTTCTCTATTTGACTGATACTATAATTTTAGTCCAGTTGAGATTATGTTTGCCTCTCTACGATATCTGATAATGAATCCTTTTAACTACAGATTTTTATTTAATAAATAAAGGCTGCGGCAAAACATCCTCCCTAATTTAAAGTTTAAATAAAGAACAGATGGATCAAAATAGGGAAACTTTATTAATATGAAGGTATCTTAACAGTGGGAATTTAGGTTTACATCCGTTGCCATAGCAATATCAAAAGACATTCGTAAAACAACAAGAATTGAATAGGACATTGAATACACGGAATTGACATTCAATTAGTTCAAATTATAATCTGTAACGAATTCCAACTATGCCGTGGACGGGTGAAGAACGTGCTTACGCTGTGATATCGTTTCTGGTAAGTGGTAATTCCGTTGTTGCTGCTCAGATGTTTCCTGGACGCTTAATTTCTTCACGTGGCGACGACCCTTGGCCAGCACGATCACCAGACCTTGCACCCTGCGATTTTTTTCTTTGGGAGCAACTTAAGGCTGAGGTGTTCAAACATCGGCCGAGGACTTTGCCAGACCTAAGAAATGCAATACAGGAAGAAATTGGTCTTATTCCTCACGAAATGCTAATTACAGTGATTCAGAATTTCCGAAGTCACATTCAACAATGCATTGATAGTGAAGGACACCACTTGAGAGACACGTTATTCAAAAAATGAAAAATTCCCACTGTTTAGATACCATTCATATTAATAAACTTTCCTTATTTTGATCCATCTGTCTTTTATTTAAACTTTAAATTAGGGAGGATGTTTTGCCGCACCCTTTACTATAAAACTCTTACTATATGCAATATTGTTTTATTTTACTTTAGAAGTTAACTTTTCCACTTACAGAAAGTATTTTGAATAATTTACTGACTTAAGAGGAATTATTAACTGTGTCTTGAGATGTACTCTCTCTGGTGTTTTGAACTACCTATAGCTATTGTCTGCCCTGTTAACTAGCCCAACTGTTTGGATTTGTATGTGGTTTCAAAGTGACAGAAACAGTAAATCGCAATAACAATATCACATTATTCTTCACAACACAATATTATAGTGGATATCTACAATTTTGTATCTCTTAAAATGGCTTCGGTAGGCTACTATATTTTCATTCTGTTGTTAATAGAAATTGATTCTGAAATCAGTATATTTATAGTTCTGTGTAATATCAGTATTTATTAAGCTGCAATTTTTTTTCAGTAATAATTAACCATTTAAAACATTTTGTGCATACATCTGTGGTGCAGCGGCAATAATTGACTACTTTATAGAAAGTAAAATTTCTGATTTTAGGCCGTTCTAAAAAAAGTCAGAAACAGGTTCATAAAGTAGTGAATGGAGTGAGTGCGACAGCAGAGGAGAAGGGACAGTTCATATCACCTGATGAGAACCAGCCTATAGAAACATTACGTAATGTGGAACTGGAGGTACCCAGAGGAAGGCTGATTGGTATCTGTGGAAGTGTGGGCTCAGGCAAGAGTTCATTGCTGTCGGCTATAATGGGAGACGTAAGTGTAAATTCATGTATTATATAATATTCTGTAGGTAATGTATAGGGACCGGATTTTTATGTAATATCAAGATGTGAAATATGTACATATTTATGTAAGAAAAATAAGCTGAATATGTACCAAAATATGTAAAATCATGAAAATATTTAATATCAATATCTGGCAGGTATAGGATAGGTAAGACTCTCCAGTTGTGATTTCATAGATCACCCGACTTTTTTACCGCACACTTGACACATTACTATTTTCCATCTGTAGTGAAAACTCCGTCCATTGCAATCCATGATTTTATTTTTGTCGTTAGGGTCGAAGATACAGGGGCCATTTTAGTTAGTTAAAACAGTAGATAAACTCACTTGCACTTTATAGATACTGTAAGTACTAAAACTAGAGAACTGAGTGAAATGAATGACACAACAGTACTGCAAGCACTGTTTCGCTTTACTGGATTAGGAGAAAATAAGAGGAAATGTGGGACACATGCATTTCAGCTGCTCCCTGTAAGAAACAAAGTACTACTAAAACCTCAAACTATAGGCATTTACAAACTGTTGTTTGAAAAGGGTCGGATTATTTCAGCCGAGAATCATACTTTCTAATTGCTCAGAAAATCCCATTTCCGTATAGATCTACTAAATTTAAAGTAAAAAGGTCAAGCTATAACCTGAAAAGCTATTTATTTTAATCTTTCAACATCGTTCCAGTTTGGGGGCTCATGTCAGGGTTGACATGGGTTTTCCCTGGAAGGATTAGGAAGAGGGTGGGTAAGGTTGCAAATTGCATGGGAACGGCTTGTTAAGACGTGTGCAGAACAATTATAGTTCGAGAGAAATCTGTGTAATTATTTCAAATTGTAAACTTCCCCAGTAGAATTTTTTTCCCCCTTTTAGAGAAGTAAAAATGAATAAAACCTCTAAATATGTACATTTATGTAATACCAAGCCATAATATGTAATGTGGGCTAAATATGTAAAAATATGTAGTATCAAATTTTAATATATTAATGGTAATTACAAGATTCACAAAGATTTGTTATTTATATACGGTTAGGTTGAAAGGAATATAATATGTAATTACATAAAAATCCGGTCCCTAACAATGTAGCACGAGCACTAGTGTATTGAAAACTTGCATAAATTGTTAAATATTACATTTAAGAATTATTTGATTGTATTCAGTGTCTGGAGACACGGACATCTACAAGTTTAAAATAGCCATTAAGAAACAATATTAGGTTGTAATTAACCTACACTTGGCCAAATTCGAGACAGATTCAGTTTTATTATTATTATTGTTTATTTATTATTTTGCCACCATTATTATTATTATTATTATTATTATTATTATTATTATTACTACTACTACTAAACAGTGAACTTCAATTGTCATTAATTCGTTCCACAAAATTGCTATTGTTACGAAAATGATAATGATGTCATAGTCTTCTTCAAAGTACTCCCTTTGGGGTACATCCCAGCTTTCATTCAGGTTTTGAAAACAATCGAGGACCACCTTCAGCTGTTATTGCCGCGGTCTCATGCTTAACATTCGGTAGGTCTTTGAAATTTAATTGCATTATTGTTTTCAATTTCTTATGTCGCCGCTCCAATCACTCGCCTTAATTTCAATATTGCAACCAATAAGCTGCTTCCATTATTAAATGACACCTACTTGTCTAATCCACGTGGACTAAAAACGAGGTTGCAATGTTTTGTACTGAGGACGAATATTAAGGTATGTGATTAAAAATTATTATTAAAGAGTTATTTTTTTTTTTTTACTTCATTTCATTTCTCTTCAAAGTACTTTCATCTCATGTTTCTCCGAAATCAAATTGTACTTTATTTTTAAATTTATTATTGTTCCGTATTCTCTCCACAATCATATTGTATTTTTAACCTCTGCTTTGTATTCTGGATCCTAGTGGTCAGCCGTAGATGTCGGCCAGATGTCCCAAATTGTGGAATTTGTGTGTAAGAGTTAAGAATGTCAACGTACTCGAATATGAAACAGTAATAATAATTATAATAATAATAGCCATTTAACAATATAACAAACTAGTGCTTATTCTTATCGAGGAAGTAGATGTGACAACATGACGCTTAGAGTGAAACCTACAGAGCAACAATCGGCCGGCAAAGTTATGTTTTAAAAGCACACTGCACGTTATTGTATGATGCCAACATGTTAAGGATGAGGCCTCGGCGATAATACCTCGTCACATTCTGCTAATCTTTCCTACAGTCTGAAATATTCTCCTTTTCAACAGCGATTTTGTCTTTGGGAAAAGTCAGAAGTCACAGGGAATGAAATCTGCATTGTATGGGATCTGTTTTGCTGAAAATTCCTACACCAGATGTCATAATGTTATCGCCACATATTCCATGCCTTTTTATGTATTGTTGATATTACGAGTGTGAAGTCTTTAAATTCGCCCCTTTTGATTTTAAATATGTTCCTTGTTGGTATATTCAGTGAAAAGAGACTTTTCATTAATACACTTTTGGAACTGTAATTTTTTTCTCCTTCAGATGATAGTATCTTCGGGACAGCTTCGAGTAATGGGAAGCATGGCGATTGTGTCACAGCAAGCTTGGATCTTCAATGATACCGTGAGAGAAAACATTCTGTTCGGACTGCCATTTGATGAAAGTAAATACCAAGCTGTCATTGAGTGTTGCTGTTTGCAGAGAGATCTGGAACTCTTGGCTAATGGGGATAAAAGTGAAATAAGTGAAGGTGGCTCAAATCTCAGGTAATTGTCTGTTTGTTTTCTATATAGTGTAAATAAAATGTACATTTTAATATTAGATGACACTAATCCTAATTACCAACATAACATGCGACAAGTCCAGAAGGAAAATATACTATTTCATAAGTTATTTATTGTTAATACTATATTGTTATTATTATTATTATTATTATTATTATTATTGTTGTTGTACGTATTATTATTATTATTATTATTATTATTATTATTGTTGTACGTAGCATTCCATGTAATGTGGGTCCCTATCACCACGGCATGGCGCGTCCTCAGGTTGCGGATAGAGGAGACGGCCTCCAGATATGGAGGGTAGCTGCGAATATATTGAATAAGCAGTCGTGGACAGCCGATAAGGGGTGGTCCTCCAGCTTGGGGGTTGGGCGAAGGGCTAACAACCCATCACCGTAAAAAACAGCTTGTTACGTATCCCTATAATAAGCCTCGGAATAGGACTGATTCTCTGGCACGACCACAGCAAAGGGAAGTAAATCCCTAAAAGACAAAGTATATGATTATGTCTCGTGACCAGTATATTGTACGAAATGGAAATATAAAAATTGGAGATTTATCCTTCGAAGAGGTGGAAAAATTCAAATATCTTGGAGCAACAGTAACAAATATAAATGACACCCGGGAGGAAATCAAACGCAGAATAAATATGGGAAATGCGTGTTATTATTCGGTTGAGAAGCTCTTATCATCCAGTCTGCTGTCCAAAAATCTGAAAGTTAGAATTTATAAAACAGTTATATTACCGGTTGTTCTGTATGATTGTGAAACTTGGACTCTCACTCTGAGAGAGGAACATAGGTTCAGGGTGTTTGAGAATAAGGTGCTTAGGAAAATATTTGGGGCTAAGCGGGATGAAGTTACAGGAGAATGGAGAAAGTTACACAACACAGAACTGCACGCATTGTATTCTTCACCTGACATAATTAGGAACATTAAATCCAGACGTTTGAGATGGGCAGGGCATGTAGCACGTATGGGCGAATCCAGAAATGCATATAGAGTGTTAGTTGGGAGACCGGAGGAAAAAAGACCTTTAGGGAGGCCGAGACGTAGATGGGAGGATAATATTAAAATGGATTTGAGGGAGGTGGGATATGATGATAGAGACTGGATTAATCTTGCACAGGATAGGGACCGCTGGCGGGCTTATGTGAGGGCGGCAATGAACCTTCGGGTTCCTTAAAAGCCATTTGTAAGTAAGTAAGTAATGTACGTAGCATTGTGATCTTATGCTCTTTGGTGATGTTTGGTATTAGCACAGTCTACTATACACAGTTACGAAGCTTAATACTTACTAAATATGCAAACATAAACAGTTGAAATATGCATCCATAGATAGTTGCTTACCACCAGGATCGCTACTATCGCCTCATCACAGACTCTTTCCCTAGCAGACCATAAAATGTATTGTACTTTCGATATCGTGTTCTTTTGAAAAAATTAACACCTTCCTTCCACTATTTAAATATGAAATACATAAGGTTTATATATTATTTTCATAAAATATATATATTATATTCTATAAACTCACCTTCCTGGATCTTTCGAAAGGATAACTCTGACCTATTTTTCTTACAATTTATAGTACTGCAAACATCTCCTTGTCCCATATTATTATTCACATTATTGTATTTTAGCCATTTACAGTTATTACAACTGATAACGAACTTTTCACAAAAATGCGAAATACGGCACAGTCATTGCTTTTTCGATCTAGACCCGGCCGTAATTTTGTTCGGGTTTTCTATTTCAGTGTATGGAGCTCAGTGAAATATTATAACTTTATTGTTTATCATTGCTAAGTTTTATTTAGTTTAATGTGTCCATAAGTTCCGTTTACTTCTTGTTGCATAATATGTTGCAGAAATAATTACGAAACTGTGTTATTTTAATGTGAAGAGAATTTTACATGTTAACATAATCTGTTCGTGTCAGCATTTCAAGTTTAGAATGGAAGCTATTTTGAGGTTTAATAAAAAGAATTTATATTGGGATTTCAATTTAGCACATTTACCTTCCTTAATTTTAGACAAAACATTTACCATACCACTTCTATGAAATTAATGTACGTACAATTGTGTTACTTCATCTCTTAAGTAGTAGATAAATACAATAATTCATTACTCAATTTTAGTATTAAAATACAGACAAATTGAATGTCCGGGGTATCATACATGACATTATGCTTTTAATTATAATGTATGATTGGGAATTTAGGATTATAAGTTAAATATAGTAAACATAACCTATAATTTTCATATGAATGGCAAGGCATTGGAGATCACTAAATTTAGACAAAGGGGCAACTGGTACAGTAAACATAACCTATAATTTCAACATATCTAAATATCTGTGCGGTGCAATTGAAAATTATTGAATCGTGCATAAATGAATGTACAAGAATTTCGCAATATTTAATCGAAATAAAGGCAGATATCACACATACGAACAACGTAATTTTCACACCATAAATAATATTACATCTTAACTCGCAAGTAAATTATGTCTGAAGTGTCTCATAATCATTGTTTTAAATTTTATTAATGGAATTACACTACATTTTAGAGAAACATATGTTACTGGTTATGCATTCCAACTAATTTATATGGTTGAAACGCCGCCCTTCGTGATCTGGTTAAACGAGTCACATGGTCTGCCTTACGGCCTGTATTAGATCACGATGGCTGTGGCACAGTCTATTGCTCCTAGTACTCACAGTGCTCCAAGCGGCTTGCAACTACCGCGAGATTTGCAAAAAATCACCCCAAGCTTCGTGACTGTATATAGTAGACTTTGGTATTAGTTGGCGACAGTGAAGAGACAGTCAAATTAGACATTTAGGAACTTCACTTATGTTATCCTCACTATAATCTTTGTTAGAATTCAATAGTCACTTGATGCTATAGTTTGAAATCCCTTTATAAGGTGCAACTCTCTTTTCAGCTATTGTAAAAAGGTATAAAATTAATATACTTTGCATCTCCTGTTCCTAGCCAGTTTGTTACATGTATGTATGTTTCTTTGAAGTGGTGGACAGAAACAGAGAGTGAACCTTGCCCGTGCAGTGTATGCGAATAAGGACATCTACCTTCTGGATGATCCACTGAGTGCAGTTGATGCCAAGGTTGCACGCAGTATTTTCAGCAAATGCATCAAACATAAACTGCAAGGAAAAACTGTTCTTCTGGTTACTCACGGTATGCAGGTATGTTAATTCTGCTGCTCCACGTATGAAGTAAATTGTCAAATGATTTGTGTTCAGTACTCTGGTCAGGAAGGAGCAAATAACAGCAAGCTACCTGATATCAGATTAACAAGATCATACCGCTTCATTATTTTTTACAACAAACTCTGTTATCCGGGCTAATCACCAGACAAATAAAGGGTGTGGCAAAACAACCTCCCTAATTTACAATTTAAATAAAAAACATGTGGATCAAAATAAGGAAACTGTATTAATATGAATGGTATCTAAACAGTGGGAAATTTAGGTTTACTTGCGTTAATCATCAAAATTTCCGATATTGGAGTGGACAGAACCCTTGTGAACTTCATGAAAAACCTCTACATAACGACCGTGTTAAGGTACAGTCACACGTTGCTACTTTTGCTGCGCAACTTTTGTACTGCAGCCGCAAAAGTTGCGTGTTGAGTTCACATGTAAGCCAAAAGTAGCGCGCTGCACGCTACTTTTCGTGCTGCGCAACCCGAGTGCAGCAAAAGTTGCAACTGGAGGTTGCGAGTCTGTTCACACACAAGGCGCTACTTTTGCAGCCGCAGTCATGCTGCAAGTTTCCATCTCCGTGTTGACTTCTCAATATACATTTTGTGGTTATGTTCGCATTATTAAGAAACTCATGCGAAAGCTTCCTTATCTATTATTTGCTTTTCTGTCATATCTAGTATTCAGAAATTGGCATAATTTTTACTATTAAAACTTTTAAAAACGCCTATATCTTAAATGATAACCAACAGCATATTCACGTAATCAATGTTGGCAACCCTCCTGTTTGAAACTACGTTACAGAAAATTAAAAAAATGAATTATATCATCAGCAAATATGCTCAGACTGTGTTGTGCATTTAATAACTGTTACAAATAATTTATTTTCATCACATCTAACATTAAAATATATCCAAACAATAAAAGTATCATTGGCACATTTGGGTGGCAACACTGATCGCAACCGCAGCAAAAGTTTCAACAAAACCGATATCAAAAATGCTGCGGCTGCAACCCTGAGAACCCTGTTCACACGTCGCTACTTCTAAGCCGCGCGCAGCATGGAAAAGTAGCGGGCAGCAGGTTCGGCAGCCGCTACTTTTCAGGTTGCACCGTTGTTCACACATCGCAGTACAAGAGTTGCGCAGTTTTTTGTACTGCAGCGCTGCAAAAGTAGCGACGTGTGACCGTACCTTTACTGTATGGTGCGCGGTTGCAAGAGTCGGAATACTTGGTCCTTATATTTTTGAAGAGGATGGTGCTACTGTGACAGTGAACTCTCAGCGGTACTCTTTTATGATCAACAATTTTTTGGCACCAAGACTCAATGCGCTGCAGATTGACCAGGTATGGTTTCAGCAGGACGGCGCCACCTCTCACACAGCTCAGATTTCTCTCCAAGTCCTGAGACATATGTTTCCCAGACGCTTAATTTCTTCACGTGGCGACGCCCCCTGGCCAGCACGATCACCAGACCTTGCACCCTGCGATTTTTTTCTGTGGGGACATCTTAAGGCTGAGGTGTTCAAATATTGGCCGAGGGCTTTGCCAGACCTAAGAAATGTAATACAGCAAAAAATTGGTCTTCTCCTCAATAAATGCTAATTAGAGTGATTCAGAATTTCCTAAGTCGCATTCAACAATGCATTGATAGTGAAGGACACCACTTGAGAGACACGTTATTCAAAAAATGAAAAATTCCCCACTGTTAAGATACCATTCATATTAATAAAGTTTCCTATTCAATTCTTGTTGTTTTGCGCATGTCATTTGATATCGCTATGGCAACGCATGTAAACCTAAATTTACCACTGTTTAGATACCATTCATATTAATAGTTTCCTTATTTTGATCCATCTGTTTTTTATTTAAATTTTAAATTAGGGAGGATGTTTTGCCGCACCCTTTACATACAGATAACTGAAAACATGGGTAATATGAATGTTGCTTTTTAATGCAGAATGAACGTTGTTATATACCGGTACTGTTGTGGAGATTTAACACATTCAGTTCAGTTATCACTTTTAACAGTAAGCTTTGAATGTGTTTGCACTGTTCTTGATTATGTGGAACAATGGGCTTTTAATTACACTGGCATTGTTGCACTTTGTAGCATTCATACTTGTACATACACTGGAGGGAACGGTAAGGGTAGCCTGGATTGCTGTGACCGTTCAACCTGTCGGTAATTGTTTCGTCTGGTCGTCAGTTAGGAAATGTTACATGTTACAATCAGATTTGCATCAGGAAATAAAGTGGCAAGACTTGTTACAGACAAACTATGTTTATACCAAGGTCACTTTGAGACTCTCTCACTCGAATTTGAATACAAAAATAAAGTAAAATAAAAAGAGTTTTTATTCACTTCAATCTATATTTCTATACGAGATTTACGCTTTCAGAAGTACGACTTTTGTCCTGGAACTTAATATCTTCAACATTTCAGCTCTGTGGTAGCATGTCTACCTCCAGACTAGCCAACCCGGGTTCGATTCCCGGCGGGGTCAGAAATTTTCATGTAAAATTTCTACCTCAGGACTAGGAGAGATGGTGGTGCATAATTTCTAATCACTAAATTGTGCAACAATATGCGTGGGTTAAGTCCCAAATCTCTCCGCAGTGCATATGAAGGAAAGGCATATGTCCATCAGATGGGCACATTAAACCTGGTGGCTCCCTTGGTGGTATTCGACAGGAGAAGGCACTGGGTTTCCCCTTTTCCCTTCATCACCATCATCATCCTCACCCATTCCGTACATTACACTTTTTTTTATTATCCAATTTAATAAACCCTAGTTCACCCTGAGGTATATTAGGGTTATAGTTGGCATCAAAATACATATTTTATAACCAATAAACAATAATAAAATTATATTATAAAATTGTGGTCACAGTTACAATTCACATGAATTATGTAGAAGAATGCACATTAATGAAAGAATGGATCCTGTTAAAGATTAATGAGATGTTTGAGGAGTAATCAATGCAAAAGATATACAAGAATGTCTAACCATTTCAGAGTAAATCACGACCTAAAAAGATAATCAATAGTAGATTAATATAACAAAGTTTGACTTTCACTTTCAAATTAATACTTAATTCATGGACAATGGAACAGTTAAGAGTAACAAAAGGATATTACAAGCATTGATTTACAGTTACAAGTTACATACGTGATTCAGGAACAAGTACAATAATTAAAATGATAACACAAGTAACGACTTACAACTAACGAATAACGAAATTCTTGAAGGGCAATATATAATAGTAGGGGCAATACAAAAGATTTAGAAACAAATATAAACAGTAAAGGAATAGTAGAAAAAAATTGGCTTAAAATTACAAGTTAAACACATTCTTTTTAAAGCAATAGGTAACAACAAAGAGATATAATATCAATACACTGGCTGTAGTTACAGATTAAACACATTATTTTAAAAACAAACACGCAAATGATCAATAGTTATTTTCAGGCATTATATACATGGACCATATCTTTAATTGACATCTTCTTGACGTTACTTCGTATATTATTTTGTGTTTCAATCTATTTCAATTTGTTATTTTTCACTGTGACAACAAAAGTATGTTTCATAAAGCCTCAAGGCATTTCTCTTTATTTATACGAACACTTAACATACACTCACCCTAGTATATGACATAACTCTTCACAGATACATATCATGCATAACATGGCCCACCGAAGTGGTGTGCAATTTGAAAATGGGTCACATTTCTGCCGTCTGTCTGCATTGCAGAACCCGAATCACGCAAGTGAAGTGGGTAGGCTTTAGAGACACACATTTCAGAACTACATACAGGTTCTGTTATTACGGCTCATAACTCAGCCGAGCGTAATGGGCCTAGTAGGTTTAGGTTGATACCTATTTGCCCTGATACATAATTTCGTAAAGTTGGAGATGATAAGTTCCAGGAACACAGTGGTATATGCAAAAGCGTACAGTAGTATTTAATTTCTAGCTAGATACCTCATTAGGAGAATGTTTGTGTGTCACCTCAGTAATTCAGAACTAATTTTTGTTGTTTGTTACAGTTTCTTGAACAGTGTGATGAAGTTCTTTACATGAAAGATGGAATAATCTCTGAAAGAGGAAATCATCAGAAGTTAATTTTTCAAAATGGTGATTACGCTCAGATGTTGCAGTTTGATCAAGTGAGGGATCAGAAACCCGTTACTGATTTGGAAGCTGATGAAACTGGTAACACAGAAGGTCAGTTGTTTATAATAAAATTACTAGCCCAATAATAGTTTAAGAAAAAAGAAAGCTAAATAACGCAAATTTGCGTCCAATTTAATACTGAGGCCCAGTTTCACCAAACTTCGTTAAAATAACGCTAATAGCATGTTAACTAACGTGTTGTTAAAAATTAAACATCCTGTTAGTGTAATAGTGTTTCACCAACCATTTGAGGTACTTTGGTTAGGTAACATGATGTTAAGAATAATGTAACAGGAATCAAAGAAGCAGTGATTGTATGAAAGTTTACTGAATGTGCCTTTAGTTAGTGTAGTCATTTGTTTTAGCGGAGAATTGTATTTTTACATTATGGAAGTATTGGAGACTAACATAATTACAACAGAAATCGAGAAAAAGAAAGTGTAAGGAGCAGTATTGAACTTAAACGTAGTGATGGAACTTTCATTAGGAAAAAGGAACAAGCATGGGTCTCGTTAACCCAATATTTTCAATCATCATTTGGATGTGAAAACGCAAACTATGAAACAAATCAATGTTATGGAAATATTAAAAGAAATGCTGAGACGGGTCATGCACAAGATACAGTGGAATATTTGAAAACTGTCAGTGGTACTTTCACTCTCAAAGTTGATATTTGTACGAAGATTCTTTCAACTATCCAGGATCAAATAGAACCAATAGGAAATGAAAACAATTGTGATGCTGAATAAGAGTTAACATTATTTTCATATCTTATATATCTAACATATCTTCACACGTCATTGGTCATAATTACTTGTGAATTGTTAAATCAGTGAAATAAAGAAATATCGTTTTAAAAATCTGCAGTTATATCTGAGTATTAATACGAAATAATAATCACAGAAATGCTTACGTTAATAAACACATATCTTCTCTTTACTGCGGATGCAGTGCTAATATTAATATGAATCATTTTAGTATTTATGAACATATCAATTCTGAATAACTAAACATGCTGAAGTAGTGATTGCAGCTAATTGTTTTCACTGCAAATATATCTCGATATAATAATGTGGCGTGTAACATAATGTTCTCTGGCAGCCATGATTCACGCTGTAACAGGATGTTAAGGATTTAACTGCAGGAGTATGCTATGTTAATTTAACAATGGGTTTAACATGATGTTAGCAGTAACAACAGTTGATGAAACATCTCTTCCGTTAAGTTTGCTGTTAAACTGCCTTAACGACATGTTAAATATTTAACAAGGATTGGTGCAACTGGGCCAGAATGTACAAAATTAATGATAAAGTATATACTGTTTTTATTTCTCGCCTCCTATGGCGCACCCCTGGCAACGACTGTCGGTAAATTGGTCTACACAACAACTGGCTTCATATGCGTGAAGTCAAGTGCCCATCGATAGTTAAACAAACAAACATTTTTATTTCACAATATTGATGTAAATGCATATTGAAACAGATCCTCTTTTTATTGTGTTTTGCTTTTAAATAAAGACCATCGTGATGATTACAGGTGGAGATGAAGCAGCTGGAAGGTTGACATCAGAGGAGACACATACCATGAGCAGAACAGGCTGGAAAGTTTACTTCGATTATGCAAAATTTTGTGGTGGCTATTTTGTTATGACCATGCTTTTACTTCTGGTCTTACTGTTCACACTGTCAAGAATGTCTTCGGGAGTTTGGCTTCAAATATGGTTGGATCAAGGCGATGGGAAAGAGGTGAGTAATGACTACTGTCTTGGCAGCATATATGTCTTTCTTGGTTGATTCTTTTACAAAAAAAATATTTACTTTAAGCCTAGGCTGCGATGCAGAACTTTGGGCCCCTCCTCCATGAAAAGGGAAAATATGTTGTTGTTTTCTAATGCCAGGCGTTTGACAATAAAGTCATTTGACCTCTTGCACTCCAATATTTTTCAAAGATGTTATCATGGTCAGCCACTGAAGCACAGATTTTGAGGTGTTGAAAATGGCAAGTTGTAGTCAATTTAAGTGAACACCATATTTTAACGTTTTGGTGGCTATTTCATTCACACACAACCCCCAGAATGCCTGGAGGACCACACCTGCTGGTGGTCGACGGGTCCATTGGACCTAGCTGGGAGATCTTGTTGATCACCAGCTTTCCCTCCTTAAGCCACGGAGGACGATTTTAGTGCCATAGCAGGTCAGCACTAGGAACAGAAAAGTAGAAAGAGGAGGAAGGAAAGGGAAATGAACCCCTAGGCCTCGAATGCTCTAATGCCGTCAGGGTCGAAGAAAGTAAGAGTTCAGTCAGAGGACTGGATAGGAAAGGGTAAAGAGGGAATTAGGTATTGAGTAGAGGAAAATTATACCAAATTCAGTCATTAACTCATCAAGCTGACCAGTGCTGATTGATGAGTAGCCCCTCCCTTGTAAAATTATGCTTACTAACAGCTGCACCACGGCTGGTTGTAAAAAGAAAGTGCTTAAAATTGTGAGATGTTGAATAATTGCTGTTAAATTGTGAAGTAAACCCAAAGACAATTATGTGACGATTGTTGTAGGCCAAACATTATAGGTGTAGAGAATTAGCCATTAAAAACAGTATTTTTGTTAGCTTTAATACTGAATATATTTTTTTTGTACTGTAATCCTTTTTCATGCCTTATAATTCGTGGGGGGGGGGGGGGAAATTAATTGTTCCAATTAAAGAACGAATAATAGCTTTGCAGAAGTCCTGTTTCTTTAAGTGTCGGTCATTTGCCAGTTGGCCTTTGTTATTAGTGTTCCATCCACTAGCAGGAAGTAGCGCCAGAAATGAAATTGTTTTAGTATTCCATCTTTAGGAATAATAATTAATAGCATTGGAACTTATACACAAGCCCTAAACCATACAAAACCGAGAAAGTTCTGATAAAAATGGAGTAAAAATGTTTCTCTTTAGTACTTTGTGGGTTTAATAGCAAATTTTAATTTGTGTGCTTTTATTTCCAGGCTGAAAGAAGAATAAACGATACAGAATACAATTTAAATATGACAGAGGAAGAACTTAAGGGGTTTGTCAATGACAATCCTCATTTATGGTTCTACCAGCTGATATATGGTGTTACGTTTGCTTTCATAATGTTCATTGGATTACTAAAAGGAATTGGCATTGCTCGACAGTTGCTGCTAGGTAAGTTTCGCAACTGTTAAATCAGTCATAATCAAGACTTGTTGAATGTCAAATGTTTGTATTTCATTCCATAGATGCTCATTTCCATTAGCACTTGTCAAATTTAAGGTAATTTTTCTGGTAATGGTGGTGATTCAATAGCTGTTCAGAAGTGAAACCAAGAAAAGCATGACAGGTTATCTATAGCACACTCAAGCAGTCACTATTGCCCATCAAAGAAGGTACTTTAAACGACATTTCATACAAGGATGCGAAGGCATTTCTTTCCCCTTCCACTTGCCCTGAGTCCGTCAGTGACAGACTGGTAGCTGTTAACCTCTTATACCTGCACCCCCGAAATTGTACACACTAGCAAATAAAATATTAAATAAAGTAGGCCTACATAAGTGAATATAAAAAACAGTGTGACATATGTTTGAAACTTACATGTTAGAGTATATTTTTGTGTAGTTCTTACAATATTTTCAACTAATAATTAATTACATTTAGGAATGTTAGTTTGTATTGTGAAGTCAGGGGGTGCGACACAGTACAGGCTGTTCCATTGTGTATGCTGTAGAGTAGCAACTAGCGGTGTAGAAAACATTTATCTTCTGTTGTCAGTAGGTTTTAATGTGCCAGTTAATATAAACAGCAATAAAATTCAACATAATTTATTGTACTTAGCGGCTAATGTTTTATTTGTTTATTTTTTTTTGTTCCGTATTTTTTAATGTTTATTTTGAACGCTTAGAATGGACTTTCGAAATATAAAGTACCGGTAAACACTTTCAGAAATAAAATTTGTCACTATGTAGAAAGTTAATTATTCGAACGTTTGTGAGATGGACATTAGCATCTTCCCCTTCACTGATGGTAGGGAGTGTGAGTAGAGGGGAAAGCCTATCAACCAAACTGAAATGGGGTTTAGATTGGCAGTAGTTCATCATATGTACATAAATGTTATGAAAGATGTAGCCTGCGTAAGGATAATGAGTCACTGAATAATTACCATAAAAAATATTTGAATATGTGTTAGTGACGAATCGTAATGCGATGTACACATTTTTTAACGAAGTTATGTCAACTGCATGGTTATGTAGGTTTGTTGGGATTGGTGATAGCAAGATGCTGATCTGACAACGTGACTTTTGGTACAGAATTACCAGACATTCACCTTACAATTAGAGAATACCTCAGAAAAAAATAGCAACGGCTCACTAGTGAGAGTTTATGGATGTAGATCTACATGTCTGGTACCTTGACAGTCCAGTTTGAATGGTGTCGATGTTGCCATATGCTTCGTTGATGCTTTGGTCTCGGGCCAGCTAGTGGCAATGGCATTCGTGGACTGTTCAGACACCACTGCGACCTGGGGCCCGTTTCACAATCCTTACAAATTACAAATAACAACTAAGTCTGACGAACTTTACAAAATCAGCTAAAGGAATTTACAAGTATGCATTATTGGTTACACACGATCGCCAACGACAGTTTACAAAAATCACTAAGGAGCAGAGCTAAAGTCGCTGTATTTTTACTACTATCAATACATATGTTTATATTTTGTACTAAAATAGATTATTCTAAGCTTGCTGATTCATATTTCACCAACAGAAAATATAAAATATTGTTTAAAAAAATTAAAAGTATTTAGATTTTTATATATTGGCGACAATGGAGTTTCATGTGATGTGATTGGTCGAGTATACCAATACGTCTATTACTTAAAGGACCAAAGTTAGCAGAAAATTCAGTCAAATAAGTAAATAACAGATTTGGTCCACGTACAAATATGCAATTGATAAAATAATTATGATGTCTAACCACAAAATCAGGTTAATTTTTTGTGTTGATCCATCAGTATTTATTAATGTTGCATCCATAACCTCACAAACATTAGTGATCCCATCAGCAGCATAAAAATTCTGTGCTTTAGTAAATAACATTTTGGTGATCAAAAACCTGCCCCGAATTTAACTCTTTTAACAACATCAACTACCCTGTGGGCACTTTTGCACACTGATATCTTAGAAATTCCGTGCTTATCTGCTAACCCACGGAACTGACAGCTAGTATGCATCCAATGCAAAACAATACAGTTCTCGCTTTGAGGTTAGGGCATCACTTTTCTCTTTTGGATGTTGAATATGATGTCCATATCTTGTAGGAGAGATTCCAGCGAAATGGGACTTGAAACGACTTCAGAATACCGCGTAACTAGTGTCGCTATTGGATTATTGAATTATTTATTTTTGGTGCAAGGAACTTCTTTATTAATGCGAGTATTTATTAAATACAGTCTTTGTGTATAAATACTTATGCGGTATTCTTAAGTATAGCGCGGGACTCATTCGAAACCTTTCATTAAATTTATACAATGATACGAACTTGTTATTAATTCTTGCCCGAGAATTTTACGTATACGTCTTCGTTTGATTAGGCCTAAATTCAATATCTTCATCTGAGTCATTAGAACTCCTTAATAACATCAAAACTGCTTTAGTTTAATTCTTAATATTATCAAGTTACTCAAAAATTAATTTAATAAGTATTTCTTTATTGTATTTATTAATAATTTGTTGCAATATCAAACTTTACACATCTCAGAGGTATTGTAGAAAATGTGCTAATTTTACAAGTAAAATTTACACGTTTGTAAAATCATTCTTCATTGTGAAACAGAATACCGGTACTTGTAAAGTGAGCAAAATTTAATTTGTAAAGATTTGATTTCCTTTGTAAAGTTCAACATTACAAACAAAGATTGTGAAACAGAAGTTTACAATTTACAAGCAAAGTTTACAATTTACAAAGATTGTAAACATTGTGAAACAGGCCCCTGGTGACCACCTTTCCTCTGCCATCTCTTGTACTCTACAGTAGTGGTGTTGGACTTATTTGATTATTATTCGGATTCCGTTTTCTCCTGTTGTGTTCGTCTCCACTTTTACATCCTCTCAGTATTTGAATTTCGAGGCATTTTGAAAGTTCACAAATTTTCACAACTACCTTTTGAAAGTAGAGAATCTAGCTTATCCTGATTTTTTTTTCTCCTACTTTATTTAGTAGATCAATTGATTGATGCTCAGACATTCAGATCTCACAGCGTTATATCCAGAACGTAGCTTTTGAGCAGGGCCTTGCACATGTTTACAGTTATGAGACTCCTTTGTTTACACAGTGGTATACTTTTCGTTTTTCTTTGTTCATTTGTTAAAAAGTTTTGCTATAAATGATAAGTGGACATTGTTATTGACTTACTGTGCCTATCTAACTTGTAAGCAGCCCAATCGAGATTGAAACCCACGCCCAAAAGCAACTTAGGATCAGGAGTCTCACTTGTCATTGCAGGCCATGCCAGTGTTTTATACATTCTGATTGGCGTAAAAGAACTATATGGTAGTGACTGCTTGAATGACTTTAAATGACCTTCCTAAATTCATTAACGGTCTTACTAATAAAAACTCTATATACAGACGTTTAACTGTCTTATAATTATACAATGAGTAGCTCGTTTATAAATCGTGTGTAAATTTCTTACTAATAATCACTACATATGTCGTGTATAACAGTATAACTGTTATACAGCTACGTCATAGTTTCGTCATTACTTCGTTACGAAATGTAATAGAATATCTGAAATTCTCTATTGCATCCGGTAGAGCGCTCTAGTGTGGCGTGTTAAGTATTGATAGTACAACTGGCTCTGATCTATTACCATACTATATTTTGGTCAAAGAGTACAAGCTACAGCAATATTATTCTAATTATTCTGTGCTCTTTGGTTTGTTCTTCTGTGGTTACTAGGCAACCATCATCATAAAATGACAGTCGATACGAACAGCTGTTAGAGAGGCGGCCATTTTTTCTCTAAATACAACGCTTAAACAAGGGGTTTCGTGTATATAACTACTGCAAAGCAATTCCCATTGTATAGTTACAGACCGTTTATACGTCCATAGCTTATTCACGGTTTATTAGTAACGTTTTATGTCTCAACGCTGCATAAGTCTCGTATAAAAACTATACACGGTTTGTTAGTAAGATGTAAAGCTATAACAATGATGTATGCTGATGACACTACATTCTTATGTCCTAGCTCTACTCTGAATGAATTACATGCTCTAACCAATGATATTCTATCACAGATGGCTTTATGGTTTGATTCTAATGGTTTTTCGCTTAATAAAGAAAAGACTATCAACATAACTTTTACCCTAAATCATGTAATAAAAAAGGACAACATACAAAACTACACCAATTTCTAGGACTTTTTATGGACTCCAGTTTAACATGGGAAAAACATCGAATATATATTATATGCACAAAATTATCAAGAGTTATATATTTATTAAAGAAATTAGTGACTTGCGTTTCTCAAAATTATTTAAGATGTACCTACTTTTCTTTCTTTCAGTCGATAATTAGGTATGCTTTAATTTTCTGGGGAAATGGTAGCAAAATTGGCAGTGTCTTGATTTTGCAAAAGAAAGCCATTACAATTCTATGTCAATCAAACTATCTTGAACATTGTCGACCTGTTTTCAAATGATCATAGATATTGACTGTCATAAATTTATATATATACGACCTAGTACTTTACACTCGACAAAATATAGACAATTACTCATTAATAGCCAATTAGAAATTAGAAATAGTGAACAAATTAATATTCCATACTGTAGATTACATAAAACTAGTACAAATTTTTCTGTCATGGGGATGAAATTATATAATAAGCTTCCCAGTCAATATCATAAGTTACCAACCAATAGTTTCAAAGCTAGATTTTATAATTGGCTTTTAATTAATCCTTTCTACTCTGTAGATGAGTTTCTTAACATAAACTCATACGAAATTGTTTTTTAATAAATAAAGTTATATACTTTTAGTTGCAATTATTACATTAAGAGTGAAGTGTTTTCATTAATTTTAGGGTTTCAAAATGTTTTGTGTTTTCATTCTAATTAAACTTTACTCTTTTCAATTGTATGTGTATTTTCAAATGTATGTTGTGACGAAGCCTATCACTGTATGTTTAATGGCTTAATAAATTGAATTGAATGTGTATAATTTTATGTTTTTCCCCATTTGTACGAGGGGGATCCAGGAAATAACGACCGTTTTGTTGTAATAATTAAAAAAATATATATTTATTTGAAAAAACAAAGTCTGTTACATAACTGAAGCTTCCTTTACTTCTCTACATAATCACCACCTACATTTAAACATTTGTCGTATCTGTTCACTAGCTTTAGAATTCCCGTGTTATACTCCTCTGCCGCCAGTTCATTAAGCCAGGTGTTCACTGTCTTCTTCAACTCTTCATCACTTCCAAAATGCGTACCACCCAGAAAGTCTTTCAGCTTAGTGAAAAGGTGAAAATCGCTAGGAGCAAGGTCTGGACTATAGGGCGGATGATCAAAGATTTCCCAACCGAATTGATCCAGCAATTCTCGAGTTGAAGCAGCAGTGTGCGGGCAGGCGTTGTCATGAAGAAGCACAACTCCTCTCGAAAGCATTCCTCGCCTCTTGTTATGGATGGCTCGCCGTAGTTTTCGTAAAGTCTCACAATAACGATTTGCATTGATCGTAGTGCCTTTTGGCATGAAATCCCAAAAGACAGTAGCCATGACTTTTTGTGTTGAGAGAGTCTGTTTGAATTTTCTCGGTTTCTTGGGTGATGAGGGATGATGCCACTGACGTGATTGGCGCTTGGTCTCTGGGGTGTTGTGAGACACCCAGGTCTCATCACCAGTCACAATTTGATCAAGAAAGGCGTCTGCATCTGTGTGATATCGCATCAAGAATGTCAATGCTGAAGCCATTCTCTGAGTTTTGTGTTGGTCACTCAGTTGCCGTGGAACCCATCGTGCACAGATTTTGTGGTAGCCAAGATGTTGCGACACAATTTCACCAAGCAAAGAACGAGAAATGTCAGGAAAGGCAATATGCAATTCGTCGAGTGATGTGCGCCTGTCTTGCAAGATTCTGTCGTTCACTTTAGTCTTCAGTGATGAGTGATGGGCGTCCAGGTCGAGTTTCATCGTGGACATTTGTTCGCCCATTGTTGAACATTTCGCACCATTTTCTCACATTTCTTTCATTCATTACAGTATCACCATACACTTCTTTCAATTGCCGGTACATTTCTGCAGGTTTCAAATGTCGGGCATTCAAAAATCGTATCACACTCCTCACCTCACAGTCGGTGGGATTATCAATCACGTCGTTCATTTTGAAGTAACACAAAATGCACAATGGCGACTTGTTGCAAGCAGTACTCACAACGTTATGAGAACACATGTTGAGGAAGCCAGTTGACCTTCAAACAAGGAAGGGGAGTCAGCTGCGCGGCGGGTATGCGCGAACGGTCGTTATTTCCTGGATCTCCCTCGTACTAATGAATTTGTGAAATATAATTACCACCCGTTGAAAGAGAGCATTTACCAACAATAAGCACTCAAGTAATCAACATGTGATTTCGCTGCAGGTTCATCCCGTCTTCATGATACCATGTTTCGGAAAGTTATGCGCTGCTCTGTCTCTTTCTTTGATGTTACTCCTTCTGGAAGAATCTTGCAGAGGTTTTCGAGAGATATGGATGAATGTAAGTTCAAATATTTTCATTAACTTGGACAAAATATATAGAGATGACTGCGATAACTTTTGTAGCAAGTTGAAAAATATGTAAGTGTTCACTATGCCTGGATAAAATACTAGATAAACAGTTGTTACACGTACACACTATGTAATTAATACTCGATGTGTTGAATGCTAAAATTTAAAGAAATGGCTACAGTTACGAGATTGTAGTGAGTGCTCCACTTGATATTTCAGTTCTTTTTGCAGATTTTCTAACTAAAGCATTGTTGAAACTTCAAATATAGCATAGCGTAGTCATTTGATATCTCCTGAATATGATATATTTAATTATAAGATTGACTGCCAACTTGCAGAGAAATTTTGAAATGTTGTCGTGAAATTAAGATTCAAATTTACGTAGTTATATTGATCATGATTGAGACTAACTGTAGTAACTTTCGAGGAATATCACTTTTGTTGACGTCGTACAAAATGTTATCAAATATCCTTTTGAGAAGATTAACTCCATATAGAGATGAAATTATTGGGGATCATCAGTGTGGTTTCAGGCGTAATAGATCGACTATTGATCAGATTTTTTGTATTCGACAGATATTGGAGAAAAAATGGGAGTATAAGGGTACAGTACATCAGTTATTCATAGATTTCAAAAAGGCATATGACTCGGTTAAGAGAGAAGTTTTATATAACATTCTTATTGAATTTGGTATTCCCAAGAAACTAGTTGGATTAATTAAAATGTGTCTTAGTGAAACTTACAGCAAGGTCCGTATAGGCCAGTTTCTATCTGATGCTTTTCCAATTGACTGCGGGCTGAAGCAAGGAGATGCACTATCACCTTTACTTTTTAACTTCGCTCTAGAATATGCCATTAGGAAAGTTAAAGATAACACAGAGGGTTTGGAATTGAACGGGTTACATCGCTTCTTGTCTATGCAGATGACGTGAATATGTTAGGAGAAAATCCACAAACAATTAGGGAAAACGCGGAAATTCTACTTGAAGCAAGTAAAGAGATAGGGTTGGAAGTAAGACTAAGTATATGATTATGTCTCGTGATCAGAATATTGTACAAAATGGAAATATAAAAGTTGGAGATTTATCCCTTGAAGAGGTGGAAAAATTCAAATATCTTGGAGCAACAGTAACAAATTTAAATGACACTCGGGAGGAAATTAAACGCAGAATAAATATGGGAAATGCGTGTTATTATTCGGTTGAGAAGCTTTTGTCATCTAGTCTGCTGTCAAAAAATCTGAAAGTTATAATTTATAAAACAGTTATATTACTGGTTGTTCTGTATGGCTGTGAAACTTGGACTCTCACTTTGAGAGAGGAACAGAGATTGAGGGTTTTTGAGAATAAGGTGGTTAGGAAAATATTTGGGGCTAAGACGGATGAAGTTACAGGAGAATGGAGAAAGTTACACAACACAGAGCTGCACGCATTGTATCCTTCACCTGACATAATTAGGAACATTGAATCCAGATGTTTGAGATGGGCAGGGCATGTAGCACGTATGGGCGAATCCAGAAATGCATATAGAGTGTTAGTTGGGAGGCCGGAGGGGAAAAGACTTTTGGGAGGCCGAGACGTAGATGGGAAGATAATATTAAAATAGATTTGAGGGAGGTGGGATATGATGGTAGTGACTGGATTAATCTTGCACAGGACAGGGACCAATGGCGGGCTTATGTGAGGGTGGCAATGAACCTCTGAGCTCCTTGAAAGCCAGTAAGAAAGTAAGTATATTGATCATGATTTAACTTTATTTTGGCATTACTTTCTATATTCGCAGTACTCTGATCAGTTCTTGCGTGCATATTTGGGAATTAAATTGAGCTTTCTTTGACTTTTGATCCAATCTAAAAATTACAATGGGTAAATGAAGTGCAATTCCGCCTTATGAAAAATATGAATTCAGTGCTCAAATTTTGTTCCCTCTATATTCCGAAGCACAAAATTGCCACAGTCTGAATACGTCATAGGGTCCCCACCTGTGGAGTAATGGTTAGCCTGTTTGGCCATGAAACCAGGTGGCACGAGTTGGATTCCCGGTTGGGGCAAGTTACCTGCTTGAGATTTTTTCCGGGGTTTTCCCTTAACCTAATATGAACAAATACTGGGTAACTCTCGATGCTGGACTGTGCACTCATTTCACCGCCATTATCACCATCATCTCATTCAGATGCTAAATTACCTAAGATAATGATAAAGCATTTCAGGTACCCAAAAATTGAGGTTAGAAAAAGGGTGGTTTAAACCCTTCCCCTTTTTTTCTCGAAAATCAGTTTGTGTTCGCGATTGCCATTTTGATGCTATCGTGTAAGAAGGTAGTCAAGGGGGAATACGGGGCCGCATCCCGTTCCTCGGTATGGCCATTATTTCCGGAAGTAGAGACTGAAATATTTTAGGTACCCAAAAATTGAGGTTAGAAAAAAGTGCGACGGATTTGCCGGATATTAGCGGTGATTACTAGGCAACCTGCGGGGATGCTACAGTTAAAAGGGCGGGCCTCTGAGTCGCTTCGTTTTCCTTGTGTAAAAAAAATTCTGTTTTGGAAGGTCAAAATGACCATTTTTTTGAAATTTTGCCGGCCTCTCCTGTCCAGACGAACGGGGATAGAGAGTTGTCCTTTATACTGAAGATAGAGTTCGACGAGCTGTATTCAACGCACTCTTCGGCTTTGTTGTTACTACACGCACTGCGGAGTTATGGCGGCTAGAATGTCGGCGGAAGGGTGGTTTAAACCCTTCCCCTTTTTTTCTCGAAAATCAGTTTGTGTTCGCGATTGCCATTTTGATGCTATCGTGTAAGAAGGTAGTCAAGGGGGAATACGGGGCCGCATCCCGTTCCTCGGTATGGCCATTATTTCCGGAAGTAGAGACTGAAATATTTTAGGTACCCAAAAATTGAGGTTAGAAAAAAGTGCGACGGATTTGCCGGATATTAGCGGTGATTACTAGGCAACCTGCGGGGATGCTACAGTTAAAAGGGCGGGCCTCTGAGTCGCTTCGTTTTCCTTGTGTAAAAAAAATTCTGTTTTGGAAGGTCAAAATGACCATTTTTTGAAATTTTGCCGGCCTCTCCTGTCCAGACGAACGGGGATAGAGAGTTGTCCTTTATACTGAAGATAGAGTTCGACGAGCTGTATTCAACGCACTCTTCGGCTTTGTTGTTACTACACGCACTGCGGAGTTATGGCGGCTAGAATGTCGGCGGAAGGGTGGTTTAAACCCTTCCCCTTTTTTTCTCGAAAATCAGTTTGTGTTCGCGATTGCCATTTTGATGCTATCGTGTAAGAAGGTAGTCAAGGGGGAATACGGGGCCGCATCCCGTTCCTCGGTATGGCCATTATTTCCGGAAGTAGAGACTGAAATATTTTAGGTACCCAAAAATTGAGGTTAGAAAAAAGTGCGACGGATTTGCCGGATATTAGCGGTGATTACTAGGCAACCTGCGGGGATGCTACAGTTAAAAGGGCGGGCCTCTGAGTCGCTTCGTTTTCCTTGTGTAAAAAAAATTCTGTTTTGGAAGGTCAAAATGACCATTTTTTGAAAATTTGCCGGCCTCTCCTGTCCAGACGAACGGGGATAGAGAATTGTCCTTTATACTGAAGATAGAGTTCGACGAGCTGTATTCAACGCACTCTTCGGCTTTGTTGTTACTACACGCACTGCGGAGTTATGGCGGCTAGAATGTCGGCGGAAGGGTGGTTTAAACCCTTCCCCTTTTTTTCTCGAAAATCAGTTTGTGTTCGCGATTGCCATTTTGATGCTATCGTGTAAGAAGGTAGTCAAGGGGGAATACGGGGCCGCATCGCGTTCCTCGGTATGGCCATTATTTCCGGAAGTAGAGACTGAAATATTTTAGGTACCCAAAAATTGAGGTTAGAAAAAAGTGCGACGGATTTGCCGGATATTAGCGGTGATTACTAGGCAACCTGCGGGGATGCTACAGTTAAAAGGGCGGGCCTCTGAGTCGCTTCGTTTTCCTTGTGTAAAAAAAATTCTGTTTTGGAAGGTCAAAATGACCATTTTTTGAAATTTTGCCGGCCTCTCCTGTCCAGACGAAGCTGCGAATATATTGAATAAGCAGTCTTGGACAGCCGATAAGGGGTGGTCGTTCAGCTTGGGGGTTGGGCGATGGGCTAACAACCCATCACCGTAAAAAACAGCTTGTTACGAATTCCTACAGTAAATGAGGAACTGTAAAAGATATTGTTAGATTGTACGAAATGGAAATATAAATATTGGAGATTTATCCTTCGAAGAGGTGGAAAAATTCAAATATCTTGGAGCAACAGTAACAAATGTAAATGACACTCGGGAGGAAATTAAACGCAGCATAAATATGGGAAATGCGTGTTATTATTCGGTTGAGAAGCTCTTATCATCCAGTCTGCTGTCCAAAAATCTGAAAGTTAGAATTTATAAAACAGTTATATTACCGGTTCTTCTATATGGCTGTGAAACTTGGACTCTCACTCTGAGAGAGGAACATAGGTTAAGGGTGTTTGAGAATAAGGTGCTTAGGAAAATATTTGGGGCTAAGCGGGATGAAGTTACAGGAGAATGGAGAAAGTTACACAACACAGAACTGCACGCATTGTATTCTTCACCTGACATAATTAGGAACTTGAAATCCAGACGTTTGAGATGGGCAGGGCATGTAGCACGTATGGGCGAATCCAGAAATGCATATAGAGTGTTAGTTGGGAGACCGGAGGGAAAAAGACCTTTAGGGAGGCCGAGACGTAGATGGGAGGATAATATTAAAATGGATTTGAGGGAGGTGGGGTATGATGATAGAGACTGGCTTAATCTTGCACAGGATAGGGACCGATGGCGGGCTTATGTGAGGGCGGCAATGAACCTTCGGGTTCCTTAAAAGCCATTTGTAAGTAAGTAAGTAAGTAACACGCACTGCGGAGTTATGGCGGCTAGAATGTCGGCGGAAGGGTGGTTTAAACCCTTCCCCTTTTTTTCTCGAAAATCAGTTTGTGTTCGCGATTGCCATTTTGATGCTATCGTGTAAGAAGGTAGTCAAGGGGGAATACGGGGCCGCATCCCGTTCCGCGGTATGGCCATTATTTCCGGAAGTAGAGACTGAAATATTTTAGGTACCCAAAAATTGAGGTTAGAAAAAAGTGCGACGGATTTGCCGGATATTAGCGGTGATTACTAGGCAACCTGCGGGGATGCTACAGTTAAAAGGGCGGGCCTCTGAGTCGCTTCGTTTTCCTTGTGTAAAAAAAATTCTGTTTTGGAAGGTCAAAATGACCATTTTTTGAAATTTTGCCGGCCTCTCCTGTCCAGACGAACGGGGATAGAGAGTTGTCCTTTATACTGAAGATAGAGTTCGACGAGCTGTATTCAACGCACTCTTCGGCTTTGTTGTTACTACACGCACTGCGGAGTTATGGCGGCTAGAATGTCGGCGGAAGGGTGGTTTAAACCCTTCCCCTTTTTTTCTCGAAAATCAGTTTGTGTTCGCGATTGCCATTTTGATGCTATCGTGTAAGAAGGTAGTCAAGGGGGAATACGGGGCCGCATCCCGTTCCTCGGTATGGCCATTATTTCCGGAAGTAGAGACTGAAATATTTTAGGTACCCAAAAATTGAGGTTAGAAAAAAGTGCGACGGATTTGCCGGATATTAGCGGTGATTACTAGGCAACCTGCGGGGATGCTACAGTTAAAAGGGCGGGCCTCTGAGTCCCTTCGTTTTCCTTGTGTAAAAAAAATTCTGTTTTGGAAGGTCAAAATGACCATTTTTTGAAATTTTGCCGGCCTCTCCTGTCCAGACGAACGGGGATAGAGAGTTGTCCTTTATACTGAAGATAGAGTTCGACGAGCTGTATTCAACGCACTCTTCGGCTTTGTTGTTACTACACGCACTGCGGAGTTATGGCGGCTAGAATGTCGGCCCCTTCCCCTTTTTTTCTCGAAAATCAGTTTGTGTTCGCGATTGCCATTTTGATGCTATCGTGTAAGAAGGTAGTCAAGGGGGAATACGGGGCCGCATCCCGTTCCTCGGTATGGCCATTATTTCCGGAAGTAGAGACTGAAATATTTTAGGTACCCAAAAATTGAGGTTAGAAATAAGTGCGACGGATTTGCCGGATATTAGCGGTGATTACTAGGCAACCTGCGGGGATGCTACAGTTAAAAGGGCGGGCCTCTGAGTCGCTTCGTTTTCCTTGTGTAAAAAAAATTCTGTTTTGGAAGGTCAAAATGACCATTTTTTGTAATTTAGCCGGCCTCTCCTGTCCAGACGAACGGGGATAGAGAGTTGACCTTTATACTGAAGATAGAGTTCGACGAGCTGTATTCAACGCACTCTTCGGCTTTGTTGTTACTACACGCACTGCGGAGTTATGGCGGCTAGAATGTCGGCGGAAGGGTGGTTTAGTTTACCTTCCCCTTTTTTTCTCGAAAATCAGTTTGTGTTCGCGATTGCCATTTTGATGCTATCGTGTAAGAAGGTAGTCAAGGGGGAATACGGGGCCGCATCCCGTTCCTCGGTATGGCCATTATTTCCGGAAGTAGAGACTGAAATATTTTAGGTACCCAAAAATTGAGGTTAGAAAACAGTGCGACGGATTTGCCGGATATTAGCGGTGATTACTAGGCAACCTGCGGGGATGCTACAGTTAAAAGGGCGGGCCTCTGAGTCGCTTCGTTTTCCTTGTGTAAAAAAAATTCTGTTTTGGAAGGTCAAAATGACCATTTTTTGAAAATTTGCCGGCCTCTCCTGTCCAGACGAACGGGGATAGAGAGTTGTCCTTTATACTGAAGATAGAGTTCGACGAGCTGTATTCAACGCACTCTTCGGCTTTGTTGTTACTACACGCACTGCGGAGTTATGGCGGCTAGAATGTCGGCGGAAGGGTGGTTTAAACCCTTCCCCTTTTTTTCTCGAAAATCAGTTTGTGTTCGCGATTGCCATTTTGATGCTATCGTGTAAGAAGGTAGTCAAGGGGGAATACGGGGCCGCATCCCGTTCCTCGGTATGGCCATTATTTCCGGAAGTAGAGACTGAAATATTTTAGGTACCCAAAAATTGAGGTTAGAAAACAGTGGGACGGATTTGCCGGATATTAGCGGTGATTACTAGGCAACCTGCGGGGATGCTACAGTTAAAAGGGCGGGCCTCTGAGTCGCTTCGTTTTCCTTGTGTAAAAAAAATTCTGTTTTGGAAGGTCAAAATGACCATTTTTTTTAAATTTGCCGGCCTCTCCTGTCCAGACGAACGGGGATAGAGAGTTGTCCTTTATACTGAAGATAGAGTTCGACGAGCTGTATTCAACGCACTCTTCGGCTTTGTTGTTACTACACGCACTGCGGAGTTATGGCGGCTAGAATGTCGGCGGAAGGGTGGTTTAAACCCTTCCCCTTTTTTTCTCGAAAATCAGTTTGTGTTCGCGATTGCCATTTTGATGCTATCGTGTAAGAAGGTAGTCAAGGGGGAATACGGGGCCGCATCCCGTTCCTCGGTATGGCCATTATTTCCGGAAGTAGAGACTGAAATATTTTAGGTACCCAAAAATTGAGGTTAGAAAAAAGTGCGACGGATTTGCCGGATATTAGCGGTGATTACTAGGCAACCTGCGGGGATGCTACAGTTAAAAGGGCGGGCCTCTGAGTCGCTTCGTTTTCCTTGTGTAAAAAAAATTCTGTTTTGGAAGGTCAAAATGACCATTTTTTGAAATTTTGCCGGCCTCTCCTGTCCAGACGAACGGGGATAGAGAGTTGTCCTTTATACTGAAGATAGAGTTCGACGAGCTGTATTCAACGCACTCTTCGGCTTTGTTGTTACTACACGCACTGCGGAGTTATGGCGGCTAGAATGTCGGCGGAAGGGTGGTTTAAACCCTTCCCCTTTTTTTCTCGAAAATCAGTTTGTGTTCGCGATTGCCATTTTGATGCTATCGTGTAAGAAGGTAGTCAAGGGGGAATACGGGGCCGCATCCCGTTCCTCGGTATGGCCATTATTTCCGGAAGTAGAGACTGAAATATTTTAGGTACCCAAAAATTGAGGTTAGAAAAAAGTGCGACGGATTTGCCGGATATTAGCGGTGATTACTAGGCAACCTGCGGGGATGCTACAGTTAAAAGGGCGGGCCTCTGAGTCGCTTCGTTTTCCTTGTGTAAAAAAAATTCTGTTTTGGAAGGTCAAAATGACCATTTTTTGAAAATTTGCCGGCCTCTCCTGTCCAGACGAACGGGGATAGAGAGTTGTCCTTTATACTGAAGATAGAGTTCGACGAGCTGTATTCAACGCACTCTTCGGCTTTGTTGTTACTACACGCACTGCGGAGTTATGGCGGCTAGAATGTCGGCGGAAGGGTGGTTTAAACCCTTCCCCTTTTTTTCTCGAAAATCAGTTTGTGTTCGCGATTGCCATTTTGATGCTATCGTGTAAGAAGGTAGTCAAGGGGGAATACGGGGCCGCATCGCGTTCCTCGGTATGGCCATTATTTCCGGAAGTAGAGACTGAAATATTTTAGGTACCCAAAAATTGAGGTTAGAAAAAAGTGCGACGGATTTGCCGGATATTAGCGGTGATTACTAGGCAACCTGCGGGGATGCTACAGTTAAAAGGGCGGGCCTCTGAGTCGCTTCGTTTTCCTTGTGTAAAAAAAATTCTGTTTTGGAAGGTCAAAATGACCATTTTTTGAAATTTTGCCGGCCTCTCCTGTCCAGACGAAGCTGCGAATATATTGAATAAGCAGTCTTGGACAGCCGATAAGGGGTGGTCGTTCAGCTTGGGGGTTGGGCGATGGGCTAACAACCCATCACCGTAAAAAACAGCTTGTTACGAATTCCTACAGTAAATGAGGAACTGTAAAAGATATTGTTAGATTGTACGAAATGGAAATATAAATATTGGAGATTTATCCTTCGAAGAGGTGGAAAAATTCAAATATCTTGGAGCAACAGTAACAAATGTAAATGACACTCGGGAGGAAATTAAACGCAGCATAAATATGGGAAATGCGTGTTATTATTCGGTTGAGAAGCTCTTATCATCCAGTCTGCTGTCCAAAAATCTGAAAGTTAGAATTTATAAAACAGTTATATTACCGGTTCTTCTATATGGCTGTGAAACTTGGACTCTCACTCTGAGAGAGGAACATAGGTTAAGGGTGTTTGAGAATAAGGTGCTTAGGAAAATATTTGGGGCTAAGCGGGATGAAGTTACAGGAGAATGGAGAAAGTTACACAACACAGAACTGCACGCATTGTATTCTTCACCTGACATAATTAGGAACTTGAAATCCAGACGTTTGAGATGGGCAGGGCATGTAGCACGTATGGGCGAATCCAGAAATGCATATAGAGTGTTAGTTGGGAGACCGGAGGGAAAAAGACCTTTAGGGAGGCCGAGACGTAGATGGGAGGATAATATTAAAATGGATTTGAGGGAGGTGGGGTATGATGATAGAGACTGGCTTAATCTTGCACAGGATAGGGACCGATGGCGGGCTTATGTGAGGGCGGCAATGAACCTTCGGGTTCCTTAAAAGCCATTTGTAAGTAAGTAAGTAAGTAACACGCACTGCGGAGTTATGGCGGCTAGAATGTCGGCGGAAGGGTGGTTTAAACCCTTCCCCTTTTTTTCTCGAAAATCAGTTTGTGTTCGCGATTGCCATTTTGATGCTATCGTGTAAGAAGGTAGTCAAGGGGGAATACGGGGCCGCATCCCGTTCCGCGGTATGGCCATTATTTCCGGAAGTAGAGACTGAAATATTTTAGGTACCCAAAAATTGAGGTTAGAAAAAAGTGCGACGGATTTGCCGGATATTAGCGGTGATTACTAGGCAACCTGCGGGGATGCTACAGTTAAAAGGGCGGGCCTCTGAGTCGCTTCGTTTTCCTTGTGTAAAAAAAATTCTGTTTTGGAAGGTCAAAATGACCATTTTTTGAAATTTTGCCGGCCTCTCCTGTCCAGACGAACGGGGATAGAGAGTTGTCCTTTATACTGAAGATAGAGTTCGACGAGCTGTATTCAACGCACTCTTCGGCTTTGTTGTTACTACACGCACTGCGGAGTTATGGCGGCTAGAATGTCGGCGGAAGGGTGGTTTAAACCCTTCCCCTTTTTTTCTCGAAAATCAGTTTGTGTTCGCGATTGCCATTTTGATGCTATCGTGTAAGAAGGTAGTCAAGGGGGAATACGGGGCCGCATCCCGTTCCTCGGTATGGCCATTATTTCCGGAAGTAGAGACTGAAATATTTTAGGTACCCAAAAATTGAGGTTAGAAAAAAGTGCGACGGATTTGCCGGATATTAGCGGTGATTACTAGGCAACCTGCGGGGATGCTACAGTTAAAAGGGCGGGCCTCTGAGTCCCTTCGTTTTCCTTGTGTAAAAAAAATTCTGTTTTGGAAGGTCAAAATGACCATTTTTTGAAATTTTGCCGGCCTCTCCTGTCCAGACGAACGGGGATAGAGAGTTGTCCTTTATACTGAAGATAGAGTTCGACGAGCTGTATTCAACGCACTCTTCGGCTTTGTTGTTACTACACGCACTGCGGAGTTATGGCGGCTAGAATGTCGGCCCCTTCCCCTTTTTTTCTCGAAAATCAGTTTGTGTTCGCGATTGCCATTTTGATGCTATCGTGTAAGAAGGTAGTCAAGGGGGAATACGGGGCCGCATCCCGTTCCTCGGTATGGCCATTATTTCCGGAAGTAGAGACTGAAATATTTTAGGTACCCAAAAATTGAGGTTAGAAATAAGTGCGACGGATTTGCCGGATATTAGCGGTGATTACTAGGCAACCTGCGGGGATGCTACAGTTAAAAGGGCGGGCCTCTGAGTCGCTTCGTTTTCCTTGTGTAAAAAAAATTCTGTTTTGGAAGGTCAAAATGACCATTTTTTGTAATTTAGCCGGCCTCTCCTGTCCAGACGAACGGGGATAGAGAGTTGACCTTTATACTGAAGATAGAGTTCGACGAGCTGTATTCAACGCACTCTTCGGCTTTGTTGTTACTACACGCACTGCGGAGTTATGGCGGCTAGAATGTCGGCGGAAGGGTGGTTTAGTTTACCTTCCCCTTTTTTTCTCGAAAATCAGTTTGTGTTCGCGATTGCCATTTTGATGCTATCGTGTAAGAAGGTAGTCAAGGGGGAATACGGGGCCGCATCCCGTTCCTCGGTATGGCCATTATTTCCGGAAGTAGAGACTGAAATATTTTAGGTACCCAAAAATTGAGGTTAGAAAACAGTGCGACGGATTTGCCGGATATTAGCGGTGATTACTAGGCAACCTGCGGGGATGCTACAGTTAAAAGGGCGGGCCTCTGAGTCGCTTCGTTTTCCTTGTGTAAAAAAAATTCTGTTTTGGAAGGTCAAAATGACCATTTTTTGAAAATTTGCCGGCCTCTCCTGTCCAGACGAACGGGGATAGAGAGTTGTCCTTTATACTGAAGATAGAGTTCGACGAGCTGTATTCAACGCACTCTTCGGCTTTGTTGTTACTACACGCACTGCGGAGTTATGGCGGCTAGAATGTCGGCGGAAGGGTGGTTTAAACCCTTCCCCTTTTTTTCTCGAAAATCAGTTTGTGTTCGCGATTGCCATTTTGATGCTATCGTGTAAGAAGGTAGTCAAGGGGGAATACGGGGCCGCATCCCGTTCCTCGGTATGGCCATTATTTCCGGAAGTAGAGACTGAAATATTTTAGGTACCCAAAAATTGAGGTTAGAAAACAGTGGGACGGATTTGCCGGATATTAGCGGTGATTACTAGGCAACCTGCGGGGATGCTACAGTTAAAAGGGCGGGCCTCTGAGTCGCTTCGTTTTCCTTGTGTAAAAAAAATTCTGTTTTGGAAGGTCAAAATGACCATTTTTTTTAAATTTGCCGGCCTCTCCTGTCCAGACGAACGGGGATAGAGAGTTGTCCTTTATACTGAAGATAGAGTTCGACGAGCTGTATTCAACGCACTCTTCGGCTTTGTTGTTACTACACGCACTGCGGAGTTATGGCGGCTAGAATGTCGGCGGAAGGGTGGTTTAAACCCTTCCCCTTTTTTTCTCGAAAATCAGTTTGTGTTCGCGATTGCCATTTTGATGCTATCGTGTAAGAAGGTAGTCAAGGGGGAATACGGGGCCGCATCCCGTTCCTCGGTATGGCCATTATTTCCGGAAGTAGAGACTGAAATATTTTAGGTACCCAAAAATTGAGGTTAGAAAAAAGTGCGACGGATTTGCCGGATATTAGCGGTGATTACTAGGCAACCTGCGGGGATGCTACAGTTAAAAGGGCGGGCCTCTGAGTCGCTTCGTTTTCCTTGTGTAAAAAAAATTCTGTTTTGGAAGGTCAAAATGACCATTTTTTGAAATTTTGCCGGCCTCTCCTGTCCAGACGAACGGGGATAGAGAGTTGTCCTTTATACTGAAGATAGAGTTCGACGAGCTGTATTCAACGCACTCTTCGGCTTTGTTGTTACTACACGCACTGCGGAGTTATGGCGGCTAGAATGTCGGCGGAAGGGTGGTTTACCTTCCCCTTTTTTTCTCGAAAATCAGTTTGTGTTCGCGATTGCCATTTTGATGCTATCGTGTAAGAAGGTAGTCAAGGGGGAATACGGGGCCGCATCCCGTTCCTCGGTATGGCCATTATTTCCGGAAGTAGAGACTGAAATATTTTAGGTACCCAAAAATTGAGGTTAGAAAAAAGTGCGACGGATTTGCCGGATATTAGCGGTGATTACTAGGCAACCTGCGGGGATGCTACAGTTAAAAGGGCGGGCCTCTGAGTCGCTTCGTTTTCCTTGTGTAAAAAAAATTCTGTTTTGGAAGGTCAAAATGACCATTTTTTGAAAATTTGCCGGCCTCTCCTGTCCAGACGAACGGGGATAGAGAGTTGTCCTTTATACTGAAGATAGAGTTCGACGAGCTGTATTCAACGCACTCTTCGGCTTTGTTGTTACTACACGCACTGCGGAGTTATGGCGGCTAGAATGTCGGCGGAAGGGTGGTTTAAACCCTTCCCCTTTTTTTCTCGAAAATCAGTTTGTGTTCGCGATTGCCATTTTGATGCTATCGTGTAAGAAGGTAGTCAAGGGGGAATACGGGGCCGCATCGCGTTCCTCGGTATGGCCATTATTTCCGGAAGTAGAGACTGAAATATTTTAGGTACCCAAAAATTGAGGTTAGAAAAAAGTGCGACGGATTTGCCGGATATTAGCGGTGATTACTAGGCAACCTGCGGGGATGCTACAGTTAAAAGGGCGGGCCTCTGAGTCGCTTCGTTTTCCTTGTGTAAAAAAAATTCTGTTTTGGAAGGTCAAAATGACCATTTTTTGAAATTTTGCCGGCCTCTCCTGTCCAGACGAAGCTGCGAATATATTGAATAAGCAGTCTTGGACAGCCGATAAGGGGTGGTCGTTCAGCTTGGGGGTTGGGCGATGGGCTAACAACCCATCACCGTAAAAAACAGCTTGTTACGAATTCCTACAGTAAATGAGGAACTGTAAAAGATATTGTTAGATTGTACGAAATGGAAATATAAATATTGGAGATTTATCCTTCGAAGAGGTGGAAAAATTCAAATATCTTGGAGCAACAGTAACAAATGTAAATGACACTCGGGAGGAAATTAAACGCAGCATAAATATGGGAAATGCGTGTTATTATTCGGTTGAGAAGCTCTTATCATCCAGTCTGCTGTCCAAAAATCTGAAAGTTAGAATTTATAAAACAGTTATATTACCGGTTCTTCTATATGGCTGTGAAACTTGGACTCTCACTCTGAGAGAGGAACATAGGTTAAGGGTGTTTGAGAATAAGGTGCTTAGGAAAATATTTGGGGCTAAGCGGGATGAAGTTACAGGAGAATGGAGAAAGTTACACAACACAGAACTGCACGCATTGTATTCTTCACCTGACATAATTAGGAACTTGAAATCCAGACGTTTGAGATGGGCAGGGCATGTAGCACGTATGGGCGAATCCAGAAATGCATATAGAGTGTTAGTTGGGAGACCGGAGGGAAAAAGACCTTTAGGGAGGCCGAGACGTAGATGGGAGGATAATATTAAAATGGATTTGAGGGAGGTGGGGTATGATGATAGAGACTGGCTTAATCTTGCACAGGATAGGGACCGATGGCGGGCTTATGTGAGGGCGGCAATGAACCTTCGGGTTCCTTAAAAGCCATTTGTAAGTAAGTAAGTAAGTAACACGCACTGCGGAGTTATGGCGGCTAGAATGTCGGCGGAAGGGTGGTTTAAACCCTTCCCCTTTTTTTCTCGAAAATCAGTTTGTGTTCGCGATTGCCATTTTGATGCTATCGTGTAAGAAGGTAGTCAAGGGGGAATACGGGGCCGCATCCCGTTCCGCGGTATGGCCATTATTTCCGGAAGTAGAGACTGAAATATTTTAGGTACCCAAAAATTGAGGTTAGAAAAAAGTGCGACGGATTTGCCGGATATTAGCGGTGATTACTAGGCAACCTGCGGGGATGCTACAGTTAAAAGGGCGGGCCTCTGAGTCGCTTCGTTTTCCTTGTGTAAAAAAAATTCTGTTTTGGAAGGTCAAAATGACCATTTTTTGAAATTTTGCCGGCCTCTCCTGTCCAGACGAACGGGGATAGAGAGTTGTCCTTTATACTGAAGATAGAGTTCGACGAGCTGTATTCAACGCACTCTTCGGCTTTGTTGTTACTACACGCACTGCGGAGTTATGGCGGCTAGAATGTCGGCGGAAGGGTGGTTTAAACCCTTCCCCTTTTTTTCTCGAAAATCAGTTTGTGTTCGCGATTGCCATTTTGATGCTATCGTGTAAGAAGGTAGTCAAGGGGGAATACGGGGCCGCATCCCGTTCCTCGGTATGGCCATTATTTCCGGAAGTAGAGACTGAAATATTTTAGGTACCCAAAAATTGAGGTTAGAAAAAAGTGCGACGGATTTGCCGGATATTAGCGGTGATTACTAGGCAACCTGCGGGGATGCTACAGTTAAAAGGGCGGGCCTCTGAGTCCCTTCGTTTTCCTTGTGTAAAAAAAATTCTGTTTTGGAAGGTCAAAATGACCATTTTTTGAAATTTTGCCGGCCTCTCCTGTCCAGACGAACGGGGATAGAGAGTTGTCCTTTATACTGAAGATAGAGTTCGACGAGCTGTATTCAACGCACTCTTCGGCTTTGTTGTTACTACACGCACTGCGGAGTTATGGCGGCTAGAATGTCGGCCCCTTCCCCTTTTTTTCTCGAAAATCAGTTTGTGTTCGCGATTGCCATTTTGATGCTATCGTGTAAGAAGGTAGTCAAGGGGGAATACGGGGCCGCATCCCGTTCCTCGGTATGGCCATTATTTCCGGAAGTAGAGACTGAAATATTTTAGGTACCCAAAAATTGAGGTTAGAAATAAGTGCGACGGATTTGCCGGATATTAGCGGTGATTACTAGGCAACCTGCGGGGATGCTACAGTTAAAAGGGCGGGCCTCTGAGTCGCTTCGTTTTCCTTGTGTAAAAAAAATTCTGTTTTGGAAGGTCAAAATGACCATTTTTTGTAATTTAGCCGGCCTCTCCTGTCCAGACGAACGGGGATAGAGAGTTGACCTTTATACTGAAGATAGAGTTCGACGAGCTGTATTCAACGCACTCTTCGGCTTTGTTGTTACTACACGCACTGCGGAGTTATGGCGGCTAGAATGTCGGCGGAAGGGTGGTTTAGTTTACCTTCCCCTTTTTTTCTCGAAAATCAGTTTGTGTTCGCGATTGCCATTTTGATGCTATCGTGTAAGAAGGTAGTCAAGGGGGAATACGGGGCCGCATCCCGTTCCTCGGTATGGCCATTATTTCCGGAAGTAGAGACTGAAATATTTTAGGTACCCAAAAATTGAGGTTAGAAAACAGTGCGACGGATTTGCCGGATATTAGCGGTGATTACTAGGCAACCTGCGGGGATGCTACAGTTAAAAGGGCGGGCCTCTGAGTCGCTTCGTTTTCCTTGTGTAAAAAAAATTCTGTTTTGGAAGGTCAAAATGACCATTTTTTGAAAATTTGCCGGCCTCTCCTGTCCAGACGAACGGGGATAGAGAGTTGTCCTTTATACTGAAGATAGAGTTCGACGAGCTGTATTCAACGCACTCTTCGGCTTTGTTGTTACTACACGCACTGCGGAGTTATGGCGGCTAGAATGTCGGCGGAAGGGTGGTTTAAACCCTTCCCCTTTTTTTCTCGAAAATCAGTTTGTGTTCGCGATTGCCATTTTGATGCTATCGTGTAAGAAGGTAGTCAAGGGGGAATACGGGGCCGCATCCCGTTCCTCGGTATGGCCATTATTTCCGGAAGTAGAGACTGAAATATTTTAGGTACCCAAAAATTGAGGTTAGAAAAAAGTGCGACGGATTTGCCGGATATTAGCGGTGATTACTAGGCAACCTGCGGGGATGCTACAGTTAAAAGGGCGGGCCTCTGAGTCGCTTCGTTTTCCTTGTGTAAAAAAAATTCTGTTTTGGAAGGTCAAAATGACCATTTTTTGAAATTTTGCCGGCCTCTCCTGTCCAGACGAAGCTGCGAATATATTGAATAAGCAGTCTTGGACAGCCGATAAGGGGTGGTCGTTCAGCTTGGGGGTTGGGCGATGGGCTAACAACCCATCACCGTAAAAAACAGCTTGTTACGAATTCCTACAGTAAATGAGGAACTGTAAAAGATATTGTTAGATTGTACGAAATGGAAATATAAATATTGGAGATTTATCCTTCGAAGAGGTGGAAAAATTCAAATATCTTGGAGCAACAGTAACAAATGTAAATGACACTCGGGAGGAAATTAAACGCAGCATAAATATGGGAAATGCGTGTTATTATTCGGTTGAGAAGCTCTTATCATCCAGTCTGCTGTCCAAAAATCTGAAAGTTAGAATTTATAAAACAGTTATATTACCGGTTCTTCTATATGGCTGTGAAACTTGGACTCTCACTCTGAGAGAGGAACATAGGTTAAGGGTGTTTGAGAATAAGGTGCTTAGGAAAATATTTGGGGCTAAGCGGGATGAAGTTACAGGAGAATGGAGAAAGTTACACAACACAGAACTGCACGCATTGTATTCTTCACCTGACATAATTAGGAACTTGAAATCCAGACGTTTGAGATGGGCAGGGCATGTAGCACGTATGGGCGAATCCAGAAATGCATATAGAGTGTTAGTTGGGAGACCGGAGGGAAAAAGACCTTTAGGGAGGCCGAGACGTAGATGGGAGGATAATATTAAAATGGATTTGAGGGAGGTGGGGTATGATGATAGAGACTGGCTTAATCTTGCACAGGATAGGGACCGATGGCGGGCTTATGTGAGGGCGGCAATGAACCTTCGGGTTCCTTAAAAGCCATTTGTAAGTAAGTAAGTAAGTAACACGCACTGCGGAGTTATGGCGGCTAGAATGTCGGCGGAAGGGTGGTTTAAACCCTTGCCCTTTTTTTCTCGAAAATCAGTTTGTGTTCGCGATTGCCATTTTGATGCTATCGTGTAAGAAGGTAGTCAAGGGGGAATACGGGGCCGCATCCCGTTCCTCGGTATGGCCATTATTTCCGGAAGTAGAGACAGAAATATTTTAGGTACCCAAAAATTGAGGTTAGAAAAAAGTGCGACGGATTTGCCGGATATTAGCGGTGATTACTAGGCAACCTGCGGGGATGCTACAGTTAAAAGGGCGGGCCTCTGAGTCGCTTCGTTTTCCTTGTGTAAAAAAAATTCTGTTTTGGAAGGTCAAAATGACCATTTTTTGAAATTTTGCCGGCCTCTCCTGTCCAGACGAACGGGGATAGAGAGTTGTCCTTTATACTGAAGATAGAGTTCGACGAGCTGTATTCAACGCACTCTTCGGCTTTGTTGTTACTACACGCACTGCGGAGTTATGGCGGCTAGAATGTCCCCTTTTTTTCTCGAAAATCAGTTTGTGTTCGCGATTGCCATTTTGATGCTATCGTGTAAGAAGGTAGTCAAGGGGGAATACGGGGCCGCATCCCGTTCCTCGGTATGGCCATTATTTCCGGAAGTAGAGACTGAAATATTTTAGGTACCCAAAAATTGAGGTTAGAAAAAAGTGCGACGGATTTGCCGGATATTAGCGGTGATTACTAGGCAACCTGCGGGGATGCTACAGTTAAAAGGGCGGGCCTCTGAGTCGCTTCGTTTTCCTTGTGTAAAAATAATTCTGTTTTGGAAGGTCAAAATGACCATTTTTTGAAATTTTGCCGGCCTCTCCTGTCCAGACGAACGGGGATAGAGAGTTGTCCTTTATACTGCAGATAGAGTTCGACGAGCTGTATTCAACGCACTCTTCGGCTTTGTTGTTACTACACGCACTGCGGAGTTATGGCGGCTAGAATGTCGGCGGAAGGGTGGTTTTTTCTCGAAAATCAGTTTGTGTTCGCGATTGCCATTTTGATGCTATCGTGTAAGAAGGTAGTCAAGGGGGAATACGGGGCCGCATCCCGTTCCTCGGTATGGCCATTATTTCCGGAAGTAGAGACTGAAATATTTTAGGTACCCAAAAATTGAGGTTAGAAAACAGTGCGACGGATTTGCCGGATATTAGCGGTGATTACTAGGCAACCTGCGGGGATGCTACAGTTAAAAGGGCGGGCCTCTGAGTCGCTTCGTTTTCCTTGTGTAAAAAAAATTCTGTTTTGGAAGGTCAAAATGACCATTTTTTGAAAATTTGCCGGCCTCTCCTGTCCAGACGAACGGGGATAGAGAGTTGTCCTTTATACTGAAGATAGAGTTCGACGAGCTGTATTCAACGCACTCTTCGGCTTTGTTGTTACTACACGCACTGCGGAGTTATGGCGGCTAGAATGTCGGCCCCTTCCCCTTTTTTTCTCGAAAATCAGTTTGTGTTCGCGATTGCCATTTTGATGCTATCGTGTAAGAAGGTAGTCAAGGGGGAATACGGGGCCGCATCCCGTTCCTCGGTATGGCCATTATTTCCGGAAGTAGAGACTGAAATATTTTAGGTACCCAAAAATTGAGGTTAGAAAAAAGTGCGACGGATTTGCCGGATATTAGCGGTGATTACTAGGCAACCTGCGGGGATGCTACAGTTAAAAGGGCGGGCCTCTGAGTCGCTTCGTTTTCCTTGTGTAAAAAAAATTCTGTTTTGGAAGGTCAAAATGACCATTTTTTGAAATTTTGCCGGCCTCTCCTGTCCAGACGAACGGGGATAGAGAGTTGTCCTTTATACTGAAGATAGAGTTCGACGAGCTGTATTCAACGCACTCTTCGGCTTTGTTGTTACTACACGCACTGCGGAGTTATGGCGGCTAGAATGTCGGCCCCTTCCCCTTTTTTTCTCGAAAATCAGTTTGTGTTCGCGATTGCCATTTTGATGCTATCGTGTAAGAAGGTAGTCAAGGGGGAATACGGGGCCGCATCCCGTTCCTCGGTATGGCCATTATTTCCGGAAGTAGAGACTGAAATATTTTAGGTACCCAAAAATTGAGGTTAGAAAACAGTGCGACGGATTTGCCGGATATTAGCGGTGATTACTAGGCAACCTGCGGGGATGCTACTGTTAAAAGGGCGGGCCTCTGAGTCGCTTCGTTTTCCTTGTGTAAAAAAAATTCTGTTTTGGAAGGTCAAAATGACCATTTTTTTTAAATTTGCCGGCCTCTCCTGTCCAGACGAACGGGGATAGAGAGTTGTCCTTTATACTGAAGATAGAGTTCGACGAGCTGTATTCAACGCACTCTTCGGCTTTGTTGTTACTACACGCACTGCGGACTTATGGCGGCTAGAATGTCGGCGGAAGGGTGGTTTAAACCCTTCCCCTTTTTTTCTCGAAAATCAGTTTGTGTTCGCGATTGCCATTTTGATGCTATCGTGTAAGAAGGTAGTCAAGGGGGAATACGGGGCCGCATCCCGTTCCTCGGTATGGCCATTATTTCCGGAAGTAGAGACTGAAATATTTTAGGTACCCAAAAATTGAGGTTAGAAAACAGTGGGACGGATTTGCCGGATATTAGCGGTGATTACTAGGCAACCTGCGGGGATGCTACAGTTAAAAGGGCGGGCCTCTGAGTCGCTTCGTTTTCCTTGTGTAAAAAAAATTCTGTTTTGGAAGGTCAAAATGACCATTTTTTTTAAATTTGCCGGCCTCTCCTGTCCAGACGAACGGGGATAGAGAGTTGTCCTTTATACTGAAGATAGAGTTCGACGAGCTGTATTCAACGCACTCTTCGGCTTTGTTGTTACTACACGCACTGCGGAGTTATGGCGGCTAGAATGTCCCCTTTTTTTCTCGAAAATCAGTTTGTGTTCGCGATTGCCATTTTGATGCTATCGTGTAAGAAGGTAGTCAAGGGGGAATACGGGGCCGCATCCCGTTCCTCGGTATGGCCATTATTTCCGGAAGTAGAGACTGAAATATTTTAGGTACCCAAAAATTGAGGTTAGAAAAAAGTGCGACGGATTTGCCGGATATTAGCGGTGATTACTAGGCAACCTGCGGGGATGCTACAGTTAAAAGGGCGGGCCTCTGAGTCGCTTCGTTTTCCTTGTGTAAAAAAAATTCTGTTTTGGAAGGTCAAAATGACCATTTTTTGAAAATTTGCCGGCCTCTCCTGTCCAGACGAACGGGGATAGAGAGTTGTCCTTTATACTGAAGATAGAGTTCGACGAGCTGTATTCAACGCACTCTTCGGCTTTGTTGTTACTACACGCACTGCGGAGTTATGGCGGCTAGAATGTCGGCGGAAGGGTGGTTTAAACCCTTCCCCTTTTTTTCTCGAAAATCAGTTTGTGTTCGCGATTGCCATTTTGATGCTATCGTGTAAGAAGGTAGTCAAGGGGGAATACGGGGCCGCATCGCGTTCCTCGGTATGGCCATTATTTCCGGAAGTAGAGACTGAAATATTTTAGGTACCCAAAAATTGAGGTTAGAAAAAAGTGCGACGGATTTGCCGGATATTAGCGGTGATTACTAGGCAACCTGCGGGGATGCTACAGTTAAAAGGGCGGGCCTCTGAGTCGCTTCGTTTTCCTTGTGTAAAAAAAATTCTGTTTTGGAAGGTCAAAATGACCATTTTTTTTAATTTTGCCGGCCTCTCCTGTCCAGACGAACGGGGATAGAGAGTTGTCCTTTATACTGAAGATAGAGTTCGACGAGCTGTATTCAACGCACTCTTCGGCTTTGTTGTTACTACACGCACTGCGGAGTTATGGCGGCTAGAATGTCCCCTTTTTTTCTCGAAAATCAGTTTGTGTTCGCGATTGATATTTTGATGCTATCGTGTAAGAAGGTAGTCAAAGGGGAATACGGGGCCGCATCCCGTTCCTCGGTATGGCCATTATTTCCGGAAGTAGAGACTGAAATATTTTAGGTACCCAAAAATTGAGGTTAGAAAAAAGTGCGACGGATTTGCCGGATATTAGCGGTGATTACTAGGCAACCTGCGGGGATGCTACAGTTAAAAGGGCGGGCCTCTGAGTCGCTTCGTTTTCCTTGTGTAAAAAAAATTCTGTTTTGGAAGGTCAAAATGACCATTTTTTGAAATTTTGCCGGCCTCTCCTGTCCAGACGAACGGGGATAGAGAGTTGTCCTTTATACTGAAGATAGAGTTCGACGAGCTGTATTCAACGCACTCTTCGGCTTTGTTGTTACTACACGCACTGCGGAGTTGTGGCGGCTAGAATGTCGGCGGAAGGGTGGTTTTTTCTCGAAAATCAGTTTGTGTTCGCGATTGCCATTTTGATGCTATCGTGTAAGAAGGTAGTCAAGGGGGAATACGGGGCCGCATCCCGTTCCTCGGTATGGCCATTATTTCCGGAAGTAGAGACTGAAATATTTTAGGTACCCAAAAATTGAGGTTAGAAAACAGTGCGACGGATTTGCCGGATATTAGCGGTGATTACTAGGCAACCTGCGGGGATGCTACAGTTAAAAGGGCGGGCCTCTGAGTCGCTTCGTTTTCCTTGTGTAAAAAAAATTCTGTTTTGGAAGGTCAAAATGACCATTTTTTGAAAATTTGCCGGCCTCTCCTGTCCAGACGAACGGGGATAGAGAGTTGTCCTTTATACTGAAGATAGAGTTCGACGAGCTGTATTCAACGCACTCTTCGGCTTTGTTGTTACTACACGCACTGCGGAGTTATGGCGGCTAGAATGTCGGCGGAAGGGTGGTTTAAACCCTTCCCCTTTTTTTCTCGAAAATCAGTTTGTGTTCGCGATTGCCATTTTGATGCTATCGTGTAAGAAGGTAGTCAAGGGGGAATACGGGGCCGCATCCCGTTCCTCGGTATGGCCATTATTTCCGGAAGTAGAGACTGAAATATTTTAGGTACCCAAAAATTGAGGTTAGAAAACAGTGCGACGGATTTGCCGGATATTAGCGGTGATTACTAGGCAACCTGCGGGGATGCTACAGTTAAAAGGGCGGGCCTCTGAGTCGCTTCGTTTTCCTTGTGTAAAAAAAATTCTGTTTTGGAAGGTCAAAATGACCATTTTTTGAAAATTTGCCGGCCTCTCCTGTCCAGACGAACGGGGATAGAGAGTTGTCCTTTATACTGAAGATAGAGTTCGACGAGCTGTATTCAACGCACTCTTCTGCTTTGTTGTTACTACACGCACTGCGGAGTTATGGCGGCTAGAATGTCGGCGGAAGGGTGGTTTAAACCCTTCCCCTTTTTTTCTCGAAAATCAGTTTGTGTTCGCGATTGCCATTTTGATGCTATCGTGTAAGAAGGTAGTCAAGGGGGAATACGGGGCCGCATCCCGTTCCTCGGTATGGCCATTATTTCCGGAAGTAGAGACTGAAATATTTTAGGTACCCAAAAATTGAGGTTAGAAAACAGTGGGACGGATTTGCCGGATATTAGCGGTGCTTACTAGGCAACCTGCGGGGATGCTACAGTTAAAAGGGCGGGCCTCTGAGTCGCTTCGTTTTCCTTGTGTAAAAAAAATTCTGTTTTGGAAGGTCAAAATGACCATTTTTTTTAAATTTGCCGGCCTCTCCTGTCCAGACGAACGGGGATAGAGAGTTGTCCTTTATACTGAAGATAGAGTTCGACGAGCTGTATTCAACGCACTCTTCGGCTTTGTTGTTACTACACGCACTGCGGAGTTATGGCGGCTAGAATGTCGGCGGAAGGGTGGTTTAGTTTACCTTCCCCTTTTTTTCTCGAAAATCAGTTTGTGTTCGCGATTGCCATTTTGATGCTATCGTGTAAGAAGGTAGTCAAGGGGGAATACGGGGCCGCATCCCGTTCCTCGGTATGGCCATTATTTCCGGAAGTAGAGACTGAAATATTTTAGGTACCCAAAAATTGAGGTTAGAAAAAAGTGCGACGGATTTGCCGGATATTAGCGGTGATTACTAGGCAACCTGCGGGGATGCTACAGTTAAAAGGGCGGGCCTCTGAGTCGCTTCGTTTTCCTTGTGTAAAAAAAATTCTGTTTTGGAAGGTCAAAATGACCATTTTTTGAAATTTTGCCGGCCTCTCCTGTCCAGACGAACGGGGATAGAGAGTTGTCCTTTATACTGAAGATAGAGTTCGACGAGCTGTATTCAACGCACTCTTCGGCTTTGTTGTTACTACACGCACTGCGGAGTTATGGCGGCTAGAATGTCCCCTTTTTTTCTCGAAAATCAGTTTGTGTTCGCGATTGCCATTTTGATGCTATCGTGTAAGAAGGTAGTCAAGGGGGAATACGGGGCCGCATCCCGTTCCTCGGTATGGCCATTATTTCCGGAAGTAGAGACTGAAATATTTTAGGTACCCAAAAATTGAGGTTAGAAAAAAGTGCGACGGATTTGCCGGATATTAGCGGTGATTACTAGGCAACCTGCGGGGATGCTACAGTTAAAAGGGCGGGCCTCTGAGTCGCTTCGTTTTCCTTGTGTAAAAAAAATTCTGTTTTGGAAGGTCAAAATGACCATTTTTTGAAAATTTGCCGGCCTCTCCTGTCCAGACGAACGGGGATAGAGAGTTGTCCTTTATACTGAAGATAGAGTTCGACGAGCTGTATTCAACGCACTCTTCGGCTTTGTTGTTACTACACGCACTGCGGAGTTATGGCGGCTAGAATGTCGGCCCCTTCCCCTTTTTTTCTCGAAAATCAGTTTGTGTTCGCGATTGCCATTTTGATGCTATCGTGTAAGAAGGTAGTCAAGGGGGAATACGGGGCCGCATCCCGTTCCTCGGTATGGCCATTATTTCCGGAAGTAGAGACTGAAATATTTTAGGTACCCAAAAATTGAGGTTAGAAATAAGTGCGACGGATTTGCCGGATATTAGCGGTGATTACTAGGCAACCTGCGGGGATGCTACAGTTAAAAGGGCGGGCCTCTGAGTCGCTTCGTTTTCCTTGTGTAAAAAAAATTCTGTTTTGGAAGGTCAAAATGACCATTTTTTGTAATTTAGCCGGCCTCTCCTGTCCAGACGAACGGGGATAGAGAGTTGACCTTTATACTGAAGATAGAGTTCGACGAGCTGTATTCAACGCACTCTTCGGCTTTGTTGTTACTACACGCACTGCGGAGTTATGGCGGCTAGAATGTCGGCGGAAGGGTGGTTTAGTTTACCTTCCCCTTTTTTTCTCGAAAATCAGTTTGTGTTCGCGATTGCCATTTTGATGCTATCGTGTAAGAAGGTAGTCAAGGGGGAATACGGGGCCGCATCCCGTTCCTCGGTATGGCCATTATTTCCGGAAGTAGAGACTGAAATATTTTAGGTACCCAAAAATTGAGGTTAGAAAAAAGTGCGACGGATTTGCCGGATATTAGCGGTGATTACTAGGCAACCTGCGGGGATGCTACAGTTAAAAGGGCGGGCCTCTGAGTCGCTTCGTTTTCCTTGTGTAAAAAAAATTCTGATTTGTAAGGTCAAAATGACCATTTTTTGAAATTTTGCCGGCCTCTCCTGTCCAGACGAACGGGGATAGAGAGTTGTCCTTTATACTGAAGATAGAGTTCGACGAGCTGTATTCAACGCACTCTTCGGCTTTGTTGTTACTACACGCACTGCGGAGTTATGGCGGCTAGAATGTCGGCGGAAGGGTGGTTTAAACCCTTCCCCTTTTTTTCTCGAAAATCAGTTTGTGTTCGCGATTGCCATTTTGATGCTATCGTGTAAGAAGGTAGTCAAGGGGGAATACGGGGCCGCATCCCGTTCCTCGGTATGGCCATTATTTCCGGAAGTAGAGACTGAAATATTTTAGGCTGAAATATTTTAGGTACCCAAAAATTGAGGTTAGAAAAAAGTGCGACGGATTTGCCGGATATTAGCGGTGATTACTAGGCAACCTGCGGGGATGCTACAGTTAAAAGGGCGGGCCTCTGAGTCGCTTCGTTTTCCTTGTGTAAAAAAAATTCTGATTTGTAAGGTCAAAATGACCATTTTTTGAAATTTTGCCGGCCTCTCCTGTCCAGACGAACGGGGATAGAGAGTTGTCCTTTATACTGAAGATAGAGTTCGACGAGCTGTATTCAACGCACTCTTCGGCTTTGTTGTTACTACACGCACTGCGGAGTTATGGCGGCTAGAATGTCGGCGGAAGGGTGGTTTAAACCCTTCCCCTTTTTTTCTCGAAAATCAGTTTGTGTTCGCGATTGCCATTTTGATGCTATCGTGTAAGAAGGTAGTCAAGGGGGAATACGGGGCCGCATCCCGTTCCTCGGTATGGCCATTATTTCCGGAAGTAGAGACTGAAATATTTTAGGTACCCAAAAATTGAGGTTAGAAAAAAGTGCAACGGATTTGCCGGATATTAGCGGTGATTACTAGGCAACCTGCGGGGATGCTACAGTTAAAAGGGCGGGCCTCTGAGTCGCTTCGTTTTCCTTGTGTAAAAAAAATTCTGTTTTGGAAGGTCAAAATGACCATTTTTTGAAATTTTGCCGGCCTCTCCTGTCCAGACGAACGGGGATAGAGAGTTGTCCTTTATACTGAAGATAGAGTTCGACGAGCTGTATTCAACGCACTCTTCGTCTTTGTTGTTACTACACGCACTGCGGAGTTATGGCGGCTAGAATGTCGGCGGAAGGGTGGTTTAAACCCTTCCCCTTTTTTTCTCAGTTTGTGTTCGCGATTGCCATTTTGATGCTATCGTGTAAGAAGGTAGTCAAGGGGGAATACGGGGCCGCATCCCGTTCCTCGGTATGGCCATTATTTCCGGAAGTAGAGACTGAAATATTTTAGGTACCCAAAAATTGAGGTTAGAAAAAAGTGCGACGGATTTGCCGGATATTAGCGGTGATTACTAGGCAACCTGCGGGGATGCTACAGTTAAAAGGGCGGGTCTCTGAGTCGCTTCGTTTTCCTTGTGTAAAAAAAATTCTGTTTTGGAAGGTCAAAATGACCATTTTTTGAAATTTTGCCGGCCTCTCCTGTCCAGACGAACGGGATAGAGAGTTGTCCTTTATACTGAAGATAGAGTTCGACGAGCTGTATTCAACGCACTCTTCGGCTTTGTTGTTACTACACGCACTGCGGAGTTATGGCGGCTAGAATGTCGGCGGAAGGGTGGTTTAAACCCTTCCCCTTTTTTTCCCGAAAATCAGTTTGTGTTCGCGATTGCCATTTTGATGCTATCGTGTAAGAAGGTAGTCAAGGGGGAATACGGGGCCGCATCCCGTTCCTCGGTATGGCCATTATTTCCGGAAGTAGAGACTGAAATATTTTAGGTACCCAAAAATTGAGGTTAGAAAAAAGTGCGACGGATTTGCCGGATATTAGCGGTGATTACTAGGCAACCTGCGGGGATGCTACAGTTAAAAGGGCGGGCCTCTGAGTCGCTTCGTTTTCCTTGTGTAAAAAAAATTCTGTTTTGGAAGGTCAAAATGACCATTTTTTGAAATTTAGCCGGCCTCTCCTGTCCAGACGAACGGGGATAGAGAGTTGTCCTTTATACTGAGGATAGAGTTCGACGAGCTGTATTCAACGCACTCTTCGGCTTTGTTGTTACTACACGCACTGCGGAGTTATGGCGGCTAGAATGTCGGCGGAAGGGTGGTTTAGTTTACCTTCCCCTTTTTTTCTCGAAAATCAGTTTGTGTTCGCGATTGCCATTTTGATGCTATCGTGTAAGAAGGTAGTCAAGGGGGAATACGGGGCCGCATCCCGTTCCTCGGTATGGCCATTATTTCCGGAAGTAGAGACTGAAATATTTTAGGTACCCAAAAATTGAGGTTAGAAAAAAGTGCGACGGATTTGCCGGATATTAGCGGTGATTACTAGGCAACCTGCGGGGATGCTACAGTTAAAAGGGCGGGCCTCTGAGTCGCTTCGTTTTCCTTGTGTAAAAAAAATTCTGATTTGTAAGGTCAAAATGACCATTTTTTGAAATTTTGCCGGCCTCTCCTGTCCAGACGAACGGGGATAGAGAGTTGTCCTTTATACTGAAGATAGAGTTCGACGAGCTGTATTCAACGCACTCTTCGGCTTTGTTGTTACTACACGCACTGCGGAGTTATGGCGGCTAGAATGTCGACGGAAGGGTGGTTTAAACCCTTCCCCTTTTTTTCTCGAAAATCAGTTTGTGTTCGCGATTGCCATTTTGATGCTATCGTGTAAGAAGGTAGTCAAGGGGGAATACGGGGCCGCATCCCGTTCCTCGGTATGGCCATTATTTCCGGAAGTAGAGACTGAAATATTTTAGGTACCCAAAAATTGAGGTTAGAAAAAAGTGCGACGGATTTGCCGGATATTAGCGGTGATTACTAGGCAACCTGCGGGGATGCTACAGTTAAAAGGGCGGGCCTCTGAGTCGCTTCGTTTTCCTTGTGTAAAAAAAATTCTGTTTTGGAAGGTCAAAATGACCATTTTTTGAAAATTTGCCGGCCTCTCCTGTCCAGACGAACGGGGATAGAGAGTTGTCCTTTATACTGAAGATAGAGTTCGACGAGCTGTATTCAACGCACTCTTCGGCTTTGTTGTTACTACACGCACTGCGGAGTTATGGCGGCTAGAATGTCGGCGGAAGGGTGGTTAAACCCTTCCCCTTTTTTTCTCGAAAATCAGTTTGTGTTCGCGATTGCCATTTTGATGCTATCGTGTAAGAAGGTAGTCAAGGGGGAATACGGGGCCGCATCCCGTTCCTCGGTATGGCCATTATTTCCGGAAGTAGAGACTGAAATATTTTAGGTACCCAAAAATTGAGGTTAGAAAAAAGTGCGACGGATTTGCCGGATATTAGCGGTGATTACTAGGCAACCTGCGGGGATGCTACAGTTAAAAGGGCGGGCCTCTGAGTCGCTTCGTTTTCCTTGTGTAAAAAAAATTCTGTTTTGGAAGGTCAAAATGACCATTTTTTGAAATTTTGCCGGCCTCTCCTGTCCAGACGAACGGGGATAGAGAGTTGTCCTTTATACTGAAGATAGAGTTCGACGAGCTGTATTCAACGCACTCTTCGGCTTTGTTGTTACTACACGCACTGCGGAGTTATGGCGGCTAGAATGTCGGCGGAAGGGTGGTTTAAACCCTTCCCCTTTTTTTCTCAGTTTGTGTTCGCGATTGCCATTTTGATGCTATCGTGTAAGAAGGTAGTCAAGGGGGAATACGGGGCCGCATCCCGTTCCTCGGTATGGCCATTATTTCCGGAAGTAGAGACTGAAATATTTTAGGTACCCAAAAATTGAGGTTAGAAAAAAGTGCGACGGATTTGCCGGATATTAGCGGTGATTACTAGGCAACCTGCGGGGATGCTACAGTTAAAAGGGCGGGCCTCTGAGTCGCTTCGTTTTCCTTGTGTAAAAAAAATTCTGTTTTGGAAGGTCAAAATGACCATTTTTTTAAATTTAGCCGGCCTCTCCTGTCCAGACGAACGGGGATAGAGAGTTGTCCTTTATACTGAAGATAGAGTTCGACGAGCTGTATTCAACGCACTCTTCGGCTTTGTTGTTACTACACGCACTGCGGAGTTATGGCGGCTAGAATGTCGGCGGAAGGGTGGTTTAAACCCTTCCCCTTTTTTTCTCGAAAATCAGTTTGTGTTCGCGATTGCCATTTTGATGCTATCGTGTAAGAAGGTAGTCAAGGGGGAATACGGGGCCGCATCCCGTTCCTCGGTATGGCCATTATTTCCGGAAGTAGAGACTGAAATATTTTAGGTACCCAAAAATTGAGGTTAGAAAAAAGTGCGACGGATTTGCCGGATATTAGCGGTGATTACTAGGCAACTTGCGGGGGTGCTACAGTTAAAAGGGCGGGCCTCTGAGTCGCTTCGTTTTCCTTGTGTAAAAAAAATTCTGTTTTGGAAGGTCAAAATGACCATTTTTTGAAATTTTGCCGGCCTCTCCTGTCCAGACGAACGGGGATAGAGAGCTGTCCTTTATACTGAAGATAGAGTTCGACGAGCTGTATTCAACGCACTCTTCGGCTTTGTTGTTACTACACGCACTGCGGAGTTATGGCGGCTAGAATGTCGGCGGAAGGGTGGTTTAGTTTACCTTCCCCTTTTTTTCTCGAAAATCAGTTTGTGTTCGCGATTGCCATTTTGATGCTATCGTGTAAGAAGGTAGTCAAGGGGGAATACGGGGCCGCATCCCGTTCCTCGGTATGGCCATTATTTCCGGAAGTAGAGACTGAAATATTTTAGGTACCCAAAAATTGAGGTTAGAAAAAAGTGCGACGGATTTGCCGGATATTAGCGGTGATTACTAGGCAACCTGCGGGGATGCTACAGTTAAAAGGGCGGGCCTCTGAGTCGCTTCGTTTTCCTTGTGTAAAAAAAATTCTGTTTTGGAAGGTCAAAATGACCATTTTTTGAAATTTTGCCGGCCTTTCCTGTCCAGACGAACGGGGATAGAGAGTTGTCCTTTATACTGAAGATAGAGTTCGACGAGCTGTATTCAACGCACTCTTCGGCTTTGTTGTTACTACACGCACTGCGGAGTTATGGCGGCTAGAATGTCGGCGGAAGGGTGGTTTAAACCCTTCCCCTTTTTTTCTCGAAAATCAGTTTGTGTTCGCGATTGCCATTTTGATGCTATCGTGTAAGAAGGTAGTCAAGGGGGAATACGGGGCCGCATCCCGTTCCTCGGTATGGCCATTATTTCCGGAAGTAGAGACTGAAATATTTTAGGTACCCAAAAATTGAGGTTAGAAAAAAGTGCGACGGATTTGCCGGATATTAGCGGTGATTACTAGGCAACCTGCGGGGATGCTACAGTTAAAAGGGCGGGCCTCTGAGTCGCTTCGTTTTCCTTGTGTAAAAAAAATTCTGTTTTGGAAGGTCAAAATGACCATTTTTTGAAATTTTGCCGGCCTCTCCTGTCCAGACGAACGGGGATAGAGAGTTGTCCTTTATACTGAAGATAGAGTTCGACGAGCTGTATTCAACGCACTCTTCGGCTTTGTTGTTACTACACGCACTGCGGAGTTGTGGCGGCTAGAATGTCGGCGGAAGGGTGGTTTTTTCTCGAAAATCAGTTTGTGTTCGCGATTGCCATTTTGATGCTATCGTGTAAGAAGGTAGTCAAGGGGGAATACGGGGCCGCATCCCGTTCCTCGGTATGGCCATTATTTCCGGAAGTAGAGACTGAAATATTTTAGGTACCCAAAAATTGAGGTTAGAAAACAGTGCGACGGATTTGCCGGATATTAGCGGTGAATACTAGGCAACCTGCGGGGATGCTACAGTTAAAAGGGCGGGCCTCTGAGTCGCTTCGTTTTCCTTGTGTAAAAAAAATTCTGTTTTGGAAGGTCAAAATGACCATTTTTTGAAAATTTGCCGGCCTCTCCTGTCCAGACGAACGGGGATAGAGAGTTGTCCTTTATACTGAAGATAGAGTTCGACGAGCTGTATTCAACGCACTCTTCTGCTTTGTTGTTACTACACGCACTGCGGAGTTATGGCGGCTAGAATGTCGGCGGAAGGGTGGTTTAAACCCTTCCCCTTTTTTTCTCGAAAATCAGTTTGTGTTCGCGATTGCCATTTTGATGCTATCGTGTAAGAAGGTAGTCAAGGGGGAATACGGGGCCGCATCCCGTTCCTCGGTATGGCCATTATTTCCGGAAGTAGAGACTGAAATATTTTAGGTACCCAAAAATTGAGGTTAGAAAACAGTGGGACGGATTTGCCGGATATTAGCGGTGCTTACTAGGCAACCTGCGGGGATGCTACAGTTAAAAGGGCGGGCCTCTGAGTCGCTTCGTTTTCCTTGTGTAAAAAAAATTCTGTTTTGGAAGGTCAAAATGACCATTTTTTTTAAATTTGCCGGCCTCTCCTGTCCAGACGAACGGGGATAGAGAGTTGTCCTTTATACTGAAGATAGAGTTCGACGAGCTGTATTCAACGCACTCTTCGGCTTTGTTGTTACTACACGCACTGCGGAGTTATGGCGGCTAGAATGTCGGCGGAAGGGTGGTTTAGTTTACCTTCCCCTTTTTTTCTCGAAAATCAGTTTGTGTTCGCGATTGCCATTTTGATGCTATCGTGTAAGAAGGTAGTCAAGGGGGAATACGGGGCCGCATCCCGTTCCTCGGTATGGCCATTATTTCCGGAAGTAGAGACTGAAATATTTTAGGTACCCAAAAATTGAGGTTAGAAAAAAGTGCGACGGATTTGCCGGATATTAGCGGTGATTACTAGGCAACCTGCGGGGATGCTACAGTTAAAAGGGCGGGCCTCTGAGTCGCTTCGTTTTCCTTGTGTAAAAAAAATTCTGTTTTGGAAGGTCAAAATGACCATTTTTTGAAATTTTGCCGGCCTCTCCTGTCCAGACGAACGGGGATAGAGAGTTGTCCTTTATACTGAAGATAGAGTTCGACGAGCTGTATTCAACGCACTCTTCGGCTTTGTTGTTACTACACGCACTGCGGAGTTATGGCGGCTAGAATGTCCCCTTTTTTTCTCGAAAATCAGTTTGTGTTCGCGATTGCCATTTTGATGCTATCGTGTAAGAAGGTAGTCAAGGGGGAATACGGGGCCGCATCCCGTTCCTCGGTATGGCCATTATTTCCGGAAGTAGAGACTGAAATATTTTAGGTACCCAAAAATTGAGGTTAGAAAAAAGTGCGACGGATTTGCCGGATATTAGCGGTGATTACTAGGCAACCTGCGGGGATGCTACAGTTAAAAGGGCGGGCCTCTGAGTCGCTTCGTTTTCCTTGTGTAAAAAAAATTCTGTTTTGGAAGGTCAAAATGACCATTTTTTGAAAATTTGCCGGCCTCTCCTGTCCAGACGAACGGGGATAGAGAGTTGTCCTTTATACTGAAGATAGAGTTCGACGAGCTGTATTCAACGCACTCTTCGGCTTTGTTGTTACTACACGCACTGCGGAGTTATGGCGGCTAGAATGTCGGCCCCTTCCCCTTTTTTTCTCGAAAATCAGTTTGTGTTCGCGATTGCCATTTTGATGCTATCGTGTAAGAAGGTAGTCAAGGGGGAATACGGGGCCGCATCCCGTTCCTCGGTATGGCCATTATTTCCGGAAGTAGAGACTGAAATATTTTAGGTACCCAAAAATTGAGGTTAGAAATAAGTGCGACGGATTTGCCGGATATTAGCGGTGATTACTAGGCAACCTGCGGGGATGCTACAGTTAAAAGGGCGGGCCTCTGAGTCGCTTCGTTTTCCTTGTGTAAAAAAAATTCTGTTTTGGAAGGTCAAAATGACCATTTTTTGTAATTTAGCCGGCCTCTCCTGTCCAGACGAACGGGGATAGAGAGTTGACCTTTATACTGAAGATAGAGTTCGACGAGCTGTATTCAACGCACTCTTCGGCTTTGTTGTTACTACACGCACTGCGGAGTTATGGCGGCTAGAATGTCGGCGGAAGGGTGGTTTAGTTTACCTTCCCCTTTTTTTCTCGAAAATCAGTTTGTGTTCGCGATTGCCATTTTGATGCTATCGTGTAAGAAGGTAGTCAAGGGGGAATACGGGGCCGCATCCCGTTCCTCGGTATGGCCATTATTTCCGGAAGTAGAGACTGAAATATTTTAGGTACCCAAAAATTGAGGTTAGAAAAAAGTGCGACGGATTTGCCGGATATTAGCGGTGATTACTAGGCAACCTGCGGGGATGCTACAGTTAAAAGGGCGGGCCTCTGAGTCGCTTCGTTTTCCTTGTGTAAAAAAAATTCTGATTTGTAAGGTCAAAATGACCATTTTTTGAAATTTTGCCGGCCTCTCCTGTCCAGACGAACGGGGATAGAGAGTTGTCCTTTATACTGAAGATAGAGTTCGACGAGCTGTATTCAACGCACTCTTCGGCTTTGTTGTTACTACACGCACTGCGGAGTTATGGCGGCTAGAATGTCGGCGGAAGGGTGGTTTAAACCCTTCCCCTTTTTTTCTCGAAAATCAGTTTGTGTTCGCGATTGCCATTTTGATGCTATCGTGTAAGAAGGTAGTCAAGGGGGAATACGGGGCCGCATCCCGTTCCTCGGTATGGCCATTATTTCCGGAAGTAGAGACTGAAATATTTTAGGCTGAAATATTTTAGGTACCCAAAAATTGAGGTTAGAAAAAAGTGCGACGGATTTGCCGGATATTAGCGGTGATTACTAGGCAACCTGCGGGGATGCTACAGTTAAAAGGGCGGGCCTCTGAGTCGCTTCGTTTTCCTTGTGTAAAAAAAATTCTGATTTGTAAGGTCAAAATGACCATTTTTTGAAATTTTGCCGGCCTCTCCTGTCCAGACGAACGGGGATAGAGAGTTGTCCTTTATACTGAAGATAGAGTTCGACGAGCTGTATTCAACGCACTCTTCGGCTTTGTTGTTACTACACGCACTGCGGAGTTATGGCGGCTAGAATGTCGGCGGAAGGGTGGTTTAAACCCTTCCCCTTTTTTTCTCGAAAATCAGTTTGTGTTCGCGATTGCCATTTTGATGCTATCGTGTAAGAAGGTAGTCAAGGGGGAATACGGGGCCGCATCCCGTTCCTCGGTATGGCCATTATTTCCGGAAGTAGAGACTGAAATATTTTAGGTACCCAAAAATTGAGGTTAGAAAAAAGTGCAACGGATTTGCCGGATATTAGCGGTGATTACTAGGCAACCTGCGGGGATGCTACAGTTAAAAGGGCGGGCCTCTGAGTCGCTTCGTTTTCCTTGTGTAAAAAAAATTCTGTTTTGGAAGGTCAAAATGACCATTTTTTGAAATTTTGCCGGCCTCTCCTGTCCAGACGAACGGGGATAGAGAGTTGTCCTTTATACTGAAGATAGAGTTCGACGAGCTGTATTCAACGCACTCTTCGTCTTTGTTGTTACTACACGCACTGCGGAGTTATGGCGGCTAGAATGTCGGCGGAAGGGTGGTTTAAACCCTTCCCCTTTTTTTCTCAGTTTGTGTTCGCGATTGCCATTTTGATGCTATCGTGTAAGAAGGTAGTCAAGGGGGAATACGGGGCCGCATCCCGTTCCTCGGTATGGCCATTATTTCCGGAAGTAGAGACTGAAATATTTTAGGTACCCAAAAATTGAGGTTAGAAAAAAGTGCGACGGATTTGCCGGATATTAGCGGTGATTACTAGGCAACCTGCGGGGATGCTACAGTTAAAAGGGCGGGTCTCTGAGTCGCTTCGTTTTCCTTGTGTAAAAAAAATTCTGTTTTGGAAGGTCAAAATGACCATTTTTTGAAATTTTGCCGGCCTCTCCTGTCCAGACGAACGGGATAGAGAGTTGTCCTTTATACTGAAGATAGAGTTCGACGAGCTGTATTCAACGCACTCTTCGGCTTTGTTGTTACTACACGCACTGCGGAGTTATGGCGGCTAGAATGTCGGCGGAAGGGTGGTTTAAACCCTTCCCCTTTTTTTCCCGAAAATCAGTTTGTGTTCGCGATTGCCATTTTGATGCTATCGTGTAAGAAGGTAGTCAAGGGGGAATACGGGGCCGCATCCCGTTCCTCGGTATGGCCATTATTTCCGGAAGTAGAGACTGAAATATTTTAGGTACCCAAAAATTGAGGTTAGAAAAAAGTGCGACGGATTTGCCGGATATTAGCGGTGATTACTAGGCAACCTGCGGGGATGCTACAGTTAAAAGGGCGGGCCTCTGAGTCGCTTCGTTTTCCTTGTGTAAAAAAAATTCTGTTTTGGAAGGTCAAAATGACCATTTTTTGAAATTTAGCCGGCCTCTCCTGTCCAGACGAACGGGGATAGAGAGTTGTCCTTTATACTGAGGATAGAGTTCGACGAGCTGTATTCAACGCACTCTTCGGCTTTGTTGTTACTACACGCACTGCGGAGTTATGGCGGCTAGAATGTCGGCGGAAGGGTGGTTTAGTTTACCTTCCCCTTTTTTTCTCGAAAATCAGTTTGTGTTCGCGATTGCCATTTTGATGCTATCGTGTAAGAAGGTAGTCAAGGGGGAATACGGGGCCGCATCCCGTTCCTCGGTATGGCCATTATTTCCGGAAGTAGAGACTGAAATATTTTAGGTACCCAAAAATTGAGGTTAGAAAAAAGTGCGACGGATTTGCCGGATATTAGCGGTGATTACTAGGCAACCTGCGGGGATGCTACAGTTAAAAGGGCGGGCCTCTGAGTCGCTTCGTTTTCCTTGTGTAAAAAAAATTCTGATTTGTAAGGTCAAAATGACCATTTTTTGAAATTTTGCCGGCCTCTCCTGTCCAGACGAACGGGGATAGAGAGTTGTCCTTTATACTGAAGATAGAGTTCGACGAGCTGTATTCAACGCACTCTTCGGCTTTGTTGTTACTACACGCACTGCGGAGTTATGGCGGCTAGAATGTCGACGGAAGGGTGGTTTAAACCCTTCCCCTTTTTTTCTCGAAAATCAGTTTGTGTTCGCGATTGCCATTTTGATGCTATCGTGTAAGAAGGTAGTCAAGGGGGAATACGGGGCCGCATCCCGTTCCTCGGTATGGCCATTATTTCCGGAAGTAGAGACTGAAATATTTTAGGTACCCAAAAATTGAGGTTAGAAAAAAGTGCGACGGATTTGCCGGATATTAGCGGTGATTACTAGGCAACCTGCGGGGATGCTACAGTTAAAAGGGCGGGCCTCTGAGTCGCTTCGTTTTCCTTGTGTAAAAAAAATTCTGTTTTGGAAGGTCAAAATGACCATTTTTTGAAAATTTGCCGGCCTCTCCTGTCCAGACGAACGGGGATAGAGAGTTGTCCTTTATACTGAAGATAGAGTTCGACGAGCTGTATTCAACGCACTCTTCGGCTTTGTTGTTACTACACGCACTGCGGAGTTATGGCGGCTAGAATGTCGGCGGAAGGGTGGTTTAAACCCTTCCCCTTTTTTTCTCGAAAATCAGTTTGTGTTCGCGATTGCCATTTTGATGCTATCGTGTAAGAAGGTAGTCAAGGGGGAATACGGGGCCGCATCCCGTTCCTCGGTATGGCCATTATTTCCGGAAGTAGAGACTGAAATATTTTAGGTACCCAAAAATTGAGGTTAGAAAAAAGTGCGACGGATTTGCCGGATATTAGCGGTGATTACTAGGCAACCTGCGGGGATGCTACAGTTAAAAGGGCGGGCCTCTGAGTCGCTTCGTTTTCCTTGTGTAAAAAAAATTCTGTTTTGGAAGGTCAAAATGACCATTTTTTGAAATTTAGCCGGCCTCTCCTGTCCAGACGAACGGGGATAGAGAGTTGTCCTTTATACTGAAGATAGAGTTCGACGAGCTGTATTCAACGCACTCTTCGGCTTTGTTGTTACTACACGCACTGCGGAGTTATGGCGGCTAGAATGTCGGCGGAAGGGTGGTTTAAACCCTTCCCCTTTTTTTCTCAGTTTGTGTTCGCGATTGCCATTTTGATGCTATCGTGTAAGAAGGTAGTCAAGGGGGAATACGGGGCCGCATCCCGTTCCTCGGTATGGCCATTATTTCCGGAAGTAGAGACTGAAATATTTTAGGTACCCACAAATTGAGGTTAGAAAAAAGTGCGACGGATTTGCCGGATATTAGCGGTGATTACTAGGCAACCTGCGGGGATGCTACAGTTAAAAGGGCGGGCCTCTGAGTCGCTTCGTTTTCCTTGTGTAAAAAAAATTCTGTTTTGGAAGGTCAAAATGACCATTTTTTTAAATTTAGCCGGCCTCTCCTGTCCAGACGAACGGGGATAGAGAGTTGTCCTTTATACTGAAGATAGAGTTCGACGAGCTGTATTCAACGCACTCTTCGGCTTTGTTGTTACTACACGCACTGCGGAGTTATGGCGGCTAGAATGTCGGCGGAAGGGTGGTTTAAACCCTTCCCCTTTTTTTCTCGAAAATCAGTTTGTGTTCGCGATTGCCATTTTGATGCTATCGTGTAAGAAGGTAGTCAAGGGGGAATACGGGGCCGCATCCCGTTCCTCGGTATGGCCATTATTTCCGGAAGTAGAGACTGAAATATTTTAGGTACCCAAAAATTGAGGTTAGAAAAAAGTGCGACGGATTTGCCGGATATTAGCGGTGATTACTAGGCAACTTGCGGGGGTGCTACAGTTAAAAGGGCGGGCCTCTGAGTCGCTTCGTTTTCCTTGTGTAAAAAAAATTCTGTTTTGGAAGGTCAAAATGACCATTTTTTGAAATTTTGCCGGCCTCTCCTGTCCAGACGAACGGGGATAGAGAGCTGTCCTTTATACTGAAGATAGAGTTCGACGAGCTGTATTCAACGCACTCTTCGGCTTTGTTGTTACTACACGCACTGCGGAGTTATGGCGGCTAGAATGTCGGCGGAAGGGTGGTTTAAACCCTTCCCCTTTTTTTCTCGAAAATCAGTTTGTGTTCGCGATTGCCATTTTGATGCTATCGTGTAAGAAGGTAGTCAAGGGGGAATACGGGGCCGCATCCCGTTCCTCGGTATGGCCATTATTTCCGGAAGTAGAGACTGAAATATTTTAGGTACCCAAAAATTGAGGTTAGAAAAAAGTGCGACGGATTTGCCGGATATTAGCGGTGATTACTAGGCAACCTGCGGGGATGCTACAGTTAAAAGATCGGGCCTTTGAATCGCTTCGTTTTCCTTGTGTAAAAAAAATTCTGTTTTGGAAGGTCAAAATGACCATTTTTTGAAATTTAGCCGGCCACTCCTGTCCAGACGAACGGGGATAGAGAGTTGTCCTTTATACTGAAGATAGAGTTCGACGAGCTGTATTCAACGCACTCTTCGGCTTTGTTGTTACTACACGCACTGCGGAGTTATGGCGGCTAGAATGTCGGCGGAAGGGTGGTTTTAAACCCTTCCCCTTTTTTTCTCGAAAATCAGTTTGTGTTCGCGATTGCCATTTTGATGCTATCGTGTAAGAAGGTAGTCAAGGGGGAATACGGGGCCGCATCCCGTTCCTCGGTATGGCCATTATTTCCGGAAGTAGAGACTGAAATATTTTAGGTACCCAAAAATTGAGGTTAGAAAAAAGTGCGACGGATTTGCCGGATATTAGCGGTGATTACTTGGCAACCTGCGGGGATGCTACAGTTAAAAGGGCGGGCCTCTGAGTCGCTTCGTTTTCCTTGTGTAAAAAAAATTCTGTTTTGGAAGGTCAAAATGACCATTTTTTGAAAATTTGCCGGCCTCTCCTGTCCAGACGAACGGGGATAGAGAGTTGTCCTTTATACTGAGGATAGAGTTCGACGAGCTGTATTCAACGCACTCTTCGGCTTTGTTGTTACTACACGCACTGCGGAGTTATGGCGGCTAGAATGTCGGCGGAAGGGTGGTTTAAGCCCTTCCCCTTTTTTTTCTCGAAAATCAGTTTGTGTTCGCGATTGCCATTTTGATGCTATCGTGTAAGAAGGTAGTCAAGGGGGAATACGGGGCCGCATCCCGTTCCTCGGTATGGCCTTTATTTCCGGAAGTAGAGACTGAAATATTTTAGGTACCCAAAAATTGAGGTTAGAAAAAACTGCGACGGATTTGCCGGATATTAGCGGTGATTCCTAGGCAACCTGCGGGGATGCTACAGTTAAAAGGGCGGGCCTCTGAGTCGCTTCGTTTTCCTTGTGTAAAAAAAATTCTGTTTTTCAAGGTCAAAATGACCATTTTTTGAAATTTTGCCGGCCTCTCCTGTCCAGACGAACGGGGATAGAGAGTTGTCCTTTATACTGAAGATAGAGTTCGACGAGCTGTATTCAACGCACTCTTCGGCTTTGTTGTTACTACACGCACTGCGGAGTTATGGCGGCTAGAATGTCGGTGGAAGGGTGGTTTAAACCCTTCCCCTTTTTTTCTCGAAAATCAGTTTGTGTTCGCGATTGCCATTTTGATGCTATCGTGTAAGAAGGTAGTCAAGGGGGAATACGGGGCCGCATCCCGTTCCTCGGTATGGCCATTATTTCCGGAAGTAGAGACTGAAATATTTTAGGTACCCAAAAATTGAGGTTAGAAAAAAGTGCGACGGATTTGCCGGATATTAGCGGTGATTACTAGGCAACCTGCGGGGATGCTACAGTTAAAAGGGCGGGCCTCTGAGTCGCTTCGTTTTCCTTGTGTAAAAAAAATTCTGTTTTGGAAGGTCAAAATGACCATTTTTTGAAATTTTGCCGGCCTCTCCTGTCCAGACGAACGGGGATAGAGAGTTGTCCTTTATACTGAAGATAGAGTTCGACGAGCTGTATTCAACGCACTCTTCGGCTTTGTTGTTACTACACGCACTGCGGAGTTATGGCGGCTAGAATGTCGGCGGAAGGGTGGTTTAAACCCTTCCCCTTTTTTTCTCAGTTTGTGTTCGCGATTGCCATTTTGATGCTATCGTGTAAGAAGGTAGTCAAGGGGGAATACGGGGCCGCATCCCGTTCCTCGGTATGGCCATTATTTCCGGAAGTAGAGACTGAAATATTTTAGGTACCCACAAATTGAGGTTAGAAAAAAGTGCGACGGATTTGCCGGATATTAGCGGTGATTACTAGGCAACCTGCGGGGATGCTACAGTTAAAAGGGCGGGCCTCTGAGTCGCTTCGTTTTCCTTGTGTAAAAAAAATTCTGTTTTGGAAGGTCAAAATGACCATTTTTTTAAATTTAGCCGGCCTCTCCTGTCCAGACGAACGGGGATAGAGAGTTGTCCTTTATACTGAAGATAGAGTTCGACGAGCTGTATTCAACGCACTCTTCGGCTTTGTTGTTACTACACGCACTGCGGAGTTATGGCGGCTAGAATGTCGGCGGAAGGGTGGTTTAAACCCTTCCCCTTTTTTTCTCGAAAATCAGTTTGTGTTCGCGATTGCCATTTTGATGCTATCGTGTAAGAAGGTAGTCAAGGGGGAATACGGGGCCGCATCCCGTTCCTCGGTATGGCCATTATTTCCGGAAGTAGAGACTGAAATATTTTAGGTACCCAAAAATTGAGGTTAGAAAAAAGTGCGACGGATTTGCCGGATATTAGCGGTGATTACTAGGCAACTTGCGGGGGTGCTACAGTTAAAAGGGCGGGCCTCTGAGTCGCTTCGTTTTCCTTGTGTAAAAAAAATTCTGTTTTGGAAGGTCAAAATGACCATTTTTTGAAATTTTGCCGGCCTCTCCTGTCCAGACGAACGGGGATAGAGAGTTGTCCTTTATACTGAAGATAGAGTTCGACGAGCTGTATTCAACGCACTCTTCGGCTTTGTTGTTACTACACGCACTGCGGAGTTATGGCGGCTAGAATGTCGGCGGAAGGGTGGTTTAAACCCTTCCCCTTTTTTTCTCGAAAATCAGTTTGTGTTCGCGATTGCCATTTTGATGCTATCGTGTAAGAAGGTAGTCAAGGGGGAATACGGGGCCGCATCCCGTTCCTCGGTATGGCCATTATTTCCGGAAGTAGAGACTGAAATATTTTAGGTACCCAAAAATTGAGGTTAGAAAAAAGTGCGACGGATTTGCCGGATATTAGCGGTGATTACTAGGCAACTTGCGGGGGTGCTACAGTTAAAAGGGCGGGCCTCTGAGTCGCTTCGTTTTCCTTGTGTAAAAAAAATTCTGTTTTGGAAGGTCAAAATGACCATTTTTTGAAATTTTGCCGGCCTCTCCTGTCCAGACGAACGGGGATAGAGAGCTGTCCTTTATACTGAAGATAGAGTTCGACGAGCTGTATTCAACGCACTCTTCGGCTTTGTTGTTACTACACGCACTGCGGAGTTATGGCGGCTAGAATGTCGGCGGAAGGGTGGTTTAAACCCTTCCCCTTTTTTTCTCGAAAATCAGTTTGTGTTCGCGATTGCCATTTTGATGCTATCGTGTAAGAAGGTAGTCAAGGGGGAATACGGGGCCGCATCCCGTTCCTCGGTATGGCCATTATTTCCGGAAGTAGAGACTGAAATATTTTAGGTACCCAAAAATTGAGGTTAGAAAAAAGTGCGACGGATTTGCCGGATATTAGCGGTGATTACGAGGCAACCTGCGGGGATGCTACAGTTAAAAGGGTGGGCCTCTGAGTCGCTTCGTTTTCCTTGTGTAAAAAAAATTCTGTTTTGGAAGGTCAAAATGACCATTTTTTGAAAATTTGCCGGCCTCTCCTGTCCAGACGAACGGGGATAGAGAGTTGTCCTTTATACTGAAGATAGAGTTCGACGAGCTGTATTGAACGCACTCTTCGGCTTTGTTGTTACTACACGCACTGCGGAGTTATGGCGGCTAGAATGTCGGCGGAAGGGTGGTTTAAACCCTTCCCCTTTTTTTCTCGAAAATCAGTTTGTGTTCGCGATTGCCATTTTGATGCTATCGTGTAAGAAGGTAGTCAAGGGGGAATACGGGGCCGCATCCCGTTCCTCGGTATGGCCATTATTTCCGGAAGTAGAGACTGAAATATTTTAGGTACCCAAAAATTGAGGTTAGAAAAAAGTGCGACGGATTTGCCGGATATTAGCGGTGATTACTAGGCAACCTGCGGGGATGCTACAGTTAAAAGGGCGGGCCTCTGAGTCGCTTCGTTTTCCTTGTGTAAAAAAAATTCTGTTTTGGAAGGTCAAAATGACCATTTTTTGAAATTTTGCCGGCCTCTCCTGTCCAGACGAACGGGGATAGAGAGTTGTCCTTTATACTGAAGATAGAGTTCGACGAGCTGTATTCAACGCACTCTTCGGCTTTGTTGTTACTACACGCACTGCGGAGTTATGGCGGCTAGAATGTCGGCGGAAGGGTGGTTTAAACCCTTCCCCTTTTTTTCTCGAAAATCAGTTTGTGTTCGCGATTGCCATTTTGATGCTATCGTGTAAGAAGGTAGTCAAGGGGGAATACGGGGCCGCATCCCGTTCCTCGGTATGGCCATTATTTCCGGAAGTAGAGACTGAAATATTTTAGGTACCCAAAAATTGAGGTTAGTAAAAAGTGCGACGGATTTGCCGGATATTAGCGGTGATTACGAGGCAACCTGCGGGGATGCTACAGTTAAAAGGGCGGGCCTCTGAGTCGCTTCGTTTTCCTTGTGTAAAAAAAAATTCTGTTTTGGAAGGTCAAAATGACCATTTTTTGAAAATTTGCCGGCCTCTCCTGTCCAGACGAACGGGGATAGAGAGTTGTCCTTTATACTGAAGATAGAGTTCGACGAGCTGTATTGAACGCACTCTTCGGCTTTGTTGTTACTACACGCACTGCGGAGTTATGGCGGCTAGAATGTCGGCGGAAGGGTGGTTTAAGCCCTTCCCCTTTTTTTCTCGAAAATCAGTTTGTGTTCGCGATTGCCATTTTGATGCTATCGTGTAAGAAGGTAGTCAAGGGGGAATACGGGGCCGCATCCCGTTCCTCGGTATGGCCTTTATTTCCGGAAGTAGAGACTGAAATATTTTAGGTACCCAAAAATTGAGGTTAGAAAAAAGTGCGACGGATTTGCCGGATATTAGCGGTGATTACTAGGCAACCTGCGGGGATGCTACAGTTAAAAGATCGGGCCTTTGAATCGCTTCGTTTTCCTTGTGTAAAAAAAATTCTGTTTTGGAAGGTCAAAATGACCATTTTTTGAAATTTAGCCGGCCACTCCTGTCCAGACGAACGGGGATAGAGAGTTGTCCTTTATACTGAAGATAGAGTTCGACGAGCTGTATTCAACGCACTCTTCGGCTTTGTTGTTACTACACGCACTGCGGAGTTATGGCGGCTAGAATGTCGGCGGAAGGGTGGTTTTAAACCCTTCCCCTTTTTTTCTCGAAAATCAGTTTGTGTTCGCGATTGCCATTTTGATGCTATCGTGTAAGAAGGTAGTCAAGGGGGAATACGGGGCCGCATCCCGTTCCTCGGTATGGCCATTATTTCCGGAAGTAGAGACTGAAATATTTTAGGTACCCAAAAATTGAGGTTAGAAAAAAGTGCGACGGATTTGCCGGATATTAGCGGTGATTACTTGGCAACCTGCGGGGATGCTACAGTTAAAAGGGCGGGCCTCTGAGTCGCTTCGTTTTCCTTGTGTAAAAAAAATTCTGTTTTGGAAGGTCAAAATGACCATTTTTTGAAAATTTGCCGGCCTCTCCTGTCCAGACGAACGGGGATAGAGAGTTGTCCTTTATACTGAGGATAGAGTTCGACGAGCTGTATTCAACGCACTCTTCGGCTTTGTTGTTACTACACGCACTGCGGAGTTATGGCGGCTAGAATGTCGGCGGAAGGGTGGTTTAAGCCCTTCCCCTTTTTTTTCTCGAAAATCAGTTTGTGTTCGCGATTGCCATTTTGATGCTATCGTGTAAGAAGGTAGTCAAGGGGGAATACGGGGCCGCATCCCGTTCCTCGGTATGGCCTTTATTTCCGGAAGTAGAGACTGAAATATTTTAGGTACCCAAAAATTGAGGTTAGAAAAAACTGCGACGGATTTGCCGGATATTAGCGGTGATTCCTAGGCAACCTGCGGGGATGCTACAGTTAAAAGGGCGGGCCTCTGAGTCGCTTCGTTTTCCTTGTGTAAAAAAAATTCTGTTTTTCAAGGTCAAAATGACCATTTTTTGAAATTTTGCCGGCCTCTCCTGTCCAGACGAACGGGGATAGAGAGTTGTCCTTTATACTGAAGATAGAGTTCGACGAGCTGTATTCAACGCACTCTTCGGCTTTGTTGTTACTACACGCACTGCGGAGTTATGGCGGCTAGAATGTCGGTGGAAGGGTGGTTTAAACCCTTCCCCTTTTTTTCTCGAAAATCAGTTTGTGTTCGCGATTGCCATTTTGATGCTATCGTGTAAGAAGGTAGTCAAGGGGGAATACGGGGCCGCATCCCGTTCCTCGGTATGGCCATTATTTCCGGAAGTAGAGACTGAAATATTTTAGGTACCCAAAAATTGAGGTTAGAAAAAAGTGCGACGGATTTGCCGGATATTAGCGGTGATTACTAGGCAACCTGCGGGGATGCTACAGTTAAAAGGGCGGGCCTCTGAGTCGCTTCGTTTTCCTTGTGTAAAAAAAATTCTGTTTTGGAAGGTCAAAATGACCATTTTTTGAAATTTTGCCGGCCTCTCCTGTCCAGACGAACGGGGATAGAGAGTTGTCCTTTATACTGAAGATAGAGTTCGACGAGCTGTATTCAACGCACTCTTCGGCTTTGTTGTTACTACACGCACTGCGGAGTTATGGCGGCTAGAATGTCGGCGGAAGGGTGGTTTAAACCCTTCCCCTTTTTTTCTCAGTTTGTGTTCGCGATTGCCATTTTGATGCTATCGTGTAAGAAGGTAGTCAAGGGGGAATACGGGGCCGCATCCCGTTCCTCGGTATGGCCATTATTTCCGGAAGTAGAGACTGAAATATTTTAGGTACCCACAAATTGAGGTTAGAAAAAAGTGCGACGGATTTGCCGGATATTAGCGGTGATTACTAGGCAACCTGCGGGGATGCTACAGTTAAAAGGGCGGGCCTCTGAGTCGCTTCGTTTTCCTTGTGTAAAAAAAATTCTGTTTTGAAAGGTCAAAATGACCATTTTTTTAAATTTAGCCGGCCTCTCCTGTCCAGACGAACGGGGATAGAGAGTTGTCCTTTATACTGAAGATAGAGTTCGACGAGCTGTATTCAACGCACTCTTCGGCTTTGTTGTTACTACACGCACTGCGGAGTTATGGCGGCTAGAATGTCGGCGGAAGGGTGGTTTAAACCCTTCCCCTTTTTTTCTCGAAAATCAGTTTGTGTTCGCGATTGCCATTTTGATGCTATCGTGTAAGAAGGTAGTCAAGGGGGAATACGGGGCCGCATCCCGTTCCTCGGTATGGCCATTATTTCCGGAAGTAGAGACTGAAATATTTTAGGTACCCAAAAATTGAGGTTAGAAAAAAGTGCGACGGATTTGCCGGATATTAGCGGTGATTACTAGGCAACTTGCGGGGGTGCTACAGTTAAAAGGGCGGGCCTCTGAGTCGCTTCGTTTTCCTTGTGTAAAAAAAATTCTGTTTTGGAAGGTCAAAATGACCATTTTTTGAAATTTTGCCGGCCTCTCCTGTCCAGACGAACGGGGATAGAGAGCTGTCCTTTATACTGAAGATAGAGTTCGACGAGCTGTATTCAACGCACTCTTCGGCTTTGTTGTTACTACACGCACTGCGGAGTTATGGCGGCTAGAATGTCGGCGGAAGGGTGGTTTAAACCCTTCCCCTTTTTTTCTCGAAAATCAGTTTGTGTTCGCGATTGCCATTTTGATGCTATCGTGTAAGAAGGTAGTCAAGGGGGAATACGGGGCCGCATCCCGTTCCTCGGTATGGCCATTATTTCCGGAAGTAGAGACTGAAATATTTTAGGTACCCAAAAATTGAGGTTAGAAAAAAGTGCGACGGATTTGCCGGATATTAGCGGTGATTACGAGGCAACCTGCGGGGATGCTACAGTTAAAAGGGTGGGCCTCTGAGTCGCTTCGTTTTCCTTGTGTAAAAAAAATTCTGTTTTGGAAGGTCAAAATGACCATTTTTTGAAAATTTGCCGGCCTCTCCTGTCCAGACGAACGGGGATAGAGAGTTGTCCTTTATACTGAAGATAGAGTTCGACGAGCTGTATTGAACGCACTCTTCGGCTTTGTTGTTACTACACGCACTGCGGAGTTATGGCGGCTAGAATGTCGGCGGAAGGGTGGTTTAAACCCTTCCCCTTTTTTTCTCGAAAATCAGTTTGTGTTCGCGATTGCCATTTTGATGCTATCGTGTAAGAAGGTAGTCAAGGGGGAATACGGGGCCGCATCCCGTTCCTCGGTATGGCCATTATTTCCGGAAGTAGAGACTGAAATATTTTAGGTACCCAAAAATTGAGGTTAGAAAAAAGTGCGACGGATTTGCCGGATATTAGCGGTGATTACTTGGCAACCTGCGGGGATGCTACAGTTAAAAGGGCGGGCCTCTGAGTCGCTTCGTTTTCCTTGTGTAAAAAAAATTCTGTTTTGGAAGGTCAAAATGACCATTTTTTGAAAATTTGCCGGCCTCTCCTGTCCAGACGAACGGGGATAGAGAGTTGTCCTTTATACTGAGGATAGAGTTCGACGAGCTGTATTCAACGCACTCTTCGGCTTTGTTGTTACTACACGCACTGCGGAGTTATGGCGGCTAGAATGTCGGCGGAAGGGTGGTTTAAGCCCTTCCCCTTTTTTTTCTCGAAAATCAGTTTGTGTTCGCGATTGCCATTTTGATGCTATCGTGTAAGAAGGTAGTCAAGGGGGAATACGGGGCCGCATCCCGTTCCTCGGTATGGCCTTTATTTCCGGAAGTAGAGACTGAAATATTTTAGGTACCCAAAAATTGAGGTTAGAAAAAACTGCGACGGATTTGCCGGATATTAGCGGTGATTCCTAGGCAACCTGCGGGGATGCTACAGTTAAAAGGGCGGGCCTCTGAGTCGCTTCGTTTTCCTTGTGTAAAAAAAATTCTGTTTTTCAAGGTCAAAATGACCATTTTTTGAAATTTTGCCGGCCTCTCCTGTCCAGACGAACGGGGATAGAGAGTTGTCCTTTATACTGAAGATAGAGTTCGACGAGCTGTATTCAACGCACTCTTCGGCTTTGTTGTTACTACACGCACTGCGGAGTTATGGCGGCTAGAATGTCGGTGGAAGGGTGGTTTAAACCCTTCCCCTTTTTTTCTCGAAAATCAGTTTGTGTTCGCGATTGCCATTTTGATGCTATCGTGTAAGAAGGTAGTCAAGGGGGAATACGGGGCCGCATCCCGTTCCTCGGTATGGCCATTATTTCCGGAAGTAGAGACTGAAATATTTTAGGTACCCAAAAATTGAGGTTAGAAAAAAGTGCGACGGATTTGCCGGATATTAGCGGTGATTACTAGGCAACCTGCGGGGATGCTACAGTTAAAAGGGCGGGCCTCTGAGTCGCTTCGTTTTCCTTGTGTAAAAAAAATTCTGTTTTGGAAGGTCAAAATGACCATTTTTTGAAATTTTGCCGGCCTCTCCTGTCCAGACGAACGGGGATAGAGAGTTGTCCTTTATACTGAAGATAGAGTTCGACGAGCTGTATTCAACGCACTCTTCGGCTTTGTTGTTACTACACGCACTGCGGAGTTATGGCGGCTAGAATGTCGGCGGAAGGGTGGTTTAAACCCTTCCCCTTTTTTTCTCAGTTTGTGTTCGCGATTGCCATTTTGATGCTATCGTGTAAGAAGGTAGTCAAGGGGGAATACGGGGCCGCATCCCGTTCCTCGGTATGGCCATTATTTCCGGAAGTAGAGACTGAAATATTTTAGGTACCCACAAATTGAGGTTAGAAAAAAGTGCGACGGATTTGCCGGATATTAGCGGTGATTACTAGGCAACCTGCGGGGATGCTACAGTTAAAAGGGCGGGCCTCTGAGTCGCTTCGTTTTCCTTGTGTAAAAAAAATTCTGTTTTGGAAGGTCAAAATGACCATTTTTTTAAATTTAGCCGGCCTCTCCTGTCCAGACGAACGGGGATAGAGAGTTGTCCTTTATACTGAAGATAGAGTTCGACGAGCTGTATTCAACGCACTCTTCGGCTTTGTTGTTACTACACGCACTGCGGAGTTATGGCGGCTAGAATGTCGGCGGAAGGGTGGTTTAAACCCTTCCCCTTTTTTTCTCGAAAATCAGTTTGTGTTCGCGATTGCCATTTTGATGCTATCGTGTAAGAAGGTAGTCAAGGGGGAATACGGGGCCGCATCCCGTTCCTCGGTATGGCCATTATTTCCGGAAGTAGAGACTGAAATATTTTAGGTACCCAAAAATTGAGGTTAGAAAAAAGTGCGACGGATTTGCCGGATATTAGCGGTGATTACTAGGCAACTTGCGGGGGTGCTACAGTTAAAAGGGCGGGCCTCTGAGTCGCTTCGTTTTCCTTGTGTAAAAAAAATTCTGTTTTGGAAGGTCAAAATGACCATTTTTTTAAATTTAGCCGGCCTCTCCTGTCCAGACGAACGGGGATAGAGAGTTGTCCTTTATACTGAAGATAGAGTTCGACGAGCTGTATTCAACGCACTCTTCGGCTTTGTTGTTACTACACGCACTGCGGAGTTATGGCGGCTAGAATGTCGGCGGAAGGGTGGTTTAAACCCTTCCCCTTTTTTTCTCGAAAATCAGTTTGTGTTCGCGATTGCCATTTTGATGCTATCGTGTAAGAAGGTAGTCAAGGGGGAATACGGGGCCGCATCCCGTTCCTCGGTATGGCCATTATTTCCGGAAGTAGAGACTGAAATATTTTAGGTACCCAAAAATTGAGGTTAGTAAAAAGTGCGACGGATTTGCCGGATATTAGCGGTGATTACGAGGCAACCTGCGGGGATGCTACAGTTAAAAGGGCGGGCCTCTGAGTCGCTTCGTTTTCCTTGTGTAAAAAAAAATTCTGTTTTGGAAGGTCAAAATGACCATTTTTTGAAAATTTGCCGGCCTCTCCTGTCCAGACGAACGGGGATAGAGAGTTGTCCTTTATACTGAAGATAGAGTTCGACGAGCTGTATTGAACGCACTCTTCGGCTTTGTTGTTACTACACGCACTGCGGAGTTATGGCGGCTAGAATGTCGGCGGAAGGGTGGTTTAAGCCCTTCCCCTTTTTTTCTCGAAAATCAGTTTGTGTTCGCGATTGCCATTTTGATGCTATCGTGTAAGAAGGTAGTCAAGGGGGAATACGGGGCCGCATCCCGTTCCTCGGTATGGCCTTTATTTCCGGAAGTAGAGACTGAAATATTTTAGGTACCCAAAAATTGAGGTCAGAAAAAAGTGCGACGGATTTGCCGGATATTAGCGGTGATTACTAGGCAACCTGCGGGGATGCTACAGTTAAAAGATCGGGCCTTTGAATCGCTTCGTTTTCCTTGTGTAAAAAAAATTCTGTTTTGGAAGGTCAAAATGACCATTTTTTGAAATTTAGCCGGCCACTCCTGTCCAGACGAACGGGGATAGAGAGTTGTCCTTTATACTGAAGATAGAGTTCGACGAGCTGTATTCAACGCACTCTTCGGCTTTGTTGTTACTACACGCACTGCGGAGTTATGGCGGCTAGAATGTCGGCGGAAGGGTGGTTTTAAACCCTTCCCCTTTTTTTCTCGAAAATCAGTTTGTGTTCGCGATTGCCATTTTGATGCTATCGTGTAAGAAGGTAGTCAAGGGGGAATACGGGGCCGCATCCCGTTCCTCGGTATGGCCATTATTTCCGGAAGTAGAGACTGAAATATTTTAGGTACCCAAAAATTGAGGTTAGAAAAAAGTGCGACGGATTTGCCGGATATTAGCGGTGATTACGAGGTAACCTTCGGGGATGCTACAGTTAAAAGGGCTGGCCTCTGAGTCGCTTCGTTTTCCTTGTGTAAAAAAAATTCTGTTTTGGAAGGTCAAAATGACCATTTTTTGAAAATTTGCCGGCCTCTCCTGTCCAGACGAACGGGGATAGAGAGTTGTCCTTTATACTGAAGATAGAGTTCGACGAGCTGTATTCAACGCACTCTTCGGCTTTGTTGTTACTACACGCACTGCGGAGTTATGGCGGCTAGAATGTCGGCGGAAGGGTGGTTTAAACCCTTCCCTTTTTTTTCTCGAAAATCAGTTTGTGTTCGCGATTGCCATTTTGATGCTATCGTGTAAGAAGGTAGTCAAGGGGGAATACGGGGCCGCATCCCGTTCCTCGGTATGGCCATTATTTCCGGAAGTAGAGACTGAAATATTTTAGGTACCCAAAAATTGAGGTTAGAAAAAAGTGCGACGGATTTGCCGGATATTAGCGGTGATTACTTGGCAACCTGCGGGGATGCTACAGTTAAAAGGGCGGGCCTCTGAGTCGCTTCGTTTTCCTTGTGTAAAAAAAATTCTGTTTTGGAAGGTCAAAATGACCATTTTTTGAAAATTTGCCGGCCTCTCCTGTCCAGACGAACGGGGATAGAGAGTTGTCCTTTATACTGAGGATAGAGTTCGACGAGCTGTATTCAACGCACTCTTCGGCTTTGTTGTTACTACACGCACTGCGGAGTTATGGCGGCTAGAATGTCGGCGGAAGGGTGGTTTAAGCCCTTCCCCTTTTTTTTCTCGAAAATCAGTTTGTGTTCGCGATTGCCATTTTGATGCTATCGTGTAAGAAGGTAGTCAAGGGGGAATACGGGGCCGCATCCCGTTCCTCGGTATGGCCTTTATTTCCGGAAGTAGAGACTGAAATATTTTAGGTACCCAAAAATTGAGGTTAGAAAAAACTGCGACGGATTTGCCGGATATTAGCGGTGATTCCTAGGCAACCTGCGGGGATGCTACAGTTAAAAGGGCGGGCCTCTGAGTCGCTTCGTTTTCCTTGTGTAAAAAAAATTCTGTTTTTCAAGGTCAAAATGACCATTTTTTGAAATTTTGCCGGCCTCTCCTGTCCAGACGAACGGGGATAGAGAGTTGTCCTTTATACTGAAGATAGAGTTCGACGAGCTGTATTCAACGCACTCTTCGGCTTTGTTGTTACTACACGCACTACGGAGTTATGGCGGCTAGAATGTCGGCGGAAGGGTGGTTTAAACCCTTCCCCTTTTTTTCTCGAAAATCAGTTTGTGTTCGCGATTGCCATTTTGATGCTATCGTGTAAGAAGGTAGTCAAGGGGGAATACGGGGCCGCATCCCGTTCCTCGGTATGGCCATTATTTCCGGAAGTAGAGACTGAAATATTTTAGGTACCCAAAAATTGAGGTTAGAAAAAAGTGCGACGGATTTGCCGGATATTAGCGGTGATTACGAGGCAACCTGCTGGGATGCTACAGTTAAAAGGGCGGGCCTCTGAGTCGCTTCGTTTTCCTTGTGTAAAAAAAATTCTGTTTTGGAAGGTCAAAATGACCATTTTTTGAAAATTTGCCGGCCTCTCCTGTCCAGACGAACGGGGATAGAGAGTTGTCCTTTATACTGAAGATAGAGTTCGACGAGCTGTATTCAACGCACTCTTCGGCTTTGTTGTTACTACACGCACTGCGGAGTTACGGCGGCTAGAATGTCGGCGGAAGGGTGGTTTAAACCCTTCCCCTTTTTTTCTCAGTTTGTGTTCGCGATTGCCATTTTGATGCTATCGTGTAAGAAGGTAGTCAAGGGGGAATACGGGGCCGCATCCCGTTCCTCGGTATGGCCTTTATTTCCGGAAGTAGAGACTGAAATATTTTAGGTACCCAAAAATTGAGGTTAGAAAAAAGTGCGACGGATTTGCCGGATATTAGCGGTGATTACTAGGCAACCTGCGGGGATGCTACAGTTAAAAGATCGGGCCTCTGAGTCGCTTCGTTTTCCTTGTGTAAAAAAAATTCTGTTTTGGAAGGTCAAAATGACCATTTTTTGAAATTTAGCCGGCCTCTCCTGTCCAGACGAACGGGGATAGAGAGTTGTCCTTTATACTGAAGATAGAGTTCGACGAGCTGTATTCAACGCACTCTTCGGGTTTGTTGTTACTACACGCACTGCGGAGTTATGGCGGCTAGAATGTCGGCGGAAGGGTGGTTCCCCTTTTTTTCTCGAAAATCAGTTTGTGTTCGCGATTGCCATTTTGATGCTATCGTGTAAGAAGGTAGTCAGGGGGGAATACGGGGCCGCATCCCGTTCCTCGGTATGGCCATTATTTCCGGAAGTAGAGACTGAAATATTTTAGGTACCCAAAAATTGATGTTAGAAAAAAGTGCGACGGATTTGCCGGATATTAGCGGTGATTCCTAGGCAACCTGCGGGGATGCTACAGTTAAAAGGGCGGGCCTCTGAGTCGCTTCGTTTTCCTTGTGTAAAAAAAATTCTGTTTTGGAAGGTCAAAATGACCATTTTTTGAAATTTTGCCGGCCTCTCCTGTCCAGACGAACGGGGATAGAGAGTTGTCCTTTATACTGAAGATAGAGTTCGACGAGCTGTATTCAACGCACTCTTCGGCTTTGTTGTTACTACACGCACTGCGGAGTTACGGCGGCTAGAATGTCGGCGGAAGGGTGGTTTAAACCCTTCCCCTTTTTTTCTCAGTTTGTGTTCGCGATTGCCATTTTGATGCTATCGTGTAAGAAGGTAGTCAAGGGGGAATACGGGGCCGCATCCCGTTCCTCGGTATGGCCATTATTTCCGGCAGTAGAGACTGAAATATTTTAGGTACCCAAAAATTGAGGTTAGAAAAAATTGCGACGGATATGCCGGATATTAGCGGTGATTACGAGGCAACCTGCGGGGATGCTACAGTTAAAAGGGCTGGCCTCTGAGTCGCTTCGTTTTCCTTGTGTAAAAAAAATTCTGTTTTGGAAGTTCAAAATGACCATTTTTTGAAAATTTGCCGGCCTCTCCTGTCCAGACGAACGGGGATAGAGAGTTGTCCTTTATACTGAAGATAGAGTTCGACGAGCTGTATTCAACGCACTCTTCGGCTTTGTTGTTACTACACGCACTGCGGAGTTATGGCGGCTAGAATGTCGGCGGAAGGGTGTTTTAAACCCTTCCCCTTTTTTTCTCAAAAATCAGTTTGTGTTCGCGATTGCCATTTTGATGCTATCGTGTAAGAAGGTAGTCAAGGGGGAATACGGGGCCGCATCCCGTTCCTCGGTATGGCCATTATTTCCGGAAGTAGAGACTGAAATATTTTAGGTACCCAAAAATTGAGGTTAGAAAAAAGTGCGACGGATTTGCCGGATATTAGCGGTGATTACGAGGCAACCTGCGGGGATGCTACAGTTAAAAGGGCGGGCCTCTGATTCGCTTCGTTTTCCTTGTGTAAAAAAAATTCTGTTTTGGAAGGTCAAATTGACCTTTTTTTGAAAATTTGCCGGCCTCTCCTGTCCAGACGAACGGGGATAGAGAGTTGTCCTTTATACTGAAGATAGAGTTCGACGAGCTGTATTCAACGCACTCTTCGGCTTTGTTGTTACTGCACGCACTGCGGAGTTATGGCGGCTAGAATGTCGGCGGAAGGGTGGTTTAAACCCTTCCCCTTTTTTTCTCGAAAATCAGTTTGTGTTCGCGATTGCCATTTTGATGCTATCGTGTAAGAAGGTAGTCAAGGGGGAATACGGGGCCGCATCCCGTTCCTCGGTATGGCCATTATTTCCGGAAGTAGAGACTGAAATATTTTAGGTACCCAAAAATTGAGGTTAGAAAAAAGTGCGACGGATTTGCCGGATATTAGCGGTGATTACTAGGCAACCTGCGGGGATGCTACAGTTAAAAGGGCGGGCCTCTGAGTCGCTTCGTTTTCCTTGTGTAAAAAAAATTCTGTTTTGGAAGGTCAAAATGACCATTTTTTGAAATTTTGCCGGCCTCTCCTGTCCAGACGAACGGGGATAGAGAGTTGTCCTTTATACTGAAGATAGAGTTCGACGAGCTGTATTCAACGCACTCTTCGGCTTTGTTGTTACTACACGCACTGCGGAGTTATGGCGGCTAGAATGTCGGCGGAAGGGTGGTTTAAACCCTTCCCCTTTTTTTCTCGAAAATCAGTTTGTGTTCGCGATTGCCATTTTGATGCTATCGTGTAAGAAGGTAGTCAAGGGGGAATACGGGGCCGCATCCCGTTCCTCGGTATGGCCATTATTTCCGGAAGTAGAGACTGAAATATTTTAGGTACCCAAAAATTGAGGTTAGAAAAAAGTGCGACGGATTTGCCGGATATTAGCGGTGATTACTAGGTAACCTGCGGGGATGCTACAGTTAAAAGGGCGGGCCTCTGAGTCGCTTCGTTTTCCTTGTGTAAAAAAAATTCTGTTTTGGAAGGTCAAAATGACCATTTTTTGAAAATTTGCCGGCCTCTCCTGTCCAGACGAACGGGGATAGAGAGTTGTCCTTTATACTGAAGATAGAGTTCGACGAGCTGTATTCAACGCACTCTTCGGCTTTGTTGTTACTACACGCACTGCGGAGTTATGGCGGCTAGAATGTCGGCGGAAGGGTGGTTTAGTTTACCTTCCCCTTTTTTTCTCGAAAATCAGTTTGTGTTCGCGATTGCCATTTTGATGCTATCGTGTAAGAAGGTAGTCAAGGGGGAATACGGGGCCGCATCCCGTTCGTCGGTATGGCCATTATTTCCGGAAGTAGAGACTGAAATATTTTAGGTACCCAAAAATTGAGGTTAGAAAAAAGTGCGACGGATTTGCCGGATATTAGCGGTGATTACTAGGTAACCTGCGGGGATGCTACAGTTAAAAGGGCGGGCCTCTGAGTCGCTTCGTTTTCCTTGTGTAAAAAAAATTCTGTTTTGGAAGGTCAAAATGACCATTTTTTGAAATTTTGCCGGCCTCTCCTGTCCAGACGAACGGGGATAGAGAGTTGTCCTTTATACTGAAGATAGAGTTCGACGAGCTGTATTCAACGCACTCTTCGGCTTTGTTGTTACTACACGCACTGCGGAGTTATGGCGGCTAGAATGTCGGCGGAAGGGTGGTTTAAACCCTTCCCCTTTTTTTCTCGAAAATCAGTTTGTGTTCGCGATTGCCATTTAGATGCTATCGCGTAAGAAGGTTGTCAAGGGGGAATACGGGGCCGCATCCCGTTCCTCGGTATGGCCATTATTTCCGGAAGTAGAGACTGAAATATTTTAGGTACCCAAAAATTGAGGTTAGAAAAAAGTGCGACGGATTTGCCGCATATTAGCGGTGATTACTAGGCAACCTGCGGGGATGCTACAGTTAAAAGGGCGGGCCTCTGAGTCGCTTCGTTTTCCTTGTGTAAAAAAAATTCTGTTTTGGAAGGTCAAAATGACCATTTTTTGAAATTTTGCCGGCCTCTCCTGTCCAGACGAACGGGGATAGAGAGTTGTCCTTTATACTGAAGATAGAGTTCGACGAGCTGTATTCAACGCACTCTTCGGCTTTGTTGTTACTACACGCACTGCGGAGTTATGGCGGCTAGAATGTCGGCGGAAGGGATTTTTCTCGAAAATCAGTTTGTGTTCGCGATTGCCATTTTGATGCTATCGTGTAAGAAGGTAGTTCGACGAGCTGTATTCAACGCACTCTTCGGCTTTGTTGTTACTACGCGCACTGCGGAGTTATGGCGGCTAGAATGTCGGCGGAAGGGTGGTTTAAACCCTTCCCCTTTTTTTCTCGAAAATCAGTTTGTGTTCGCGATTGCCATTTTGATGCTATCGTGTAAGAAGGTAGTCAAGGGGGAATACGGGGCCGCATCCCGTTCCTCGGTATGGCCATTATTTCCGGAAGTAGAGACTGAAATATTTTAGGTACCCAAAAATAGAGGTTAGAAAAAAGTGCGACGGATTTGCCGGATATTAGCGGTGATTACTAGGCAACCTGCGGGGATGCTACAGTTAAAAGTGCGGGCCTCTGAGTCGCTTCGTTTTCCTTGTGTAAAAAAATTTCTGTTTTGGAAGGTCAAAATGACCATTTTTTGAAATTTTGCCGGCCTCTCCTGTCCAGACGAACGGGGATAGAGAGTTGTCCTTTATACTGAAGATAGAGTTCGACGAGCTGTATTCAACGCACTCTTCGGCTTTGTTGTTACTACACGCACTGCGGAGTTATGGCGGCTAGAATGTCGGCGGAAGGGTGGTTTAAACCCTACCCCTTTTTTTCTCGAAAATCAGTTTGTGTTCGCGATTGCCATTTTGATGCTATCGTGTAAGAAGGTAGTCAAGGGGGAATACGGGGCCGCATCCCGTTCCTCGGTATGGCCATTATTTCCGGAAGTAGAGACTGAAATATTTTAGGTACCCAAAAATTGAGGTTAGAAAAAAGTGCGACGGATTTGCCGGATATTAGCGGTGATTACTAGGCAACCTGCGGGGATGCTACAGTTAAAAGGGCGGGCCTCTGAGTCGCTTCGTTTTCCTTGTGTAAAAAAAATTCTGTTTTGGAAGGTCAAAATGACCATTTTTTGAAATTTTGCCGGCCTCTCCTGTCCAGACGAACGGGGATAGAGAGTTGTCCTTTATACTGAAGATAGAGTTCGACGAGCTGTATTCAACGCACTCTTCGGCTTTGTTGTTACTACACGCACTGCGGAGTTATGGCGGCTAGAATGTCGGCGGAAGGGTGGTTTGAACCCTTCCCCTTTTTTTCTCGAAAATCAATTTGTGTTCGCGATTGCGGTGATTACTAGGCAACCTGCGGGAATGCTACATTTAAAAGGGCGGGCCTCTGAGTCGCTTCGTTTTCCTTGTGTAAAAAAAAATTCTGTTTTGGAAGGTCAAAATGACCATTTTTTGAAATTTTGCCGGCCTCTCCTGTCCAGACGAACGGGGATAGAGAGTTGTCCTTTATACTGAAGATAGAGTTCGACGAGCTGTATTCAACGCACTCTTCGGCTTTGTTGTTACTACACGCACTGCGGAGTTATGGCGGCTAGAATGTCGGCGGAAGGGTGGTTTAAACCCTTCCCCTTTTTTTCTCGAAAATCGGTTTGTGTTCGCGATTGCCATTTTGATGCTATCGTGTAAGAAGGTAGTCAAGGGGGAATACGGGGCCGCATCCCGTTCCTCGGTATGGCCATTATTTCCGGAAGTAGAGACTGAAATATTTTAGGTACCCAAAAATTGAGGTTAGAAAAAAGTGCGACGTATTTGCCGGATATTAGCGGTGATTACTAGGCAACCTGCGGGGATGCTACAGTTAAAAGGGCGGGCCTCTGAGTCGCTTCGTTTTCCTTGTGTAAAAAAAATTCTGTTTTGGAAGGTCAAAATGACCATTTTTTGAAATTTTGCCGGCCTCTCCTGTCCAGACGAACGGGGATAGAGAGTTGTCCTTTATACTGAAGATAGAGTTCGACGATCTGTATTCAACGCACTTTTCGGCTTTGTTGTTACTACACGCACTGCGGAGTTATGGCGGCTAGAATGTCGGCGGAAGGGATTTTTCTCGAAAATCAGTTTGTGTTCGCGATTGCCATTTTGATGCTATCGTGTAAGAAGGTAGTTCGACGAGCTGTATTCAACGCACTCTTCGGCTTTGTTGTTACTACGCGCACTGCGGAGTTATGGCGGCTAGAATGTCGGCGGAAGGGTGGTTTAAACCCTTCCCCTTTTTTTCTCGAAAATCAGTTTGTGTTCGCAATTGCCATTTTGATGCTATCGTGTAAGAAGGTAGTCAAGGGGGAATACGGGGCCGCATCCCGTTCCTCGGTATGGCCATTATTTCCGGAAGTAGAGACTGAAATATTTTAGGTACCCAAAAATTGAGGTTAGAAAAAAGTGCGACGGATTTGCCGGATATTAGCGGTGATTACTAGGCAACCTGCGGGGATGCTACAGTTAAAAGGGCGGGCCTCTGAGTCGCTTCGTTTTCCTTGTGTAAAAAAATTTCTGTTTTGGAAGGTCAAAATGACCATTTTTTGAAATTTTGCCGGCCTCTCCTGTCCAGACGAACGGGGATAGAGAGTTGTCCTTTATACTGAAGATAGAGTTCGACGAGCTGTATTCAACGCACTCTTCGGCTTTGTTGTTACTACACGCACTGCGGAGTTATGGCGGCTAGAATGTCGGCGGAAGGGTGGTTTAAACCCTACCCCTTTTTTTTCTCGAAAATCAGTTTGTGTTCGCGATTGCCATTTTGATGCTATCGTGTAAGAAGGTAGTCAAGGGGGAATACGGGGCCGCATCCCGTTCCTCGGTATGGCCATTATTTCCGGAAGTAGAGACTGAAATATTTTAGGTACCCAAAAATTGAGGTTAGAAAAAAGTGCGACGGATTTGCCGGATATTAGCGGTGATTACTAGGCAACCTGTGGGGATGCTACAGTTAAAAGGGCGGGCCTCTGAGTCGCTTCGTTTTCCTTGTGTAAAAAAAATTCTGTTTTGGAAGGTCAAAATGACCATTTTTTGAAATTTTGCCGGCCTCTCCTGTCCAGACGAACGGGGATAGAGAGTTGTCCTTTATACTGAAGATAGAGTTCGACGAGCTGTATTCAACGCACTCTTCGGCTTTGTTGTTACTACACGCACTGCGGAGTTATGGCGGCTAGAATGTCGGCGGAAGGGTGGTTTAAACCCTTCCCCTTTTTTTCTCGAAAATCGGTTTGTGTTCGCGATTGCCATTTTGATGCTATCGTGTAAGAAGGTAGTCAAGGGGGAATACGGGGCCGCATCCCGTTCCTCGGTATGGCCATTATTTCCGGAAGTAGAGACTGAAATATTTTAGGTACCCAAAAATTGAGGTTAGAAAAAAGTGCGACGGATTTGCCGGATATTAGCGGTGATTACTAGGCAACCTGCGGGGATGCTACAGTTAAACGGCGGGCCTCTGAGTCGCTTCGTTTTCCTTGTGTAAAAAAAATTCTGTTTTGGAAGGTCAAAATGACCATTTTTTTGAAATTTTGCCGGCCTCTCCTGTCCAGACGAACGGGGATAGAGAGTTGTCCTTTATACTGAAGATAGAGTTCGACGAGCTGTATTCAACGCACTCTTCGGCTTTGTTGTTACTACACGCACTGCGGAGTTATGGCGGCTAGAATGTCGGCGGAAGGGATTTTTCTCGAAAATCAGTTTGTGTTCGCGATTGCCATTTTGATGCTATAGTGTAAGAAGGTAGTTCGACGAGCTGTATTCAACGCACTCTTCGGCTTTGTTGTTACTACACGCACTGCGGAGTTATGGCGGCTAGAATGTCGGCGGAAGGGTGGTTTAAACCCTTCCCCTTTTTTTCTCGAAAATCAGTTTGTGTTCGCGATTGCCATTTTGATGCTATCGTGTAAGAAGGTAGTCAAGGGGGAATACGGGGCCGCATCCCGTTCCTCGGTATGGCCATTATTTCCGGAAGTAGAGACTGAAATATTTTAGGTACCCAAAAATTGAGGTTAGAAAAAAGTGCGACGGATTTGCCGGATATTAGCGGTGATTACTAGGCAACCTGCGGGGATGCTACAGTTAAAAGGGCGGGCCTCTGAGTCGCTTCGTTTTCCTTGTGTAAAAAAAATTCTGTTTTGGAAGGTCAAAATGACCATTTTTTGAAATTTTGCCGGCCTCTCCTGTCCAGACGAACGGGGATAGAGAGTTGTCCTTTATACTGAAGATAGAGTTCGACGAGCTGTATTCAACGCACTCTTCGGCTTTGTTGTTACTACACGCACTGCGGAGTTATGGCGGCTAGAATGTCGGCGGAAGGGTGGTTTAAACCCTACCCCTTTTTTTCTCGAAAATCAGTTTGTGTTCGCGATTGCCATTTTGATGCTATCGTGTAAGAAGGTAGTCAAGGGGGAATACGGGGCCGCATCCCGTTCCTCGGTATGGCCATTATTTCCGGAAGTAGAGACTGAAATATTTTAGGTACCCAAAAATTGAGGTTAGAAAAAAGTGCGACGGATTTGCCGGATATTAGCGGTGATTACTAGGCAACCTGCGGGGATGCTACAGTTAAAAGGGCGGGCCTCTGAGTCGCTTCGTTTTCCTTGTGTAAAAAAAATTCTGTTTTGGAAGGTCAAAATGACCATTTTTTTAAATTTTGCCGGCCTCTTCTGTCCAGACGAACGGGGATAGAGAGTTGTCCTTTATACTGAAGATAGAGTTCGACGAGCTGTATTCAACGCACTCTTCGGCTTTGTTGTTACTACACGCACTGCGGAGTTATGGCGGCTAGAATGTCGGCGGAAGGGTGGTTTAAACCCTTCCCCTTTTTTTCTCGAAAATCAGTTTGTGTTCGCGATTGCCATTTTGATGCTATCGTGTAAGAAGGTAGTCAAGGGGGAATACGGGGCCGCATCCCGTTCCTCGGTATGGCCATTATTTCCGGAAGTAGAGACTGAAATATTTTAGGTACCCAAAAATTGTGGTTAGAAAAAAGTGCGACGGATTTGCCGGATATTAGCGGTGATTACTAGGCAACCTGCGGGGATGCTACAGTTAAAAGGGCGGGCCTCTGAGTCGCTTCGTTTTCCTTGTGTAAAAAAAATTCTGTTTTGGAAGGTCAAAATGACCATTTTTTGAAATTTTGCCGGCCTCTCCTGTCCAGACGAACGGGGATAGAGAGTTGTCCTTTATACTGAAGATAGAGTTCGACGAGCTATATTCAACGCACTCTTCGGCTTTGTTGTTACTACACGCACTGCGGAGTTATGGCGGCTAGAATGTCGGCGGAAGGGTGGTTTAAACCCTTCCCCTTTTTTTCTCGAAAATCAGTTTGTGTTCGCGATTGCCTTTTTGATGCTATCGTGTAAGAAGGTAGTCAAGGCGGAATACGGGGCCGCATCCCGTTCCTCGGTATGGCCATTATTTCCGGAAGTAGAGACTGAAATATTTTAGGTACCCAAAAATTGAGGTTAGAAAAAAGTGCGACGGATTTGCCGGATATTAGCGGTGATTACTAGGCAACCTGCGGGGATGCTACAGTTAAAAGGGCGGGCCTCTGAGTCGCTTCGTTTTCCTTGTGTAAAAAAAATTCTGTTTTGGAAGGTCAAAATGACCATTTTTTGAAATTTTGCCGGCCTCTCCTGTCCAGACGAACGGGGATAGAGAGTTGTCCTTTATACTGAAGATAGAGTTCGACGAGCTGTATTCAACGCACTCTTCGGCTTTGTTGTTACTACACGCACTGCGGAGTTATGGCGGCTAGAATGTCGGCGGAAGGGATTTTTCTCGAAAATCAGTTTGTGTTCGCGATTGCCATTTTGATGCTATCGTGTAAGAAGGTAGTCAAGGGGGAATACGGGGCCGCATCCCGTTCCTCGGTATGGCCATTATTTCCGGAAGTAGAGACTGAAATATTTTAGGTACCCAAAAATTGAGGTTAGAAAAAAGTGCGACGGATTTGCCGGATATTAGCGGTGATTACTAGGCAACCTGCGGGGATGCTACAGTTAAAAGGGCGGGCCTCTGAGTCGCTTCGTTTTCCTTGTGTAAAAAAAATTCTGTTTTGGAAGGTCAAAATGACCATTTTTTGAAATTTTGCCGGCCTCTCCTGTCCAGACGAACGGGGATAGAGAGTTGTCCTTTATACTGAAGATAGAGTTCGACGAGCTGTATTCAACGCACTCTTCGGCTTTGTTGTTACTACACGCACTGCGGAGTTATGGCGGCTAGAATGTCGGCGGAAGGGTGGTTTAAACCCTTCCCCTTTTTTTCTCGAAAATCAGTTTGTGTTCGCGATTGCCATTTTGATGCTATCGTGTAAGAAGGTAGTCAAGGGGGAATACGGGGCCGCATCCCGTTCCTCGGTATGGCCATTATTTCCGGAAGTAGAGACTGAAATATTTTAGGTACCCAAAAATTGAGGTTAGAAAAAAGTGCGACGGATTTGCCGGATATTAGCGGTGATTACTAGGCAACCTGCGGGGATGCTACAGTTAAAAGGGCGGGCCTCTGAGTCGCTTCGTTTTCCTTGTGTAAAAAAAATTCTGTTTTGGAAGGTCAAAATGACCATTTTTTGAAATTTTGCCGGCCTCTCCTGTCCAGACGAACGGGGATAGATAGTTGTCCTTTATACTGAAGATAGAGTTCGACGAGCTGTATTCAACGCACTCTTCGGCTTTGTTGTTACTACACGCACTGCGGAGTTATGGCGGCTAGAATGTCGGCGGAAGGGATTTTTCTCGAAAATCAGTTTGTGTTCGCGATTGCCATTTTGATGCTATCGTGTAAGAAGGTAGTCAAGGGGGAATACGGGGCCGCATCCCGTTCCTCGGTATGGCCATTATTTCCGGAAGTAGAGACTGAAATATTTTAGGTACCCAAAAATTGAGGTTAGAAAAAAGTGCGACGGATTTGCCGGATATTAGCGGTGATTACTAGGCAACCTGCGGGGATGCTACAGTTAAAAGGGCGGGCCTCTGAGTCGCTTCGTTTTCCTTGTGTAAAAAAAATTCTGTTTTGGAAGGTCAAAATGACCATTTTTTGAAATTTTGCCGGCCTCTCCTGTCCAGACGAACGGGGATAGAGAGTTGTCCTTTATACTGAAGATAGAGTTCGACGAGCTGTATTCAACGCACTCTTCGGCTTTGTTGTTACTACACGCACTGCGGAGTTATGGCGGCTAGAATGTCGGCGGAAGGGTGGTTTAAACCCTTCCCCTTTTTTTCTCGAAAATCAGTTTGTGTTCGCGATTGCCATTTTGATGCTATCGTGTAAGAAGGTAGTCAAGGGGGAATACGGGGCCGCATCCCGTTCCTCGGTATGGCCATTATTTCCGGAAGTAGAGACTGAAATATTTTAGGTACCCAAAAATTGAGGTTAGAAAAAAGTGCGACGGATTTGCCGGATATTAGCGGTGATTACTAGGCAACCTGCGGGGATGCTACAGTTAAAAGGGCGGGCCTCTGAGTCGCTTCGTTTTCCTTGTGTAAAAAAAATTCTGTTTTGGAAGGTCAAAATGACCATTTTTTGAAATTTTGCCGGCCTCTCCTGTCCAGACGAACGGGGATAGAGAGTTGTCCTTTATACTGAAGATAGAGTTCGACGAGCTGTATTCAACGCACTCTTCGGCTTTGTTGTTACTACACGCACTGCGGAGTTATGGCGGCTAGAATGTCGGCGGAAGGGTGGTTTAAACCCTTCCCCTTTTTTTCTCGAAAATCAGTTTGTGTTCGCGATTGCCATTTTGATGCTATCGTGTAAGAAGGAAGTCAAGGGGGAATACGGGGCCGCATCCCGTTCCTCGGTATGGCCATTATTTCCGGAAGTAGAGACTGAAATATTTTAGGTACCCAAAAATTGAGGTTAGAAAAAAGTGCGACGGATTTGCCGGATATTAGCGGTGATTACTAGGCAACCTGCGGGGATGCTACAGTTAAAAGGGCGGGCCTCTGAGTCGCTTCGTTTTCCTTGTGTAAAAAAAATTCTGTTTTGGAAGGTCAAAATGACCATTTTTTGAAATTTTGCCGGCCTCTCCTGTCCAGACGAACGGGGATAGAGAGTTGACCTTTATACTGAAGATAGAGTTCGACGAGCTGTATTCAACGCACTCTTCGGCTTTGTTGTTACTACACGCACTGCGGAGTTATGGCGGCTAGAATGTCGGCGGAAGGGATTTTTCTCGAAAATCAGTTTGTGTTCGCGATTGCCATTTTATGCTATCGTGTAAGAAGGTAGTCAAGGGGGAATACGGGGCCGCATCCCGTTCCTCGGTATGGCCATTATTTCCGGAAGTAGAGACTGAAATATTTTAGGTACCCAAAAATTGAGGTTAGAAAAAAGTGCGACGGATTTGCCGGATATTAGCGGTGATTACTAGGCAACCTGCGGGGATGCTACAGTTAAAAGGGCGGGCCTCTGAGTCGCTTCGTTTTCCTTGTGTAAAAAAAATTCTGTTTTGGAAGGTCAAAATGACCATTTTTTGAAATTTTGCCGGCCTCTCCTGTCCAGACGAACGGGGATAGAGAGTTGTCCTTTATACTGAAGATAGAGTTCGACGAGCTGTATTCAACGCACTCTTCGGCTTTGTTGTTACTACACGCACTGCGGAGTTATGGCGGCTAGAATGTCGGCGGAAGGGTGGTTTAAACCCTTCCCCTTTTTTTCTCGAAAATCAGTTTGTGTTCGCGATTGCCATTTTGATGCTATCGTGTAAGAAGGTAGTCAAGGGGGAATACGGGGCCGCATCCCGTTCCTCGGTATGGCCATTATTTCCGGAAGTAGAGACTGAAATATTTTAGGTACCCAAAAATTGAGGTTAGAAAAAAGTGCGACGGATTTGCCGGATATTAGCGGTGATTACTAGGCAACCTGCGGCGATGCTACAGTTAAGAGGGCGGGCCTCTGAGTCGCTTCGTTTTCCTTGTGTAAAAAAAATTCTGTTTTGGAAGGTCAAAATGACCATTTTTTGAAATTTTGCCGGCCTCTCCTGTCCAGACGAACGGGGATAGAGAGTTGTCCTTTATACTGAAGATAGAGTTCGACGAGCTGTATTCAACGCACTCTTCGGCTTTGTTGTTACTACACGCACTGCGGAGTTATGGCGGCTAGAATGTCGGCGGAAGGGTGGTTTAAACCCTTCCCCTTTTTTTTCTCGAAAATCAGTTTGTGTTCGCGATTGCCATTTTGATGCTATCCTGTAAGAAGGTAGTCAAGGGGGAATACGGGGCCGCATCCCGTTCCTCGGTATGGCCATTATTTCCGGAAGTAGAGACTGAAATATTTTAGGTACCCAAAAATTGAGGTTAGAAAAAAGTGCGACGGATTTGCCGGATATTAGCGGTGATTACTAGGCAACCTGCGGGGATGCTACAGTTAAAAGGGCGGGCCTCTGAGTCGCTTCGTTTTCCTTGTGTAAAAAAAATTCTGTTTTGGAAGGTCAAAATGACCATTTTTTGAAATTTTGCCGGCCTCTCCTGTCCAGCCGAACGGGGATAGAGAGTTGTCCTTTATACTGAAGATAGAGTTCGACGAGCTGTATTCAACGCACTCTTCGGCTTTGTTGTTACTACACGCACTGCGGAGTTATGGCGGCTAGAATGTCGGCGGAAGGGTGGTTTAAACCCTTCCCCTTTTTTTCTCGAAAATCAGTTTGTGTTCGCGATTGCCATTTTGATGCTATCGTGTAAGAAGGTAGTCAAGGGGGAATACGGGGCCGCATCCCGTTCCTCGGTATGGCCATTATTTCCGGAAGTAGAGACTGAAATATTTTAGGTACCCAAAAATTGAGGTTAGAAAAAAGTGCGACGGATTTGCCGGATATTAGCGGTGATTACTAGGCAACCTGCGGCGATGCTACAGTTAAGAGGGCGGGCCTCTGAGTCGCTTCGTTTTCCTTGTGTAAAAAAAATTCTGTTTTGGAAGGTCAAAATGACCATTTTTTGAAATTTTGCCGGCCTCTCCTGTCCAGACGAACGGGGATAGAGAGTTGTCCTTTATACTGAAGATAGAGTTCGACGAGCTGTATTCAACGCACTCTTCCGCTTTGTTGTTACTACACGCACTGCGGAGTTATGGCGGCTAGAATGTCGGCGGAAGGGTGGTTTACCTTCCCCTTTTTTTCTCGAAAATCAGTTTGTGTTCGCGATTGCCATTTTGATGCTATCGTGTAAGAAGGTAGTCAAGGGGGAATACGGGGCCGCATCCCGTTCCTCGGTATGGCCATTATTTCCGGAAGTAGAGACTGAAATATTTTAGGTACCCAAAAATTGAGGTTAGAAAAAAGTGCGACGGATTTGCCGGATATTAGCGGTGATTACTAGGCAACCTGCGGGGATGCTACAGTTAAAAGGGCGGGCCTCTGAGTCGCTTCGTTTTCCTTGTGTAAAAAAAATTCTGTTTTGGAAGGTCAAAATGACCATTTTTTGAAATTTTGCCGGCCTCTCCTGTCCAGACGAACGGGGATAGAGAGTTGTCCTTTATACTGAAGATAGAGTTCGACGAGCTGTATTCAACGCACTCTTCGGCTTTGTTGTTACTACACGCACTGCGGAGTTATGGCGGCTAGAATGTCGGCGGAAGGGATTTTTCTCGAAAATCAGTTTGTGTTCGCGATTGCCATTTTGATGCTATCGTGTAAGAAGGTAGTCAAGGGGGAATACGGGGCCGCATCCCGTTCCTCGGTATGGCCATTATTTCCGGAAGTAGAGACTGAAATATTTTAGGTACCCAAAAATTGAGGTTAGAAAAAAGTGCGACGGATTTGCCGGATATTAGCGGTGATTACTAGGCAACCTGCGGGGATGCTACAGTTAAAAGGGCGGGCCTCTGAGTCGCTTCGTTTTCCTTGTGTAAAAAAAATTCTGTTTTGGAAGGTCAAAATGACCATTTTTTGAAATTTTGCCGGCCTCTCCTGTCCAGACGAACGGGGATAGAGAGTTGTCCTTTATACTGAAGATAAAGTTCGACGAGCTGTATTCAACGCACTCTTCGGCTTTGTTGTTACTACACGCACTGCGGAGTTATGGCGGCTAGAATGTCGGCGGAAGGGTGGTTTAAACCCTTCCCCTTTTTTTCTCGAAAATCAGTTTGTGTTCGCGATTGCCATTTTGATGCTATCGTGTAAGAAGGTAGTCAAGGGGGAATACGGGGCCGCATCCCGTTCCTCGGTATGGCCATTATTTCCGGAAGTAGAGACTGAAATATTTTAGGTACCCAAAAATTGAGGTTAGAAAAAAGTGCGACGGATTTGCCGGATATTAGCGGTGATTACTAGGCAACCTGCGGGGATGCTACAGTTAAAAGGGCGGGCCTCTGAGTCGCTTCGTTTTCCTTGTGTAAAAAAAATTCTGTTTTGGAAGGTCAAAATGACCATTTTTTGAAATTTTGCCGGCCTCTCCTGTCCAGACGAACGGGGATAGAGAGTTGTCCTTTATACTGAAGATAGAGTTCGACGAGCTGTATTCAACGCACTCTTCGGCTTTGTTGTTACTACACGCACTGCGGAGTTATGGCGGCTAGAATGTCGGCGGAAGGGTGGTTTAAACCCTTCCCCTTTTTTTCTCGAAAATCAGTTTGTGTTCGCGATTGCCATTTTGATGCTATCGTGTAAGAAGGAAGTCAAGGGGGAATACGGGGCCGCATCCCGTTCCTCGGTATGGCCATTATTTCCGGAAGTAGAGACTGAAATATTTTAGGTACCCAAAAATTGAGGTTAGAAAAAAGTGCGACGGATTTGCCGGATATTAGCGGTGATTACTAGGCAACCTGCGGGGATGCTACAGTTAAAAGGGCGGGCCTCTGAGTCGCTTCGTTTTCCTTGTGTAAAAAAAATTCTGTTTTGGAAGGTCAAAATGACCATTTTTTGAAATTTTGCCGGCCTCTCCTGTCCAGACGAACGGGGATAGAGAGTTGACCTTTATACTGAAGATAGAGTTCGACGAGCTGTATTCAACGCACTCTTCGGCTTTGTTGTTACTACACGCACTGCGGAGTTATGGCGGCTAGAATGTCGGCGGAAGGGATTTTTCTCGAAAATCAGTTTGTGTTCGCGATTGCCATTTTGATGCTATCGTGTAAGAAGGTAGTCAAGGGGGAATACGGGGCCGCATCCCGTTCCTCGGTATGGCCATTATTTCCGGAAGTAGAGACTGAAATATTTTAGGTACCCAAAAATTGAGGTTAGAAAAAAGTGCGACGGATTTGCCGGATATTAGCGGTGATTACTAGGCAACCTGCGGGGATGCTACAGTTAAAAGGGCGGGCCTCTGAGTCGCTTCGTTTTCCTTGTGTAAAAAAAATTCTGTTTTGGAAGGTCAAAATGACCATTTTTTGAAATTTTGCCGGCCTCTCCTGTCCAGACGAACGGGGATAGAGAGTTGTCCTTTATACTGAAGATAGAGTTCGACGAGCTGTATTCAACGCACTCTTCGGCTTTGTTGTTACTACACGCACTGCGGAGTTATGGCGGCTAGAATGTCGGCGGAAGGGTGGTTTAAACCCTTCCCCTTTTTTTCTCGAAAATCAGTTTGTCTTCGCGATTGCCATTTTGATGCTATCGTGTAAGAAGGTAGTCAAGGGGGAATACGGGGCCGCATCCCGTTCCTCGGTATGGCCATTATTTCCGGAAGTAGAGACTGAAATATTTTAGGTACCCAAAAATTGAGGTTAGAAAAAAGTGCGACGGATTTGCCGGATATTAGCGGTGATTACTAGGCAACCTGCGGCGATGCTACAGTTAAGAGGGCGGGCCTCTGAGTCGCTTCGTTTTCCTTGTGTAAAAAAAATTCTGTTTTGGAAGGTCAAAATGACCATTTTTTGAAATTTTGCCGGCCTCTCCTGTCCAGACGAACGGGGATAGAGAGTTGTCCTTTATACTGAAGATAGAGTTCGACGAGCTGTATTCAACGCACTCTTCGGCTTTGTTGTTACTACACGCACTGCGGAGTTATGGCGGCTAGAATGTCGGCGGAAGGGTGGTTTAAACCCTTCCCCTTTTTTTCTCGAAAATCAGTTTGTTTTCGCGATTGCCATTTTGATGCTATCGTGTAAGAAGGTAGTCAAGGGGGAATACGGGCCCGCATCCCGTTCCTCGGTATGGCCATTATTTCCGGAAGTAGAGACTGAAATATTTTAGGTACCCAAAAATTGAGGTTAGAAAAAAGTGCGACGGATTTGCCGGATATTAGCGGTGATTACTAGGCAACCTGCGGGGATGCTACAGTTAAAAGGGCGGGCCTCTGAGTCGCTTCGTTTTCCTTGTGTAAAAAAAATTCTGTTTTGGAAGGTCAAAATGACCATTTTTTGAAATTTTGCCGGCCTCTCCTGTCCAGACGAACGGGGATAGAGAGTTGTCCTTTATACTGAAGATAGAGTTCGACGAGCTGTATTCAACGCACTCTTCGGCTTTGTTGTTACTACACGCACTGCGGAGTTATGGCGGCTAGAATGTCGGCGGAAGGGATTTTTCTCGAAAATCAGTTTGTGTTCGCGATTGCCATTTTGATGCTATCGTGTAAGAAGGTAGTCAAGGGGGAATACGGGGCCGCATCCCGTTCCTCGGTATGGCCATTATTTCCGGAAGTAGAGACTGAAATATTTTAGGTACCCAAAAATTGAGGTTAGAAAAAAGTGCGACGGATTTGCCGGATATTAGCGGTGATTACTAGGCAACCTGCGGGGATGCTACAGTTAAAAGGGCGGGCCTCTGAGTCGCTTCGTTTTCCTTGTGTAAAAAAAATTCTGTTTTGGAAGGTCAAAATGACCATTTTTTTAAATTTTGCCGGCCTCTCCTGTCCAGACGAACGGGGATAGAGAGTTGTCCTTTATACTGAAGATAGAGTTCGACGAGCTGTATTCAACGCACTCTTCGGCTTTGTTGTTACTACACGCACTGCGGAGTTATGGCGGCTAGAATGTCGGCGGAAGGGTGGTTTAAACCCTTCCCCTTTTTTTCTCGAAAATCAGTTTGTTTTCGCGATTGCCATTTTGATGCTATCGTGTAAGAAGGTAGTCAAGGGGGAATACGGGGCCGCATCCCGTTCCTCGGTATGGCCATTATTTCCGGAAGTAGAGACTGAAATATTTTAGGTACCCAAAAATTGAGGTTAGAAAAAAGTGCGACGGATTTGCCGGATATTAGCGGTGATTACTAGGCAACCTGCGGGGATGCTACAGTTAAAAGGGCGGGCCTCTGAGTCGCTTCGTTTTCCTTGTGTAAAAAAAATTCTGTTTTGGAAGGTCAAAATGACCATTTTTTTAAATTTTGCCGGCCTCTCCTGTCCAGACGAACGGGGATAGAGAGTTGTCCTTTATACTGAAGATAGAGTTCGACGAGCTGTATTCAACGCACTCTTCGGCTTTGTTGTTACTACACGCACTGCGGAGTTATGGCGGCTAGAATGTCGGCGGAAGGGTGGTTTAAACCCTTCCCCTTTTTTTCTCGAAAATCAGTTTGTTTTCGCGATTGCCATTTTGATGCTATCGTGTAAGAAGGTAGTCAAGGGGGAATACGGGGCCGCATCCCGTTCCTCGGTATGGCCATTATTTCCGGAAGTAGAGACTGAAATATTTTAGGTACCCAAAAATTGAGGTTAGAAAAAAGTGCGACGGATTTGCCGGATATTAGCGGTGATTACTAGGCAACCTGCGGGGATGCTACAGTTAAAAGGGCGGGCCTCTGAGTCGCTTCGTTTTCCTTGTGTAAAAAAAATTCTGTTTTGGAAGGTCAAAATGACCAATTTTTGAAATTTTGCCGGCCTCTCCTGTCCAGACGAACGGGGATAGAGAGTTGTCCTTTATACTGAAGATAGAGTTCGACGAGCTGTATTCAACGCACTCTTCGGCTTTGTTGTTACTACACGCACTGCGGAGTTATGGCGGCTAGAATGTCGGCGGAAGGGTGGTTTAAACCCTTCCCCTTTTTTTCTCGAAAATCAGTTTGTGTTCGCGATTGCCATTTTGATGCTATCGTGTAAGAAGGTAGTCAAGGGGGAATACGGGGCCGCATCCCGTTCCTCGGTATGGCCATTATTTCCGGAAGTAGAGACTGAAATATTTTAGGTACCCAAAAATTGAGGTTAGAAAAAAGTGCGACGGATATGCCGGATATTAGCGGTGATTACTAGGCAACCTGCGGGGATGCTACAGTTAAAAGGGCGGGCCTCTGAGTCGCTTCGTTTTCCTTGTGTAAAAAAAATTCTGTTTTGGAAGGTCAAAATGACCATTTTTTGAAATTTTGCCGGCCTCTCCTGTCCAGACGAACGGGGATAGAGAGTTGTCCTTTATACTGAAGATAGAGTTCGACGAGCTGTATTCAACGCACTCTTCGGCTTTGTTGTTACTACACGCACTGCGGAGTTATGGCGGCTAGAATATCGGCGGAAGGGATTTTTCTCGAAAATCAGTTTGTGTTCGCGATTGCCATTTTGATGCTATCGTGTAAGAAGGTAGTCAAGGGGGAATACGGGGCCGCATCCCGTTCCTCGGTATGGCCATTATTTCCGGAAGTAGAGACTGAAATATTTTAGGTACCCAAAAATTGAGGTTAGAAAAAAGTGCGACGGATTTGCCGGATATTAGCGGTGATTACTAGGCAACCTGCGGGGATGCTACAGTTAAAAGGGCGGGCCTCTGAGTCACTTCGTTTTCCTTGTGTAAAAAAAATTCTGTTTTGGAAGGTCAAAATGACCATTTTTTGAAATTTTGCCGGCCTCTCCTGTCCAGACGAACGGGGATAGAGAGTTGTCCTTTATACTGAAGATAGAGTTCGACGAGCTGTATTCAACGCACTCTTCGGCTTTGTTGTTACTACATGCACTGCGGAGTTATGGCGGCTAGAATGTCTCGAAAATCAGTTTGTGTTCGCGATTGCCATTTTGATGCTATCGTGTAAGAAGGAAGTCAAGGGGGAATACGGGGCCGCATCCCGTTCCTCGGTATGGCCATTATTTCCGGAAGTAGAGACTGAAATATTTTAGGTACCCAAAAATTGAGGTTAGAAAAAAGTGCGACGGATTTGCCGGATATTAGCGGTGATTACTAGGCAACCTGCGGGGATGCTACAGTTAAAAGGGCGGGCCTCTGAGTCGCTTCGTTTTCCTTGTGTAAAAAAAATTCTGTTTTGGAAGGTCAAAATGACCATTTTTTGAAATTTTGCCGGCCTCTCCTGTCCAGACGAACGGGGATAGAGAGTTGTCCTTTATACTGAAGATAGAGTTCGACGAGCTGTATTCAACGCACTCTTCGGCTTTGTTGTTACTACACGCACTGCGGAGTTATGGCGGCTAGAATGTCGGCGGAAGGGTGGTTTAAACCCTTCCCCTTTTTTTTCTCGAAAATCAGTTTGTTTTCGCGATTGCCATTTTGATGCTATCGTGTAAGAAGGTAGTCAAGGGGGAATACGGGGCCGCATCCCGTTCGTCGGTATGGCCATTATTTCCGGAAGTAGAGACTGAAATATTTTAGGTACCCAAAAATTGAGGTTAGAAAAAAGTGCGACGGATTTGCCGGATATTAACGGTGATTACTAGGCAACCTGCGGGGATGCTACAGTTAAAAGGGCGGGCCTCTGAGTCGCTTCGTTTTCCTTGTGTAAAAAAAATTCTGTTTTGGAAGGTCAAAATGACCATTTTTTGAAATTTTGCCGGCCTCTCCTGTCCAGACGAACGGGGATAGAGAGTTGTCCTTTATACTGAAGATAGAGTTCGACGAGCTGTATTCAACGCACTCTTCGGCTTTGTTGTTACTACACGCACTGCGGAGTTATGGCGGCTAGAATGTCGGCGGAAGGGTGGTTTAAACCCTTCCCCTTTTTTTCTCGAAAATCAGTTTGTGTTCGCGATTGCCATTTTGATGCTATCGTGTAAGAAGGTAGTCAAGGGGGAATACGGGGCCGCATCCCGTTCCTCGGTATGGCCATTATTTCCGGAAGTAGAGACTGAAATATTTTAGGTACCCAAAAATTGAGGTTAGAAAAAAGTGCGACGGATTTGCCGGATATTAGCGGTGATTACTAGGCAACCTGCGGGGATGCTACAGTTAAAAGGGCGGGCCTCTGAGTCGCTTCGTTTTCCTTGTGTAAAAAAAATTCTGTTTTGGAAGGTCAAAATGACCATTTTTTGAAATTTTGCCGGCCTCTCCTGTCCAGACGAACGGGGATAGAGAGTTGTCCTTTATACCGAAGATAGAGTTCGACGAGCTGTATTCAACGCTCTCTTCGGCTTTGTTGTTACTACACGCACTGCGGAGTTATGGCGGCTAGAATGTCGGCGGAAGGGTGGTTTAAACCCTTCCCCTTTTTTTCTCGAAAATCAGTTTGTGTTCGCGATTGCCATTTTGATGCTATCGTGTAAGAAGGTAGTCAAGGGGGAATACGGGGCCGCATCCCGTTCCTCGGTATGACCATTATTTCCGGAAGTAGAGACTGAAATATTTTAGGTACCCAAAAATTGAGGTTAGAAAAAAGTGCGACGGATTTGCCGGATATTAGCGGTGATTACTAGGCAACCTGCGGGGATGCTACAGTTAAAAGGGCGGGCCTCTGAGTCGCTTCGTTTTCCTTGTGTAAAAAAAATTCTGTTTTGGAAGGTCAAAATGACCATTTTTTGAAATTTTGCCGGCCTCTCCTGTCCAGACGAACGGGGATAGAGAGTTGTCCTTTATACTGAAGATAGAGTTCGACGAGCTGTATTCAACGCACTCTTCGGCTTTGTTGTTACTACACGCACTGCGGAGTTATGGCGGCTAGAATGTCGGCGGAAGGGTGGTTTAAACCCTTCCCCTTTTTTTCTCGAAAATCAGTTTGTGTTCGCGATTGCCATTTTGATGCTATCGTGTAAGAAGGTAGTCAAGGGGGAATACGGGGCCGCATCCCGTTCCTCGGTATGGCCATTATTTCCGGAAGTAGAGACTGAAATATTTTAGGTACCCAAAAATTGAGGTTAGAAAAAAGTGCGACGGATTTGCCGGATATTAGCGGTGATTACTAGGCAACCTGCGGGGATGCTACAGTTATAAGGGCGGGCCTCTGAGTCGCTTCGTTTTCCTTGTGTAAAAAAAATTCTGTTTTGGAAGGTCAAAATGACCATTTTTTTAAATTTTGCCGGCCTCTCCTGTCCAGACGAACGGGGATAGAGTGTTGTCCTTTATACTGAAGATAGAGTTCGACGAGCTGTATTCAACGCACTCTTCGGCTTTGTTGTTACTACACGCACTGCGGAGTTATGGCGGCTAGAATGTCGGCGGAAGGGTGGTTTAAACCCTTCCCCTTTTTTTCTCGAAAATCAGTTTGTGTTCGCGATTGCCATTTTGATGCTATCGTGTAAGAAGGTAGTCAAGGGGGAATACGGGGCCGCATCCCGTTCCTCGGTATGACCATTATTTCCGGAAGTAGAGACTGAAATATTTTAGGTACCCAAAAATTGAGGTTAGAAAAAAGTGCGACGGATTTGCCGGATATTAGCGGTGATTACTAGGCAACCTGCGGGGATGCTACAGTTAAAAGGGCGGGCCTCTGAGTCGCTTCGTTTTCCTTGTGTAAAAAAAATTCTGTTTTGGAAGGTCAAAATGACCATTTTTTTAAATTTTGCCGGCCTCTCCTGTCCAGACGAACGGGGATAGAGAGTTGTCCTTTATACTGAAGATAGAGTTCGACGAGCTGTATTCAACGCACTCTTCGGCTTTGTTGTTACTACACGCACTGCGGAGTTATGGCGGCTAGAATGTCGGCGGAAGGGTGGTTTCCTTCCCCCTTTTTTTCTCGAAAATCAGTTTGTGTTCGCGATTGCCATTTTGATGCTATCGTGTAAGAAGGTAGTCAAGGGGAAATACGGGGCCGCATCCCGTTCCTCGGTATGGCCATTATTTCCGGAAGTAGAGACTGAAATATTTTAGGTACCCAAAAATTGAGGTTAGAAAAAAGTGCGACGGATTTGCCGGATATTAGCGGTGATTACTAGGCAACCTGCGGGGATGCTACAGTTAAAAGGGCGGGCCTCTGAGTCGCTTCGTTTTCCTTGTGTAAAAAAAATTCTGTTTTGGAAGGTCAAAATGACCATTTTTTGAAATTTTGCCGGCCTCTCCTGTCCAGACGAACGGGGATAGAGAGTTGTCCTTTATACTGAAGATAGAGTTCGACGAGCTGTATTCAACGCACTCTTCGGCTTTGTTGTTACTACACGCACTGCGGAGTTATGGCGGCTAGAATGTCGGCGGAAGGGTGGTTTAAACCCTTCCCCTTTTTTTCTCGAAAATCAGTTTGTGTTCGCGATTGCCATTTTGATGCTATCGTGTAAGAAGGTAGTCAAGGGGGAATACGGGGCCGCATCCCGTTCCTCGGTATGGCCATTATTTCCGGAAGTAGAGACTGAAATATTTTAGGTACCCAAAAATTGAGGTTAGAAAAAAGTGCGACGGATTTGCCGGATATTAGCGGTGATTACTAGGCAACCTGCGGGGATGCTACAGTTAAAAGGGCGGGCCTCTGAGTCGCTTCGTTTTCCTTGTGTAAAAAAAATTCTGTTTTGGAAGGTCAAAATGACCATTTTTTTAAATTTTGCCGGCCTCTCCTGTCCAGACGAACGGGGATAGAGAGTTGTCCTTTATACTGAAGATAGAGTTCGACGAGCTGTATTCAACGCACTCTTCGGCTTTGTTGTTACTACACGCACTGCGGAGTTATGGCGGCTAGAATGTCGGCGGAAGGGTGGTTTAAAACCATTCCCCTTTTTTTCTCGAAAATCAGTTTGTGTTCGCGATTGCCATTTTGATGCTATCGTGTAAGAAGGTAGTCAAGGGGGAATACGGGGCCGCATCCCGTTCCTCGGTATGGCCATTATTTCCGGAAGTAGAGACTGAAATATTTTAGGTACCCAAAAATTGAGGTTAGAAAAAAGTGCGACGGATTTGCCGGATATTAGCGGTGATTACTAGGCAACCTGCGGGGATGCTACAGTTAAAAGGGCGGGCCTCTGAGTCGCTTCGTTTTCCTTGTGTAAAAAAAATTCTGTTTTGGAAGGTCAAAATGACCATTTTTTGAAATTTTGCCGGCCTCTCCTGTCCAGACGAACGGGGATAGAGAGTTGTCCTTTATACTGAAGATAGAGTTCGACGAGCTGTATTCAACGCACTCTTCGGCTTTGTTGTTACTACACGCACTGCGGAGTTATGGCGGCTAGAATGTCGGCGGAAGGGTGGTTTAAACCCTTCCCCTTTTTTTCTCGAAAATCAGTTTGTGTTCGCGATTGCCATTTTGATGCTATCGTGTAAGAAGGTAGTCAAGGGGGAATACGGGGCCGCATCCCGTTCCTCGGTATGGCCATTATTTCCGGAAGTAGAGACTGAAATATTTTAGGTACCCAAAAATTGAGGTTAGAAAAAAGTGCGACGGATTTGCCGGATATTAGCGGTGATTACTAGGCAACCTGCGGGGATGCTACAGTTAAAAGGGCGGGCCTCTGAGTCGCTTCGTTTTCCTTGTGTAAAAAAAATTCTGTTTTGGAAGGTCAAAATGACCATTTTTTGAAATTTTGCCGGCCTCTCCTGTCCAGACGAACGGGGATAGAGAGTTGTCCTTTATACTGAAGATAGAGTTCGCCGAGCTGTATTCAACGCACTCTTCGGCTTTGTTGTTACTACACGCACTGCGGAGTTATGGCGGCTAGAATGTCGGCGGAAGGGTGGTTTAAACCCTTCCCCTTTTTTTCTCGAAAATCAGTTTGTGTTCGCGATTGCCATTTTGATGCTATCGTGTAAGAAGGTAGTCAAGGGGGAATACGGGGCCGCATCCCGTTCCTCGGTATGGCCATTATTTCCGGAAGTAGAGACTGAAATATTTTAGGTACCCAAAAATTGAGGTTAGAAAAAAGTGCGACGGATTTGCCGGATATTAGCGGTGATTACTAGGCAACCTGCGGGGATGCTACAGTTAAAAGGGCGGGCCTCTGAGTCGCTTCGTTTTCCTTGTGTAAAAAAAATTCTGTTTTGGAAGGTCAAAATGACCATTTTTTGAAATTTTGCCGGCCTCTCCTGTCCAGACGAACGGGGATAGAGAGTTGTCCTTTATACTGAAGATAGAGTTCGACGAGCTGTATTCAACGCACTCTTCGGCTTTGTTGTTACTACACGCACTGCGGAGTTATGGCGGCTAGAATGTCGGCGGAAGGGTAGTTTAAACCCTTCCCCTTTTTTTCTCGAAAATCAGTTTGTGTTCGCGATTGCCATTTTGATGCTATCGTGTAAGAAGGTAGTCAAGGGGGAATACGGGGCCGCATCCCGTTCCTCGGTATGGCCATTATTTCCGGAAGTAGAGACTGAAATATTTTAGGTACCCAAAAATTGAGGTTAGAAAAAAGTGCGACGGATTTGCCGGATATTAGCGGTGATTACTAGGCAACCTGCGGGGATGCTACAGTTAAAAGGGCGGGCCTCTGAGTCGCTTCGTTTTCGTTGTGTAAAAAAAATTCTGTTTTGGAAGGTCAAAATGACCATTTTTTGAAATTTTGCCGGCCTCTCCTGTCCAGACGAACGGGGATAGAGAGTTGTCCTTTATACTGAAGATAGAGTTCGACGAGCTGTATTCAACGCACTCTTCGGCTTTGTTGTTACTGCACGCACTGCGGAGTTATGGCGGCTAGATTGTCGGCGGAAGGGATTTTTCTCGAAAATCAGTTTGTGTTCGCGATTGCCATTTTGATGCTATCGTGTAAGAAGGTAGTCAAGGGGGAATACGGGGCCGCATCCCGTTCCTCGGTATGGCCATTATTTCCGGAAGTAGAGACTGAAATATTTTAGGTACCCAAAAATTGAGGTTAGAAAAAAGTGCGACGGATTTGCCGGATATTAGCGGTGATTACTAGGCAACCTGCGGGGATGCTACAGTTAAAAGGGCGGGCCTCTGAGTCGCTTCGTTTTCCTTGTGTAAAAAAAATTCTGTTTTGGAAGGTCAAAATGACCATTTTTTGAAATTTTGCCGGCCTCTCCTGTCCAGACGAACGGGGATAGAGAGTTGTCCTTTATACTGAAGATAGAGTTCGACGAGCTGTATTCAACGCACTCTTCGGCTTTGTTGTTACTACACGCACTGCGGAGTTATGGCGGCTAGATTGTCGGCGGAAGGGATTTTTCTCGAAAATCAGTTTGTGTTCGCGATTGCCATTTTGATGCTATCGTGTAAGAAGGTAGTCAAGGGGGAATACGGGGCCGCATCCCGTTCCTCGGTATGGCCATTATTTCCGGAAGTAGAGACTGAAATATTTTAGGTACCCAAAAATTGAGGTTAGAAAAAAGTGCGACGGATTTGCCGGATATTAGCGGTGATTACTAGGCAACCTGCGGGGATGCTACAGTTAAAAGGGCGGGCCTCTGAGTCGCTTCGTTTTCCTTGTGTAAAAAAAATTCTGTTTTGGAAGGTCAAAATGACCATTTTTTGAAATTTTGCCGGCCTCTCCTGTCCAGACGAACGGGGATAGAGAGTTGTCCTTTATACTGAAGATAGAGTTCGACGAGCTGTATTCAACGCACTCTTCGGCTTTGTTGTTACTACACGCACTGCGGAGTTATGGCGGCTAGAATGTCGGCGGAAGGGTGGTGTAAAACCTTCCCCTTTTTTTCTCGAAAATCAGTTTGTGTTCGCGATTGCCATTTTGATGCTATCGTGTAAGAAGGTAGTCAAGGGGGAATACGGGGCCGCATCCCGTTCCTCGGTATGGCCATTATTTCCGGAAGTAGAGACTGAAATATTTTAGGTACCCAAAAATTGAGGTTAGAAAAAAGTGCGACGGATTTGCCGGATATTAGCGGTGATTACTAGGCAACCTGCGGGGATGCTACAGTTAAAAGGGCGGGCCTCTGAGTCGCTTCGTTTTCCTTGTGTAAAAAAAATTCTGTTTTGGAAGGTCAAAATGACCATTTTTTGAAATTTTGCCGGCCTCTCCTGTCCAAACGATCGGGGATAGAGAGTTGTCCTTTATACTGAAGATAGAGTTCGACGAGCTGTATTCAACGCACTCTTCGGCTTTGTTGTTACTACACGCACTGCGGAGTTATGGCGGCTAGAATGTCGGCGGAAGGGTGGTTTAAACCCTTCCCCTTTTTTTCTCGAAAATCAGTTTGTGTTCGCGATTGCCATTTTGATGCTATCGTGTAAGAAGGTAGTCAAGGTGGAATACGGGGCCGCATCCCGTTCCTCGGTATGGCCATTATTTCCGGAAGTAGAGACTGAAATATTTTAGGTACCCAAAAATTGAGGTTAGAAAAAAATGCGACGGATTTGCCGGATATTAGCGGTGATTACTAGGCAACCTGCAGGGATGCTACAGTTAAAAGGGCGGGCCTCTGAGTCGCTTCGTTTTCCTTGTGTAAAAAAAATTCTGTTTTGGAAGGTCAAAATGACCATTTTTTTAAATTTTGCCGGCCTCTCCTGTCCAGACGAACGGGGATAGAGAGTTGTCCTTTATACTGAAGATAGAGTTCGACGAGCTGTATTCAACGCGCTCTTCGGCTTTGTTGTTACTACACGCACTGCGGAGTTATGGCGGCTAGAATGTCGGCGGAAGGGTGGTTTAAACCCTTCCCCTTTTTTTCTCGAAAATCAGTTTGTGTTCGCGATTGCCATTTTGATGCTATCGTGTAAGAAGGTAGTCAAGGGGGAATACGGGGCCGCATCCCGTTCCTCGGTATGGCCATTATTTCCGGAAGTAGAGACTGAAATATTTTAGGTACCCAAAAATTGAGGTTAGAAAAAAGTGCGACGGATTTGCCGGATATTAGCGGTGATTACTAGGCAACCTGCGGGGATGCTACAGTTAAAAGGGCGGGCCTCTGAGTCGCTTCGTTTTCCTTGTGTAAAAAAAATTCTGTTTTGGAAGGTCAAAATGACCATTTTTTGAAATTTTGCCGGCCTCTCCTGTCCAGACGAACGGGGATAGAGAGTTGTCCTGTATACTGAAGATAGAGTTCGACGAGCTGTATTCAACGCACTCTTCGGCTTTGTTGTTACTACGCGCACTGCGGAGTTATGGCGGCTAGAATGTCGGCGGAAGGGTGGTTTAAACCCTTCCCCTTTTTTTCTCGAAAATCAGTTTGTGTTCGCGATTGCCATTTTGATGCTATCGTGTAAGAAGGTAGTCAAGGGGGAATACGGGGCCGCATCCCGTTCCTCGGTATGGCCATTATTTCCGGAAGTAGAGACTGAAATATTTTAGGTACCCAAAAATTGAGGTTAGAAAAAAGTGCGACGGATTTGCCGGATATTAGCGGTGATTACTAGGCAACCTGCGGGGATGCTACAGTTAAAAGGGCGGGCCTCTGAGTCGCTTCGTTTTCCTTGTGTAAAAAAAATTCTGTTTTGGAAGGTCAAAATGACCATTTTTTGAAATTTTGCCGGCCTCTCCTGTCCAGACGAACGGGGATAGAGAGTTGTCCTTTATACTGAAGATAGAGTTCGACGAGCTGTATTCAACGCACTCTTCGGCTTTGTTGTTACTACACGTACTGCGGAGTTATGGCGGCTAGAATGTCGGCGGAAGGGTGGTTTAAACCCTTCCCCTTTTTTTCTCGAAAATCACTTTGTGTTCGCGATTGCCATTTTGATGCTATCGTGTAGGAAGGTAGTCAAGGGGGAGTACGGGGCCGCATCCCGTTCCTCGGTATGGCCATTATTTCCGGAAGTAGAGACTGAAATATTTTAGGTACCCAAAAATTGAGGTTAGAAAAAAGTGCGACGGATTTGCCGGATATTAGCGGTGATTACTAGGCAACCTGCGGGGATGCTACAGTTAAAAGGGCGGGCCTCTGAGTCGCTTCGTTTTCCTTGTGTAAAAAAAATTCTGTTTTGGAAGGTCAAAATGACCATTTTTTGAAATTTTGCCGGCCTCTCCTGTCCAGACGAACGGGGATAGAGTTGTCCTTTATACTGAAGATAGAGTTCGACGAGCTGTATTCAACGCACTCTTCGGCTTTGTTGTTACTACACGCACTGCGGAGTTATGGCGGCTAGAATGTCGGCGGAAGGGTTCCCCTTTTTTTCTCGAAAATCAGTTTGTGTTCGCGATTGCCATTTTGATGCTATCGTGTAAGAAGGTAGTCAAGGGGGAATACGGGGCCGCATCCCGTTCCTCGGTATGGCCATTATTTCCGGAAGTAGAGACTGAAATATTTTAGGTACCCAAAAATTGAGGTTAGAAAAAAGTGCGACGGATTTGCCGGATATTAGCGGTGATTACTAGGCAACCTGCGGGGATGCTACAGTTAAAAGGGCGGGCCTCTGAGTCGCTTCGTTTTCCTTGTGTAAAAAAAATTCTGTTTTGGAAGGTCAAAATGACCATTTTTTGAAATTTTGCCGGCCTCTCCTGTCCAGACGAACGGGGATAGAGAGTTGTCCTTTATACTGAAGATAGAGTTCGACGAGCTGTATTCAACGCACTCTTCGGCTTTGTTGTTACTACACGCACTGCGGAGTTATGGCGGCTAGAATGTCGGCGGAAGGGTGGTTTAAACCCTTCCCCTTTTTTTCTCGAAAATCAGTTTGTGTTCGCGATTGCCATTTTGATGCTATCGTGTAAGAAGGTAGTCAAGGGGGAATACGGGGCCGCATCCCGTTCCTCGGTATGGCCATTATTTCCGGAAGTAGAGACTGAAATATATTAGGTACCCAAAAATTGAGGTTAGAAAAAAGTGCGACGGATTTGCCGGATATTAGCGGTGATTACTAGGCAACCTGCGGGGATGCTACAGTTAAAAGGGCGGGCCTCTGAGTCGCTTCGTTTTCCTTGTGTAAAAAAAATTCTGTTTTGGAAGGTCAAAATGACCATTTTTTGAAATTTTGCCGGCCTCTCCTGTCCAGACGAACGGGGATAGAGAGTTGGCCTTTATACTGAAGATAGAGTTCGACGAGCTGTATTCAACGCACTCTTCGGCTTTGTTGTTACTACACGCACTGCGGAGTTATGGCGGCTAGAATGTCGGCGGAAGGACCCTTCCCCTTTTTTTCTCGAAAATCAGTTTGTGTTCGCGATTGCCATTTTGATGCTATCGTGTAAGAAGGTAGTCAAGGGAGAATACGGAGCCGCATCCCGTTCCTCGGTATGGCCATTATTTCCGGAAGTAGAGACTGAAATATTTTAGGTACCCAAAAATTGAGGTTAGAAAAAAGTGCGACGGATTTGCCGGATATTAGCGGTGATTACTAGGCAACCTGCGGGGATGCTACAGTTAAAAGGGCGGGCCTCTGAGTCGCTTCGTTTTCCTTGTGTAGAAAAAATTCTGTTTTGGAAGGTCAAAATGACCATTTTTTGAAATTTTGCCGGCCTCTCCTGTCCAGACGAACGGGGATAGAGAGTTGTCCTTTATACTGAAGATAGAGTTCGACGAGCTGTATTCAACGCACTCTTCGGCTTTGTTGTTACTACACGCACTGCGGAGTTATGGCGGCTAGAATGTCGGCGGAAGGGTGGTTTAAACCCTTCCCCTTTTTTTCTCGAAAATCAGTTTGTGTTCGCGATTGCCATTTTGATGCTATCGTGTAAGAAGGTAGTCAAGGGGGAATACGGGGCCGCATCCCGTTCCTCGGTATGGCCATTATTTCCGGAAGTAGAGACTGAAATATTTTAGGTACCCAAAAATTGAGGTTAGAAAAAAGTGCGACGGATTTGCCGGATATTAGCGGTGATTACTAGGCAACCTGCGGGGATGCTACAGTTAAAAGGGCGGGCCTCTGAGTCGCTTCGTTTTCCTTGTGTAAAAAAAATTCTGTTTTGGAAGGTCAAAATGACCATTTTTTGAAATTTTGCCGTCCTCTCCTGTCCAGACGAACGGGGATAGAGAGTTGTCCTTTATACTGAAGATAGAGTTCGACGAGCTGTATTCAACGCACTCTTCGGCTTTGTTGTTGCTACACGCACTGCGGAGTTATGGCGGCTAGAATGTCGGCGGAAGGGTGGTTTAAACCCTTCCCCTTTTTTTCTCGAAAATCAGTTTGTGTTCGCGATTGCCATTTTGATGCTATCGTGTAAGAAGGTAGTCAAGGGGGAATACGGGGCCGCATCCCGTTCCTCGGTATGGCCATTATTTCCGGAAGTAGAGACTGAAATATTTTAGGTACCCAAAAATTGAGGTTAGAAAAAAGTGCGACGGATTTGCCGGATATTAGCGGTGATTACTAGGCAACCTGCGGGGATGCTACAGTTAAAAGGGCGGGCCTCTGAGTCGCTTCGTTTTCCTTGTGTAAAAAAAATTCTGTTTTGGAAGGTCAAAATGACCATTTTTTGAAATTTTGCCGGCCTCTCCTGTCCAGACGAACGGGGATAGAGAGTTGTCCTTTATACTGAAGATAGAGTTCGACGAGCTGTATTCAACGCACTCTTCGGCTTTGTTGTTACTACACGTACTGCGGAGTTATGGCGGCTAGAATGTCGGCGGAAGGGTGGTTTAAACCCTTCCCCTTTTTTTCTCGAAAATCACTTTGTGTTCGCGATTGCCATTTTGATGCTATCGTGTAGGAAGGTAGTCAAGGGGGAGTACGGGGCCGCATCCCGTTCCTCGGTATGGCCATTATTTCCGGAAGTAGAGACTGAAATATTTTAGGTACCCAAAAATTGAGGTTAGAAAAAAGTGCGACGGATTTGCCGGATATTAGCGGTGATTACTAGGCAACCTGCGGGGATGCTACAGTTAAAAGGGCGGGCCTCTGAGTCGCTTCGTTTTCCTTGTGTAAAAAAAATTCTGTTTTGGAAGGTCAAAATGACCATTTTTTGAAATTTTGCCGGCCTCTCCTGTCCAGACGAACGGGGATAGAGTTGTCCTTTATACTGAAGATAGAGTTCGACGAGCTGTATTCAACGCACTCTTCGGCTTTGTTGTTACTACACGCACTGCGGAGTTATGGCGGCTAGAATGTCGGCGGAAGGGTTCCCCCTTTTTCTCGAAAATCAGTTTGTGTTCGCGATTGCCATTTTGATGCTATCGTGTAAGAAGGTAGTCAAGGGGGAATACGGGGCCGCATCCCGTTCCTCGGTATGGCCATTATTTCCGGAAGTAGAGACTGAAATATTTTAGGTACCCAAAAATTGAGGTTAGAAAAAAGTGCGACGGATTTGCCGGATATTAGCGGTGATTACTAGGCAACCTGCGGGGATGCTACAGTTAAAAGGGCGGGCCTCTGAGTCGCTTCGTTTTCCTTGTGTAAAAAAAATTCTGTTTTGGAAGGTCAAAATGACCATTTTTTGAAATTTTGCCGGCCTCTCCTGTCCAGACGAACGGGGATAGAGAGTTGTCCTTTATACTGAAGATAGAGTTCGACGAGCTGTATTCAACGCACTCTTCGGCTTTGTTGTTACTACACGCACTGCGGAGTTATGGCGGCTAGAATGTCGGCGGAAGGGTGGTTTAAACCCTTCCCCTTTTTTTCTCGAAAATCAGTTTGTGTTCGCGATTGCCATTTTGATGCTATCGTGTAAGAAGGTAGTCAAGGGGGAATACGGGGCCGCATCCCGTTCCTCGGTATGGCCATTATTTCCGGAAGTAGAGACTGAAATATATTAGGTACCCAAAAATTGAGGTTAGAAAAAAGTGCGACGGATTTGCCGGATATTAGCGGTGATTACTAGGCAACCTGCGGGGATGCTACAGTTAAAAGGGCGGGCCTCTGAGTCGCTTCGTTTTCCTTGTGTAAAAAAAATTCTGTTTTGGAAGGTCAAAATGACCATTTTTTGAAATTTTGCCGGCCTCTCCTGTCCAGACGAACGGGGATAGAGAGTTGGCCTTTATACTGAAGATAGAGTTCGACGAGCTGTATTCAACGCACTCTTCGGCTTTGTTGTTACTACACGCACTGCGGAGTTATGGCGGCTAGAATGTCGGCGGAAGGACCCTTCCCCTTTTTTTCTCGAAAATCAGTTTGTGTTCGCGATTGCCATTTTGATGCTATCGTGTAAGAAGGTAGTCAAGGGGGAATACGGAGCCGCATCCCGTTCCTCGGTATGGCCATTATTTCCGGAAGTAGAGACTGAAATATTTTAGGTACCCAAAAATTGAGGTTAGAAAAAAGTGCGACGGATTTGCCGGATATTAGCGGTGATTACTAGGCAACCTGCGGGGATGCTACAGTTAAAAGGGCGGGCCTCTGAGTCGCTTCGTTTTCCTTGTGTAGAAAAAATTCTGTTTTGGAAGGTCAAAATGACCATTTTTTGAAATTTTGCCGGCCTCTCCTGTCCAGACGAACGGGGATAGAGAGTTGTCCTTTATACTGAAGATAGAGTTCGACGAGCTGTATTCAACGCACTCTTCGGCTTTGTTGTTACTACACGCACTGCGGAGTTATGGCGGCTAGAATGTCGGCGGAAGGGTGGTTTAAACCCTTCCCCTTTTTTTTCTCGAAAATCAGTTTGTGTTCGCGATTGCCATTTTGATGCTATCGTGTAAGAAGGTAGGCAAGGGGGAATACGGGGCCGCATCCCGTTCCTCGGTATGGCCATTATTTCCGGAAGTAGAGACTGAAATATTTTAGGTACCCAAAAATTGAGGTTAGAAAAAAGTGCGACGGATTTGCCGGATATTAGCGGTGATTACTAGGCAACCTGCGGGGATGCTACAGTTAAAAGGGCGGGCCTCTGAGTCGCTTCGTTTTCCTTGTGTAAAAAAAATTCTGTTTTGGAAGGTCAAAATGACCATTTTTTGAAATTTTGCCGGCCTCTCCTGTCCAGACGAACGGGGATAGAGAGTTGTCCTTTATACTGAAGATAGAGTTCGACGAGCTGTATTCAACGCACTCTTCGGCTTTGTTGTTACTACACGCACTGCGGAGTTATGGCGGCTAGAATGTCGGCGGAAGGGTGGTTTAAACCCTTCCCCTTTTTTTCTCGAAAATCAGTTTGTGTTCGCGATTGCCATTTTGATGCTATCGTGTAAGAAGGTAGTCAAGGGGGAATACGGGGCCGCATCCCGTTCCTCGGTATGGCCATTATTTCCGGAAGTAGAGACTGAAATATTTTAGGTACCCAAAAATTGAGGTTAGAAAAAAGTGCGACGGATTTGCCGGATATTAGCGGTGATTACTAGGCAACCTGCGGGGATGCTACAGTTAAAAGGGCGGGCCTCTGAGTCGCTTCGTTTTCCTTGTGTAAAAAAAATTCTGTTTTGGAAGGTCAAAATGACCATTTTTTGAAATTTTGCCGTCCTCTCCTGTCCAGACGAACGGGGATAGAGAGTTGTCCTTTATACTGAAGATAGAGTTCGACGAGCTGTATTCAACGCACTCTTCGGCTTTGTTGTTGCTACACGCACTGCGGAGTTATGGCGGCTAGAATGTCGGCGGAAGGGTGGTTTAAACCCTTCCCCTTTTTTTCTCGAAAATCAGTTTGTGTTCGCGATTGCCATTTTGATGCTATCGTGTAAGAAGGTAGTCAAGGGGGAATACGGGGCCGCATCCCGTTCCTCGGTATGGCCATTATTTCCGGAAGTAGAGACTGAAATATTTTAGGTACCCAAAAATTGAGGTTAGAAAAAAGTGCGACGGATTTGCCGGATATTAGCGGTGATTACTAGGCAACCTGCGGGGATGCTACAGTTAAAAGGGCGGGCCTCTGAGTCGCTTCGTTTTCCTTGTGTAAAAAAAATTCTGTTTTGGAAGGTCAAAATGACCATTTTTTGAAATTTTGCCGGCCTCTCCTGTCCAGACGAACGGGGATAGAGAGTTGTCCTTTATACTGAAGATAGAGTTCGACGAGCTGTATTCAACGCACTCTTCGGCTTTGTTGTTACTACACGTACTGCGGAGTTATGGCGGCTAGAATGTCGGCGGAAGGGTGGTTTAAACCCTTCCCCTTTTTTTCTCGAAAATCACTTTGTGTTCGCGATTGCCATTTTGATGCTATCGTGTAAGAAGGTAGTCAAGGGGGAGTACGGGGCCGCATCCCGTTCCTCGGTATGGCCATTATTTCCGGAAGTAGAGACTGAAATATTTTAGGTACCCAAAAATTGAGGTTAGAAAAAAGTGCGACGGATTTGCCGGATATTAGCGGTGATTACTAGGCAACCTGCGGGGATGCTACAGTTAAAAGGGCGGGCCTCTGAGTCGCTTCGTTTTCCTTGTGTAAAAAAAATTCTGTTTTGGAAGGTCAAAATGACCATTTTTTGAAATTTTGCCGGCCTCTCCTGTCCAGACGAACGGGGATAGAGAGTTGTCCTTTATACTGAAGATAGAGTTCGACGAGCTGTATTCAACGCACTCTTCGGCTTTGTTGTTACTACACGCACTGCGGAGTTATGGCGGCTAGAATGTCGGCGGAAGGGTTCCCCTTTTTTTCTCGAAAATCAGTTTGTGTTCGCGATTGCCATTTTGATGCTATCGTGTAAGAAGGTAGTCAAGGGGGAATACGGGGCCGCATCCCGTTCCTCGGTATGGCCATTATTTCCGGAAGTAGAGACTGAAATATTTTAGGTACCCAAAAATTGAGGTTAGAAAAAAGTGCGACGGATTTGCCGGATATTAGCGGTGATTACTAGGCAACCTGCGGGGATGCTACAGTTAAAAGGGCGGGCCTCTGAGTCGCTTCGTTTTCCTTGTGTAAAAAAAATTCTGTTTTGGAAGGTCAAAATGACCATTTTTTGAAATTTTGCCGGCCTCTCCTGTCCAGACGAACGGGGATAGAGAGTTGTCCTTTATACTGAAGATAGAGTTCGACGAGCTGTATTCAACGCACTCTTCGGCTTTGTTGTTACTATACGTACTGCTGAGTTATGGCGGCTAGAATGTCGGCGGAAGGGTGGTTTAAACCCTTCCCCTTTTTTTCTCGAAAATCACTTTGTGTTCGCGATTGCCATTTTGATGCTATCGTGTAAGAAGGTAGTCAAGGGGGAGTACGGGGCCGCATCCCGTTCCTCGGTATGGCCATTATTTCCGGAAGTAGAGACTGAAATATTTTAGGTACCCAAAAATTGAGGTTAGAAAAAAGTGCGACGGATTTGCCGGATATTAGCGGTGATTACTAGGCAACCTGCGGGGATGCTACAGTTAAAAGGGCGGGCCTCTGAGTCGCTTCGTTTTCCTTGTGTAAAAAAAATTCTGTTTTGGAAGGTCAAAATGACCATTTTTTGAAATTTTGCCGGCCTCTCCTGTCCAGACGAACGGGGATAGAGAGTTGTCCTTTATACTGAAGATAGAGTTCGACGAGCTGTATTCAACGCACTCTTCGGCTTTGTTGTTACTACACGCACTGCGGAGTTATGGCGGCTAGAATGTCGGCGGAAGGGTGGTTTAAACCCTTCCTTTTTTTTTCTCGAAAATCAGTTTGTGTTCGCGATTGCCATTTTGATGCTATCGTGTAAGAAGGTAGTCAAGGGGGAATACGGGGCCGCATCCCGTTCCTCGGTATGGCCATTATTTCCGGAAGTAGAGACTGAAATATTTTAGGTACCCAAAAATTGAGGTTAGAAAAAAGTGCGACGGATTTGCCGGATATTAGCGGTGATTACTAGGCAACCTGCGGGGATGCTACAGTTAAAAGGGCGGGCCTCTGAGTCGCTTCGTTTTCCTTGTGTAAAAAAAATTCTGTTTTGGAAGGTCAAAATGACCATTTTTTGAAATTTTGCCGTCCTCTCCTGTCCAGACGAACGGGGATAGAGAGTTGTCCTTTATACTGAAGATAGAGTTCGACGAGCTGTATTCAACGCACTCTTCGGCTTTGTTGTTGCTACACGCACTGCGGAGTTATGGCGGCTAGAATGTCGGCGGAAGGGTGGTTTAAACCCTTCCCCTTTTTTTCTCGAAAATCAGTTTGTGTTCGCGATTGCCATTTTGATGCTATCGTGTAAGAAGGTAGTCAAGGGGGAATACGGGGCCGCATCCCGTTCCTCGGTATGGCCATTATTTCCGGAAGTAGAGACTGAAATATTTTAGGTACCCAAAAATTGAGGTTAGAAAAAAGTGCGACGGATTTGCCGGATATTAGCGGTGATTACTAGGCAACCTGCGGGGATGCTACAGTTAAAAGGGCGGGCCTCTGAGTCGCTTCGTTTTCCTTGTGTAAAAAAAATTCTGTTTTGGAAGGTCAAAATGACCATTTTTTGAAATTTTGCCGGCCTCTCCTGTCCAGACGAACGGGGATAGAGAGTTGTCCTTTATACTGAAGATAGAGTTCGACGAGCTGTATTCAACGCACTCTTCGGCTTTGTTGTTACTACACGTACTGCGGAGTTATGGCGGCTAGAATGTCGGCGGAAGGGTGGTTTAAACCCTTCCCCTTTTTTTCTCGAAAATCACTTTGTGTTCGCGATTGCCATTTTGATGCTATCGTGTAAGAAGGTAGTTAAGGGGGAGTACGGGGCCGCATCCCGTTCCTCGGTATGGCCATTATTTCCGGAAGTAGAGACTGAAATATTTTAGGTACCCAAAAATTGAGGTTAGAAAAAAGTGCGACGGATTTGCCGGATATTAGCGGTGATTACTAGGCAACCTGCGGGGATGCTACAGTTAAAAGGGCGGGCCTCTGAGTCGCTTCGTTTTCCTTGTGTAAAAAAAATTCTGTTTTGGAAGGTCAAAATGACCATTTTTTTAAATTTTGCCGGCCTCTCCTGTCCAGACGAACGGGGATAGAGAGTTGTCCTTTATACTGAAGATAGAGTTCGACGAGCTGTATTCAACGCACTCTTCGGCTTTGTTGTTACTACACGCACTGCGGAGTTATGGCGGCTAGAATGTCGGCGGAAGGGTTCCCCTTTTTTTCTCGAAAATCAGTTTGTGTTCGCGATTGCCATTTTGATGCTATCGTGTAAGAAGGTAGTCAAGGGGGAATACGGGGCCGCATCCCGTTCCTCGGTATGGCCATTATTTCCGGAAGTAGAGACTGAAATATTTTAGGTACCCAAAAATTGAGGTTAGAAAAAAGTGCGACGGATTTGCCGGATATTAGCGGTGATTACTAGGCAACCTGCGGGGATGCTACAGTTAAAAGGGCGGGCCTCTGAGTCGCTTCGTTTTCCTTGTGTAAAAAAAATTCTGTTTTGGAAGGTCAAAATGACCATTTTTTGAAATTTTGCCGGCCTCTCCTGTCCAGACGAACGGGGATAGAGAGTTGTCCTTTATACTGAAGATAGAGTTCGACGAGCTGTATTCAACGCACTCTTCGGCTTTGTTGTTACTATACGTACTGCGGAGTTATGGCGGCTAGAATGTCGGCGGAAGGGTGGTTTAAACCCTTCCCCTTTTTTTCTCGAAAATCACTTTGTGTTCGCGATTGCCATTTTGATGCTATCGTGTAAGAAGGTAGTCAAGGGGGAGTACGGGGCCGCATCCCGTTCCTCGGTATGGCCATTATTTCCGGAAGTAGAGACTGAAATATTTTAGGTACCCAAAAATTGAGGTTAGAAAAAAGTGCGACGGATTTGCCGGATATTAGCGGTGATTACTAGGCAACCTGCGGGGATGCTACAGTTAAAAGGGCGGGCCTCTGAGTCGCTTCGTTTTCCTTGTGTAAAAAAAATTCTGTTTTGGAAGGTCAAAATGACCATTTTTTGAAATTTTGCCGGCCTCTCCTGTCCAGACGAACGGGGATAGAGAGTTGTCCTTTATACTGAAGATAGAGTTCGACGAGCTGTATTCAACGCACTCTTCGGCTTTGTTGTTGCTACACGCACTGCGGAGTTATGGCGGCTAGAATGTCGGCGGAAGGGTGGTTTAAACCCTTCCCCTTTTTTTCTCGAAAATCACTTTGTGTTCGCGATTGCCATTTTGATGCTATCGTGTAAGAAGGTAGTCAAGGGGGAGTACGGGGCCGCATCCCGTTCCTCGGTATGGCCATTATTTCCGGAAGTAGAGACTGAAATATTTTAGGTACCCAAAAATTGAGGTTAGAAAAAAGTGCGACGGATTTGCCGGATATTAGCGGTGATTACTAGGCAACCTGCGGGGATGCTACAGTTAAAAGGGCGGGCCTCTGAGTCGCTTCGTTTTCCTTGTGTAAAAAAAATTCTGTTTTGGAAGGTCAAAATGACCATTTTTTGAAATTTTGCCGGCCTCTCCTGTCCAGACGAACGGGGATAGAGAGTTGTCCTTTATACTGAAGATAGAGTTCGACGAGCTGTATTCAACGCACTCTTCGGCTTTGTTGTTACTACACGCACTGCGGAGTTATGGCGGCTAGAATGTCGGCGGAAGGGTTCCCCTTTTTTTCTCGAAAATCAGTTTGTGTTCGCGATTGCCATTTTGATGCTATCGTGTAAGAAGGTAGTCAAGGGGGAATACGGGGCCGCATCCCGTTCCTCGGTATGGCCATTATTTCCGGAAGTAGAGACTGAAATATTTTAGGTACCCAAAAATTGAGGTTAGAAAAAAGTGCGACGGATTTGCCGGATATTAGCGGTGATTACTAGGCAACCTGCGGGGATGCTACAGTTAAAAGGGCGGGCCTCTGAGTCGCTTCGTTTTCCTTGTGTAAAAAAAATTCTGTTTTGGAAGGTCAAAATGACCATTTTTTGAAATTTTGCCGGCCTCTCCTGTCCAGACGAACGGGGATAGAGAGTTGTCCTTTATACTGAAGATAGAGTTCGACGAGCTGTATTCAACGCACTCTTCGGCTTTGTTGTTACTACACGCACTGCGGAGTTATGGCGGCTAGAATGTCGGCGGAAGGGTGGTTTAAACCCTTCCCCTTTTTTTCTCGAAAATCAGTTTGTGTTCGCGATTGCCATTTTGATGCTATCGTGTAAGAAGGTAGTCAAGGGGGAATACGGGGCCGCATCCCGTTCCTCGGTATGGCCATTATTTCCGGAAGTAGAGACTGAAATATTTTAGGTACCCAAAAATTGAGGTTAGAAAAAAGTGCGACGGATTTGCCGGATATTAGCGGTGATTACTAGGCAACCTGCGGGGATGCTACAGTTAAAAGAGCGGGCCTCTGAGTCGCTTCGTTTTCCTTGTGTAAAAAAAATTCTGTTTTGGAAGGTCAAAATGACCATTTTTTGAAATTTTGCCGGCCTCTCCTGTCCAGACGAACGGGGATAGAGAGTTGTCCTTTATACTGAAGATAGAGTTCGACGAGCTGTATTCAACGCACTCTTCGGCTTTGTTGTTACTACACGCACTGCGGAGTTATGGCGGCTAGAATGTCGGCGGAAGGGTGGTTTCCTTCCCCTTTTTTTCTCGAAAATCAGTTTGTGTTCGCGATTGCCATTTTGATGCTATCGTGTAAGAAGGTAGTCAAGGGGAAATACGGGGCCGCATCCCGTTCCTCGGTATGGCCATTATTTCCGGAAGTAGAGACTGAAATATTTTAGGTACCCAAAAATTGAGGTTAGAAAAAAGTGCGACGGATTTGCCGGATATTAGCGGTGATTACTAGGCAACCTGCGGGGATGCTACAGTTAAAAGGGCGGGCCTCTGAGTCGCTTCGTTTTCCTTGTGTAAAAAAAATTCTGTTTTGGGAGGTCAAAATGACCATTTTTTGAAATTTTGCCGGCCTCTCCTGTCCAGACGAACGGGGATAGAGAGTTGTCCTTTATACTGAAGATAGAGTTCGACGAGCTGTATTCAACGCACTCTTCGGCTTTGTTGTTACTACACGCACTGCGGAGTTATGGCGGCTAGAATGTCGGCGGAAGGGTGGTTTAAACCCTTCCCCTTTTTTTCTCGAAAATCAGTTTGTGTTCGCGATTGCCATTTTGATGCTATCGTGTAAGAAGGTAGTCAAGGGGGAATACGGGGCCGCATCCCGTTCCTCGGTATGGCCATTATTTCCGGAAGTAGAGACTGAAATATTTTAGGTACCCAAAAATTGAGGTTAGAAAAAAGTGCGACGGATTTGCCGGATATTAGCGGTGATTACTAGGCAACCTGCGGGGATGCTACAGTTAAAAGGGCGGGCCTCTGAGTCGCTTCGTTTTCCTTGTGTAAAAAAAATTCTGTTTTGGAAGGTCAAAATGACCATTTTTTTAAATTTTGCCGGCCTCTCCTGTCCAGACGAACGGGGATAGAGAGTTGTCCTTTATACTGAAGATAGAGTTCGACGAGCTGTATTCAACGCACTCTTCGGCTTTGTTGTTACTACACGCACTGCGGAGTTATGGCGGCTAGAATGTCGGCGGAAGGGTTCCCCTTTTTTTCTCGAAAATCAGTTTGTGTTCGCGATTGCCATTTTGATGCTATCGTGTAAGAAGGTAGTCAAGGGGGAATACGGGGCCGCATCCCGTTCCTCGGTATGGCCATTATTTCCGGAAGTAGAGACTGAAATATTTTAGGTACCCAAAAATTGAGGTTAGAAAAAAGTGCGACGGATTTGCCGGATATTAGCGGTGATTACTAGGCAACCTGCGGGGATGCTACAGTTAAAAGGGCGGGCCTCTGAGTCGCTTCGTTTTCCTTGTGTAAAAAAAATTCTGTTTTGGAAGGTCAAAATGACCATTTTTTGAAATTTTGCCGGCCTCTCCTGTCCAGACGAACGGGGATAGAGAGTTGTCCTTTATACTGAAGATAGAGTTCGACGAGCTGTATTCAACGCACTCTTCGGCTTTGTTGTTACTATACGTACTGCGGAGTTATGGCGGCTAGAATGTCGGCGGAAGGGTGGTTTAAACCCTTCCCCTTTTTTTCTCGAAAATCACTTTGTGTTCGCGATTGCCATTTTGATGCTATCGTGTAAGAAGGTAGTCAAGGGGGAGTACGGGGCCGCATCCCGTTCCTCGGTATGGCCATTATTTCCGGAAGTAGAGACTGAAATATTTTAGGTACCCAAAAATTGAGGTTAGAAAAAAGTGCGACGGATTTGCCGGATATTAGCGGTGATTACTAGGCAACCTGCGGGGATGCTACAGTTAAAAGGGCGGGCCTCTGAGTCGCTTCGTTTTCCTTGTGTAAAAAAAATTCTGTTTTGGAAGGTCAAAATGACCATTTTTTGAAATTTTGCCGGCCTCTCCTGTCCAGACGAACGGGGATAGAGAGTTGTCCTTTATACTGAAGATAGAGTTCGACGAGCTGTATTCAACGCACTCTTCGGCTTTGTTGTTGCTACACGCACTGCGGAGTTATGGCGGCTAGAATGTCGGCGGAAGGGTGGTTTAAACCCTTCCCCTTTTTTTCTCGAAAATCACTTTGTGTTCGCGATTGCCATTTTGATGCTATCGTGTAAGAAGGTAGTCAAGGGGGAGTACGGGGCCGCATCCCGTTCCTCGGTATGGCCATTATTTCCGGAAGTAGAGACTGAAATATTTTAGGTACCCAAAAATTGAGGTTAGAAAAAAGTGCGACGGATTTGCCGGATATTAGCGGTGATTACTAGGCAACCTGCGGGGATGCTACAGTTAAAAGGGCGGGCCTCTGAGTCGCTTCGTTTTCCTTGTGTAAAAAAAATTCTGTTTTGGAAGGTCAAAATGACCATTTTTTGAAATTTTGCCGGCCTCTCCTGTCCAGACGAACGGGGATAGAGAGTTGTCCTTTATACTGAAGATAGAGTTCGACGAGCTGTATTCAACGCACTCTTCGGCTTTGTTGTTACTACACGCACTGCGGAGTTATGGCGGCTAGAATGTCGGCGGAAGGGTTCCCCTTTTTTTCTCGAAAATCAGTTTGTGTTCGCGATTGCCATTTTGATGCTATCGTGTAAGAAGGTAGTCAAGGGGGAATACGGGGCCGCATCCCGTTCCTCGGTATGGCCATTATTTCCGGAAGTAGAGACTGAAATATTTTAGGTACCCAAAAATTGAGGTTAGAAAAAAGTGCGACGGATTTGCCGGATATTAGCGGTGATTACTAGGCAACCTGCGGGGATGCTACAGTTAAAAGGGCGGGCCTCTGAGTCGCTTCGTTTTCCTTGTGTAAAAAAAATTCTGTTTTGGAAGGTCAAAATGACCATTTTTTGAAATTTTGCCGGCCTCTCCTGTCCAGACGAACGGGGATAGAGAGTTGTCCTTTATACTGAAGATAGAGTTCGACGAGCTGTATTCAACGCACTCTTCGGCTTTGTTGTTACTACACGCACTGCGGAGTTATGGCGGCTAGAATGTCGGCGGAAGGGTGGTTTAAACCCTTCCCCTTTTTTTCTCGAAAATCAGTTTGTGTTCGCGATTGCCATTTTGATGCTATCGTGTAAGAAGGTAGTCAAGGGGGAATACGGGGCCGCATCCCGTTCCTCGGTATGGCCATTATTTCCGGAAGTAGAGACTGAAATATTTTAGGTACCCAAAAATTGAGGTTAGAAAAAAGTGCGACGGATTTGCCGGATATTAGCGGTGATTACTAGGCAACCTGCGGGGATGCTACAGTTAAAAGAGCGGGCCTCTGAGTCGCTTCGTTTTCCTTGTGTAAAAAAAATTCTGTTTTGGAAGGTCAAAATGACCATTTTTTGAAATTTTGCCGGCCTCTCCTGTCCAGACGAACGGGGATAGAGAGTTGTCCTTTATACTGAAGATAGAGTTCGACGAGCTGTATTCAACGCACTCTTCGGCTTTGTTGTTACTACACGCACTGCGGAGTTATGGCGGCTAGAATGTCGGCGGAAGGGTGGTTTCCTTCCCCTTTTTTTCTCGAAAATCAGTTTGTGTTCGCGATTGCCATTTTGATGCTATCGTGTAAGAAGGTAGTCAAGGGGAAATACGGGGCCGCATCCCGTTCCTCGGTATGGCCATTATTTCCGGAAGTAGAGACTGAAATATTTTAGGTACCCAAAAATTGAGGTTAGAAAAAAGTGCGACGGATTTGCCGGATATTAGCGGTGATTACTAGGCAACCTGCGGGGATGCTACAGTTAAAAGGGCGGGCCTCTGAGTCGCTTCGTTTTCCTTGTGTAAAAAAAATTCTGTTTTGGAAGGTCAAAATGACCATTTTTTGAAATTTTGCCGGCCTCTCCTGTCCAGACGAACGGGGATAGAGAGTTGTCCTTTATACTGAAGATAGAGTTCGACGAGCTGTATTCAACGCACTCTTCGGCTTTGTTGTTACTACACGCACTGCGGAGTTATGGCGGCTAGAATGTCGGCGGAAGGGTGGTTTAAACCCTTCCCCTTTTTTTCTCGAAAATCAGTTTGTGTTCGCGATTGCCATTTTGATGCTATCGTGTAAGAAGGTAGTCAAGGGGGAATACGGGGCCGCATCCCGTTCCTCGGTATGGCCATTATTTCCGGAAGTAGAGACTGAAATATTTTAGGTACCCAAAAATTGAGGTTAGAAAAAAGTGCGACGGATTTGCCGGATATTAGCGGTGATTACTAGGCAACCTGCGGGGATGCTACAGTTAAAAGGGCGGGCCTCTGAGTCGCTTCGTTTTCCTTGTGTAAAAAAAATTCTGTTTTGGAAGGTCAAAATGACCATTTTTTGAAATTTTGCCGGCCTCTCCTGTCCAGACGAACGGGGATAGAGAGTTGTCCTTTATACTGAAGATAGAGTTCGACGAGCTGTATTCAACGCACTCTTCGGCTTTGTTGTTACTACACGCACTGCGGAGTTATGGCGGCTAGAATGTCAGCGGAAGGCCCTTTTTTTCTCGAAAATCAGTTTGTGTTCGCGATTGCCATTTTGATGCTATCGTGTAAGAAGGTAGTCAAGGGGGAATACGGGGCCGCATCCCGTTCCTCGGTATGGCCATTATTTCCGGAAGTAGAGACTGAAATATTTTAGGTACCCAAAAATTGAGGTTAGAAAAAAGTGCGACGGATTTGCCGGATATTAGCGGTGATTACTAGGCAACCTGCGGGGATGCTACAGTTAAAAGGGCGGGCCTCTGAGTCGCTTCGTTTTCCTTGTGTAAAAAAAATTCTGTTTTGGAAGGTCAAAATGACCATTTTTTGAAATTTTGCCGGCCTCTCCTGTCCAGACGAACGGGGATAGAGAGTTGTCCTTTATACTGAAGATAGAGTTCGACGAGCTGTATTCAACGCACTCTTCGGCTTTGTTGTTACTACACGCACTGCGGAGTTATGGCGGCTAGAATGTCGGCGGAAGGGTTCCCCTTTTTTTCTCGAAAATCAGTTTGTGTTCGCGATTGCCATTTTGATGCTATCGTGTAAGAAGGTAGTCAAGGGGGAATACGGGGCCGCATCCCGTTCCTCGGTATGGCCATTATTTCCGGAAGTAGAGACTGAAATATTTTAGGTACCCAAAAATTGAGGTTAGAAAAAAGTGCGACGGATTTGCCGGATATTAGCGGTGATTACTAGGCAACCTGCGGGGATGCTACAGTTAAAAGGGCGGGCCTCTGAGTCGCTTCGTTTTCCTTGTGTAAAAAAAATTCTGTTTTGGAAGGTCAAAATGACCATTTTTTGAAATTTTGCCGGCCTCTCCTGTCCAGACGAACGGGGATAGAGAGTTGTCCTTTATACTGAAGATAGAGTTCGACGAGCTGTATTCAACGCACTCTTCGGCTTTGTTGTTACTACACGCACTGCGGAGTTATGGCGGCTAGAATGTCGGCGGAAGGGTGGTTTAAACCCTTCCCCTTTTTTTCTCGAAAATCAGTTTGTGTTCGCGATTGCCATTTTGATGCTATCGTGTAAGAAGGTAGTCAAGGGGGAATACGGGGCCGCATCCCGTTCCTCGGTATGGCCATTATTTCCGAAAGTAGAGACTGAAATATTTTAGGTACCCAAAAATTGAGGTTAGAAAAAAGTGCGACGGATTTGCCGGATATTAGCGGTGATTACTAGGCAACCTGCGGGGATGCTACAGTTAAAAGGGCGGGCCTCTGAGTCGCTTCGTTTTCCTTGTGTAAAAAAAATTCTGTTTTGGAAGGTCAAAATGACCATTTTTTGAAATTTTGCCGTCCTCTCCTGTCCAGACGAACGGGGATAGAGAGTTGTCCTTTATACTGAAGATAGAGTTCGACGAGCTGTATTCAACGCACTCTTCGGCTTTGTTGTTGCTACACGCACTGCGAAGTTATGGCGGCTAGAATGTCGGCGGAAGGGTGGTTTAAACCCTTCCCCTTTTTTTCTCGAAAATCAGTTTGTGTTCGCGATTGCCATTTTGATGCTATCGTGTAAGAAGGTAGTCAAGGGGGAATACGGGGCCGCATCCCGTTCCTCGGTATGGCCATTATTTCCGGAAGTAGAGACTGAAATATTTTAGGTACCCAAAAATTGAGGTTAGAAAAAAGTGCGACGGATTTGCCGGATATTAGCGGTGATTACTAGGCAACCTGCGGGGATGCTACAGTTAAAAGGGCGGGCCTCTGAGTCGCTTCGTTTTCCTTGTGTAAAAAAAAATTGTGTTTTGGAAGGTCAAAATGACCATTTTTTGAAATTTTGCCGGCCTCTCCTGTCCAGACGAACGGGGATAGAGAGTTGTCCTTTATACTGAAGATAGAGTTCGACGAGCTGTATTCAACGCACTCTTCGGCTTTGTTGTTACTACACGCACTGCGGAGTTATGGCGGCTAGAATGTCGGCGGAAGGGTGGTTTAAACCCTTCCCCTTTTTTTCTCGAAAATCAGTTTGTGTTCGCGATTGCCATTTTGATGCTATCGTGTAAGAAGGTAGTCAAGGGGGAATACGGGGCCGCATCCCGTTCCTCGGTATGGCCATTATTTCCGGAAGTAGAGACTGAAATATTTTAGGTACCCAAAAATTGAGGTTAGAAAAAAGTGCGACGGATTCGCCGGATATTAGCGGTGATTACTAGGCAACCTGCGGGGATGCTACAGTTAAAAGGGCGGGCCTCTGAGTCGCTTCGTTTTCCTTGTGTAAAAAAAATTCTGTTTTGGAAGGTCAAAATGACCATTTTTTGAAATTTTGCCGGCCTCTCCTGTCCAGACGAACGGGGATAGAGAGTTGTCCTTTATACTGAAGATAGAGTTCGACGAGCTGTATTCAACGCACTCTTCGGCTTTGTTGTTACTACACGCACTGCGGAGTTATGGCGGCTAGAATGTCGGCGGAAGGGTGGTTTAAACCCTTCCCCTTTTTTTCTCGAAAATCAGTTTGTGTTCGCGATTGCCATTTTGATGCTATCGTGTAAGAAGGTAGTCAAGGGGGAATACGGGGCCGCATCCCGTTCCTCGGTATGGCCATTATTTCCGGAAGTAGAGACTGAAATATTTTAGGTACCCAAAAATTGAGGTTAGAAAAAAGTGCGACGGATTTGCCGGATATTAGCGGTGATTACTAGGCAACCTGCGGGGATGCTACAGTTAAAAGGGCGGGCCTCTGAGTCGCTTCGTTTTCCTTGTGTAAAAAAAATTCTGTTTTGGAAGGTCAAAATGACCATTTTTTGAAATTTTGCCGGCCTCTCCTGTCCAGACGAACGGGGATAGAGAGTTGTCCTTTATACTGAAGATAGAGTTCGACGAGCTGTATTCAACGCACTCTTCGGCTTTGTTGTTACTACACGCACTGCGGAGTTATGGCGGCTAGAATGTCGGCGGAAGGGTGGTTTAAACCCTTCCCCTTTTTTTCTCGAAAATCAGTTTGTGTTCGCGATTGCCATTTTGATGCTATCGTGTAAGAAGGTAGTCAAGGGGGAATACGGGGCCGCATCCCGTTCCTCGGTATGGCCATTATTTCCGGAAGTAGAGACTGAAATATTTTAGGTACCCAAAAATTGAGGTTAGAAAAAAGTGCGAGGGATTTGCCGGATATTAGCGGTGATTACTAGGCAACCTGCGGGGATGCTACAGTTAAAAGGGCGGGCCTCTGAGTCGCTTCGTTTTCCTTGTGTAAAAAAAATTCTGTTTTGGAAGGTCAAAATGACCATTTTTTGAAATTTTGCCGGCCTCTCCTGTCCAGACGAACGGGGATAGAGAGTTGTCCTTTATACTGAAGATAGAGTTCGACGAGCTGTATTCAACGCACTCTTCGGCTTTGTTGTTACTACACGCACTGCGGAGTTTTTGCCGGAGTTTTTTTTCTCGAAAATCAGTTTGTGTTCGCGATTGCCATTTTGATGCTATCGTGTAAGAAGGTAGTCAAGGGGGAATACGGGGCCGCATCCCGTTCCTCGGTATGGCCATTATTTCCGGAAGTAGAGACTGAAATATTTTAGGTACCCAAAAATTGAGGTTAGAAAAAAGTGCGACGGATTTGCCGGATATTAGCGGTGATTACTAGGCAACCTGCGGGGATGCTACAGTTAAAAGGGCGGGCCTCTGAGTCGCTTCGTTTTCCTTGTGTAAAAAAAATTCTGTTTTGGAAGGTCAAAATGACCATTTTTTGAAATTTTGCCGGCCTCTCCTGTCCAGACGAACGGGGATAGAGAGTTGTCCTTTATACTGAAGATAGAGTTCGACGAGCTGTATTCAACGCACTCTTCGGCTTTGTTGTTACTACACGCACTGCGGAGTTTTTGCCGGAGTTTTTTTTCTCGAAAATCAGTTTGTGTTCGCGATTGCCATTTTGATGCTATCGTGTAAGAAGGTAGTCAAGGGGGAATACGGGGCCGCATCCCGTTCCTCGGTATGGCCATTATTTCCGGAAGTAGAGACTGAAATATTTTAGGTACCCAAAAATTGAGGTTAGAAAAAAGTGCGACGGATTTGCCGGATATTAGCGGTGATTACTAGGCAACCTGCGGGGATGCTACAGTTAAAAGGGCGGGCCTCTGAGTCGCTTCGTTTTCTTTGTGTAAAAAAAATTCTGTTTTGGAAGGTCAAAATGACCATTTTTTGAAATTTTGCCGGCCTCTCCTGTCCAGACGAACTGGGATAGAGAGTTGTCCTTTATACTGAAGATAGAGTTCGACGAGCTGTATTCAACGCACTCTTCGGCTTTGTTGTTACTACACGCACTGCGGAGTTATGGCGGCTAGAATGTCGGCGGAAGGGTGGTTTAAACCCTTCCCCTTTTTTTCTCGAAAATCAGTTTGTGTTCGCGATTGCCATTTTGATGCTATCGTGTGGGAAGGTAGTCAAGAGGGAATACGGGGCCGCATCCCGTTCCTCGGTATGGCCATTATTTCCGGAAGTAGAGACTGAAATATTTTAGGTACCCAAAAATTGAGGTTAGAAAAAAGTGCGACGGATTTGCCGGATATTAGCGGTGATTACTAGGCAACCTGCGGGGATGCTACAGTTAAAAGGGCGGGCCTCTGAGTCGCTTCGTTTTCCTTGTGTAAAAAAAATTCTGTTTTGGAAGGTCAAAATGACCATTTTTTGAAATTTTGCCGGCCTCTCCTGTCCAGACGAACGGGGATAGAGAGTTGTCCTTTATACTGAAGATAGAGTTCGACGAGCTGTATTCAACGCACTCTTCGGCTTTGTTGTTACTACACGCACTGCGGAGTTATGGCGGCTAGAATGTCGGCGGAAGGGTGGTTTAAACCCTTCCCCTTTTTTTTCTCGAAAATCAGTTTGTGTTCGCGATTGCCATTTTGATGCTATCGTGTAAGAAGGTAGTCAAGGGGGAATACGGGGCCGCATCCCGTTCCTCGGTATGGCCATTATTTCCGGAAGTAGAGACTGAAATATTTTAGGTACCCAAAAATTGAGGTTAGAAAAAAGTGCGACGGATTTGTCGGATATTAGCGGTGATTACTAGGCAACCTGCGGGGATGCTACAGTTAAAAGGGCGGGCCTCTGAGTCGCTTCGTTTTCCTTGTGTAAAAAAAATTCTGTTTTGGAAGGTCAAAATGACCATTTTTTGAAATTTTGCCGGCCTCTCCTGTCCAGACGAACGGGGATAGAGAGTTGTCCTTTATACTGAAGATAGAGTTCGACGAGCTGTATTCAACGCACTCTTCGGCTTTGTTGTTACTACACGCACTGCGGAGTTATGGCGGCTAGAATGTCGGCGGAAGGGTGGTTTAAACCCTTCCCCTTTTTTTCTCGAAAATCAGTTTGTGTTCGCGATTGCCATTTTGATGCTATCGTGTAAGAAGGTAGTCAAGGGGGAATACGGGGCCGCATCCCGTTCCTCGGTATGGCCATTATTTCCGGAAGTAGAGACTGAAATATTTTAGGTACCCAAAAATTGAGGTTAGAAAAAAGTGCGACGGATTTGCCGGATATTAGCGGTGATTACTAGGCAACCTGCGGGGATGCTACAGTTAAAAGGGCGGGCCTCTGAGTCGCTTCGTTTTCCTTGTGTAAAAAAAATTCTGTTTTGGAAGGTCAAAATGACCATTTTTTGAAATTTTGCCGGCCTCTCCTGTCCAGAGGAACGGGGATAGAGAGTTGTCCTTTATACTGAAGATAGAGTTCGACGAGCTGTATTCAACGCACTCTTCGGCTTTGTTGTTACTACACGCACTGCGGAGTTATGGCGGCTAGAATGTCGGCGGAAGGGTTCCCCTTTTTTTCTCGAAAATCAGTTTGTGTTCGCGATTGCCATTTTGATGCTATCGTGTAAGAAGGTAGTCAAGGGGGAATACGGGGCCGCATCCCGTTCCTCGGTATGGCCATTATTTCCGGAAGTAGAGACTGAAATATTTTAGGTACCCAAAAATTGAGGTTAGAAAAAAGTGCGACGGATTTGCCGGATATTAGCGGTGATTACTAGGCAACCTGCGGGGATGCTACAGTTAAAAGGGCGGGCCTCTGAGTCGCTTCGTTTTCCTTGTGTAAAAAAAATTCTGTTTTGGAAGGTCAAAATGACCATTTTTTGAAATTTTGCCGGCCTCTCCTGTCCAGACGAACGGGGATAGAGAGTTGTCCTTTATACTGAAGATAGAGTTCGACGAGCTGTATTCAACGCACTCTTCGGCTTTGTTGTTACTACACGCACTGCGGAGTTATGGCGGCTAGAATGTCGGCGGAAGGGTGGTTTAAACCCTTCCCCTTTTTTTCTCGAAAATCAGTTTGTGTTCGCGATTGCCATTTTGATGCTATCGTGTAAGAAGGTAGTCAAGGGGGAATACGGGGCCGCATCCCGTTCCTCGGTATGGCCATTATTTCCGGAAGTAGAGACTGAAATATTTTAGGTACCCAAAAATTGAGGTTAGAAAAAAGTGCGACGGATTTGCCGGATATTAGCGGTGATTACTAGGCAACCTGCGGGGATGCTACAGTTAAAAGGGCGGGCCTCTGGTTCGCTTCGTTTTCCTTGTGTAAAAAAAATTCTGTTTTGGAAGGTCAAAATGACCATTTTTTGAAATTTTGCCGGCCTCTCCTGTCCAGACGAACGGGGATAGAGAGTTGTCCTTTATACTGAAGATAGAGTTCGACGAGCTGTATTCAACGCACTCTTCGGCTTTGTTGTTACTACACGCACTGCGGAGTTATGGCGGCTAGAATGTCGGCGGAAGGGTGGTTTAAACCCTTCCCCTTTTTTTCTCGAAAATCAGTTTGTGTTCGCGATTGCCATTTTGATGCTATCGTGTAAGAAGGTAGTCAAGGGGGAATACGGGGCCGCATCCCGTTCCTCGGTATGGCCATTATTTCCGGAAGTAGAGACTGAAATATTTTAGGTACCCAAAAATTGAGGTTAGAAAAAAGTGCGACGGATTTGCCGGATATTAGCGGTGATTACTAGGCAACCTGCGGGGATGCTACAGTTAAAAGGGCGGGCCTCTGAGTCGCTTCGTTTTCCTTGTGTAAAAAAAATTCTGTTTTGGAAGGTCAAAATGACCATTTTTTGAAATTTTGCCGGCCTCTCCTGTCCAGACGAACGGGGATAGAGAGTTGTCCTTTATACTGAAGATAGAGTTCGACGAGCTGTATTCAACGCACTCTTCGGCTTTGTTGTTACTACACGCACTGCGGAGTTATGGCGGCTAGAATGTCGGCGGAAGGGTTCCCCTTTTTTTCTCGAAAATCAGTTTGTGTTCGCGATTGCCATTTTGATGCTATCGTGTAAGAAGGTAGTCAAGGGGCAATACGGGGCCGCATCCCGTTCCTCGGTATGGCCATTATTTCCGGAAGTAGAGACTGAAATATTTTAGGTACCCAAAAATTGAGGTTAGAAAAAAGTGCGACGGATTTGCCGGATATTAGCGGTGATTACTAGGCAACCTGCGGGGATGCTACAGTTAAAAGGGCGGGCCTCTGAGTCGCTTCGTTTTCCTTGTGTAAAAAAAATTCTGTTTTGGAAGGTCAAAATGACCATTTTTTGAAATTTTGCCGGCCTCTCCTGTCCAGACGAACGGGGATAGAGACTTGTCCTTTATACTGAAGATAGAGTTCGACGAGCTGTATTCAACGCACTCTTCGGCTTTGTTGTTACTACACGCACTGCGGAGTTATGGCGGCTAGAATGTCGGCGGAAGGGTGGTTTAAACCCTTCCCCTTTTTTTCTCGAAAATCAGTTTGTGTTCGCGATTGCCATTTTGATGCTATCGTGTAAGAAGGTAGTCAAGGGGGAATACGGGGCCGCATCCCGTTCCTCGGTATGGCCATTATTTCCGGAAGTAGAGACTGAAATATTTTAGGTACCCAAAAATTGAGGTTAGAAAAAAGTGCGACGGATTTGCCGGATATTAGCGGTGATTACTAGGCAACCTGCGGGGATGCTACAGTTAAAAGGGCGGGCCTCTGAGTCGCTTCGTTTTCCTTGTGTAAAAAAAAATTCTGTTTTGGAAGGTCAAAATGACCATTTTTTGAAATTTTGCCGGCCTCTCCTGTCCAGACGAACGGGGATAGAGAGTTGTCCTTTATACTGAAGATAGAGTTCGACGAGCTGTATTCAACGCACTCTTCGGCTTTGTTGTTACTACACGCACTGCGGAGTTATGGCGGCTAGAATGTCGGCGGAAGGGTGGTTTAAACCCTTCCCCTTTTTTTCTCGAAAATCAGTTTGTGTTCGCGATTGCCATTTTGATGCTATCGTGTAAGAAGGTAGTCAAGGGGGAATACGGGGCCGCATCCCGTTCCTCGGTATGGCCATTATTTCCGGAAGTAGAGACTGAAATATTTTAGGTACCCAAAAATTGAGGTTAGAAAAAAGTGCGACGGATTTGCCGGATATTAGCGGTGATTACTAGGCAACCTGCGTGGATGCTACAGTTAAAAGGGCGGGCCTCTGAGTCGCTTCGTTTTCCTTGTGTAAAAAAAAATTCTGTTTTGGAAGGTCAAAATGACCATTTTTTGAAATTTTGCCGGCCTCTCCTGTCCAGACGAACGGGGATAGAGAGTTGTCCTTTATACTGAAGATAGAGTTCGACGAGCTGTATTCAACGCACTCTTCGGCTTTGTTGTTACTACACGCACTGCGGAGTTATGGCGGCTAGAATGTCGGCGGAAGGGTGGTTTAAACCCTTCCCCTTTTTTTCTCGAAAATCAGTTTGTGTTCGCGATTGCCATTTTGATGCTATCGTGTAAGAAGGTAGTCAAGGGGGAATACGGGGCCGCATCCCGTTCCTCGGTATGGCCATTATTTCCGGAAGTAGAGACTGAAATATTTTAGGTACCCAAAAATTGAGGTTAGAAAAAAGTGCGACGGATTTGCCGGATATTAGCGGTGATTACTAGGCAACCTGCGTGGATGCTACAGTTAAAAGGGCGGGCCTCTGAGTCGCTTCGTTTTCCTTGTGTAAAAAAAAATTCTGTTTTGGAAGGTCAAAATGACCATTTTTTGAAATTTTGCCGGCCTCTCCTGTCCAGACGAACGGGGATAGAGAGTTGTCCTTTATACTGAAGATAGAGTTCGACGAGCTGTATTCAACGCACTCTTCGGCTTTGTTGTTACTACACGCACTGCGGAGTTATGGCGGCTAGAATGTCGGCGGAAGGGTGGTTTAAACCCTTCCCCTTTTTTTCTCGAAAATCAGTTTGTGTTCGCGATTGCCATTTTGATGCTATCGTGTAAGAAGGTAGTCAAGGGGGAATACGGGGCCGCATCCCGTTCCTCGGTATGGCCATTATTTCCGGAAGTAGAGACTGAAATATTTTAGGTACCCAAAAATTGAGGTTAGAAAAAAGTGCGACGGATTTGCCGGATATTAGCGGTGATTACTAGGCAACCTGCGGGGATGCTACAGTTAAAAGGGCGGGCCTCTGAGTCGCTTCGTTTTCCTTGTGTAAAAAAAATTCTGTTTTGGAAGGTCAAAATGACCATTTTTTGAAATTTTGCCGGCCTCTCCTGTCCAGACGAACGGGGATAGAGAGTTGTCCTTTATACTGAAGATAGAGTTCGACGAGCTGTATTCAACGCACTCTTCGGCTTTGTTGTTACTACACGCACTGCGGAGTTATGGCGGCTAGAATGTCGGCGGAAGGGTGGTTTAAACCCTTCCCCTTTTTTTCTCGAAAATCAGTTTGTGTTCGCGATTGCCATTTTGATGCTATCGTGTAAGAAGGTAGTCAAGGGGGAATACGGGGCCGCATCCCGTTCCTCGGTATGGCCATTATTTCCGGAAGTAGAGACTGAAATATTTTAGGTACCCAAAAATTGAGGTTAGAAAAAAGTGCGACGGATTTGCCGGATATTAGCGGTGATTACTAGGCAACCTGCGGGGATGCTACAGTTAAAAGGGCGGGCCTCTGAGTCGCTTCGTTTTCCTTGTGTAAAAAAAATTCTGTTTTGGAAGGTCAAAATGACCATTTTTTGAAATTTTGCCGGCCTCTCCTGTCCAGACGAACGGGGATAGAGAGTTGTCCTTTATACTGAAGATAGAGTTCGACGAGCTGTATTCAACGCACTCTTCGGCTTTGTTGTTACTACACGCACTGCGGAGTTATGGCGGCTAGAATGTCGGCGGAAGGGTGGTTTAAACCCTTCCCCTTTTTTTCTCGAAAATCAGTTTGTGTTCGCGATTGCCATTTTGATGCTATCGTGTAAGAAGGTAGTCAAGGGGGAATACGGGGCCGCATCCCGTTCCTCGGTATGGCCATTATTTCCGGAAGTAGAGACTGAAATATTTTAGGTACCCAAAAATTGAGGTTAGAAAAAAGTGCGACGGATTTGCCGGATATTAGCGGTGATTACTAGGCAACCTGCGGGGATGCTACAGTTAAAAGGGCGGGCCTCTGAGTCGCTTCGTTTTCCTTGTGTAAAAAAAATTCTGTTTTGGAAGGTCAAAATGACCATTTTTTGAAATTTTGCCGGCCTCTCCTGTCCAGACGAACGGGGATAGAGAGTTGTCCTTTATACTGAAGATAGAGTTCGACGAGCTGTATTCAACGCACTCTTCGGCTTTGTTGTTACTACACGCACTGCGGAGTTATGGCGGCTAGAATGTCGGCGGAAGGGTGGTTTAAACCCTTCCCCTTTTTTTCTCGAAAATCAGTTTGTGTTCGCGATTGCCATTTTGATGCTATCGTGTAAGAAGGTAGTCAAGGGGGAATACGGGGCCGCATCCCGTTCCTCGGTATGGCCATTATTTCCGGAAGTAGAGACTGAAATATTTTAGGTACCCAAAAATTGAGGTTAGAAAAAAGTGCGACGGATTTGCCGGATATTAGCGGTGATTACTAGGCAACCTGCGGGGATGCTACAGTTAAAAGGGCGGGCCTCTGGGTCGCTTCGTTTTCCTTGTGTAAAAAAAATTCTGTTTTGGAAGGTCAAAATGACCATTTTTTGAAATTTTGCCGGCCTCTCCTGTCCAGACGAACGGGGATAGAGAGTTGTCCTTTATACTGAAGATAGAGTTCGACGAGCTGTATTCAACGCACTCTTCGGCTTTGTTGTTACTACACGCACTGCGGAGTTATGGCGGCTAGAATGTCGGCGGAAGGGTGGTTTAAACCCTTCCCCTTTTTTTCTCGAAAATCAGTTTGTGTTCGCGATTGCCATTTTGATGCTATCGTGTAAGAAGGTAGTCAAGGGGGAATACGGGGCCGCATCCCGTTCCTCGGTATGGCCATTATTTCCGGAAGTAGAGACTGAAATATTTTAGGTACCCAAAAATTGAGGTTAGAAAAAAGTGCGACGGATTTGCCGGATATTAGCGGTGATTACTAGGCAACCTGCGGGGATGCTACAGTTAAAAGGGCGGGCCTCTGAGTCGCTTCGTTTTCCTTGTGTAAAAAAAAATTCTGTTTTGGAAGGTCAAAATGACCATTTTTTGAAATTTTGCCGGCCTCTCCTGTCCAGACGAACGGGGATAGAGAGTTGTCCTTTATACTGAAGATAGAGTTCGACGAGCTGTATTCAACGCACTCTTCGGCTTTGTTGTTACTACACGCACTGCGGAGTTATGGCGGCTAGAATGTCGGCGGAAGGGTGGTTTAAACCCTTCCCCTTTTTTTCTCGAAAATCAGTTTGTGTTCGCGATTGCCATTTTGATGCTATCGTGTAAGAAGGTAGTCAAGGGGGAATACGGGGCCGCATCCCGTTCCTCGGTATGGCCATTATTTCCGGAAGTAGAGACTGAAATATTTTAGGTACCCAAAAATTGAGGTTAGAAAAAAGTGCGACGGATTTGCCGGATATTAGCGGTGATTACTAGGCAACCTGCGGGGATGCTACAGTTAAAAGGGCGGGCCTCTGAGTCGCTTCGTTTTCCTTGTGTAAAAAAAATTCTGTTTTGGAAGGTCAAAATGACCATTTTTTGAAATTTTGCCGGCCTCTCCTGTCCAGACGAACGGGGATAGAGAGTTGTCCTTTATACTGAAGATAGAGTTCGACGAGCTGTATTCAACGCACTCTTCGGCTTTGTTGTTACTACACGCACTGCGGAGTTATGGCGGCTAGAATGTCGGCGGAAGGGTGGTTTAAACCCTTCCCCTTTTTTTCTCGAAAATTAGTTTGTGTTCGCGATTGCCATTTTGATGCTATCGTGTAAGAAGGTAGTCAAGGGGGAATACGGGGCCGCATCCCGTCCCTCGGTATGGCCATTATTTCCGGAAGTAGAGACTGAAATATTTTAGGTACCCAAAAATTGAGGTTAGAAAAAAGTGCGACGGATTTGCCGGATATTAGCGGTGATTACTAGGCAACCTGCGGGGATGCTACAGTTAAAAGGGCGGGCCTCTGAGTCGCTTCGTTTTCCTTGTGTAAAAAAAATTCTGTTTTGGAAGGTCAAAATGACCATTTTTTGAAATTTTGCCGGCCTCTCCTGTCCAGACGAACGGGGATAGAGAGTTGTCCTTTATACTGAAGATAGAGTTCGACGAGCTGTATTCAACGCACTCTTCGGCTTTGTTGTTACTACACGCACTGCGGAGTTATGGCGGCTAGAATGTCGGCGGAAGGGTGGTTTAAACCCTTCCCCTTTTTTTCTCGAAAATCAGTTTGTGTTCGCGATTGCCATTTTGATGCTATCGTGTAAGAAGGTAGTCAAGGGGGAATACGGGGCCGCATCCCGTTCCTCGGTATGGCCATTATTTCCGGAAGTAGAGACTGAAATATTTTAGGTACCCAAAAATTGAGGTTAGAAAAAAGTGCGACGGATTTGCCGGATATTAGCGGTGATTACTAGGCAACCTGCGGGGATGCTACAGTTAAAAGGGCGGGCCTCTGAGTCGCTTCGTTTTCCTTGTGTAAAAAAAATTCTGTTTTGGAAGGTCAAAATGACCATTTTTTGAAATTTTGCCGGCCTCTCCTGTCCAGACGAACGGGGATAGAGAGTTGTCCTTTATACTGAAGATAGAGTTCGACGAGCTGTATTCAACGCACTCTTCGGCTTTGTTGTTACTACACGCACTGCGGAGTTATGGCGGCTAGAATGTCGGCGGAAGGGTGGTTTAAACCCTTCCCCTTTTTTTCTCGAAAATCAGTTTGTGTTCGCGATTGCCATTTTGATGCTATCGTGTAAGAAGGTAGTCAAGGGGGAATACGGGGCCGCATCCCGTTCCTCGGTATGGCCATTATTTCCGGAAGTAGAGACTGAAATATTTTAGGTACCCAAAAATTGAGGTTAGAAAAAAGTGCGACGGATTTGCCGGATATTAGCGGTGATTACTAGGCAACCTGCGGGGATGCTACAGTTAAAAGGGCGGGCCTCTGGTTCGCTTCGTTTTCCTTGTGTAAAAAAAATTCTGTTTTGGAAGGTCAAAATGACCATTTTTTGAAATTTTGCCGGCCTCTCCTGTCCAGACGAACGGGGATAGAGAGTTGTCCTTTATACTGAAGATAGAGTTCGACGAGCTGTATTCAACGCACTCTTCGGCTTTGTTGTTACTACACGCACTGCGGAGTTATGGCGGCTAGAATGTCGGCGGAAGGGTGGTTTAAACCCTTCCCCTTTTTTTCTCGAAAATCAGTTTGTGTTCGCGATTGCCATTTTGATGCTATCGTGTAAGAAGGTAGTCAAGGGGGAATACGGGGCCGCATCCCGTTCCTCGGTATGGCCATTATTTCCGGAAGTAGAGACTGAAATATTTTAGGTACCCAAAAATTGAGGTTAGAAAAAAGTGCGACGGATTTGCCGGATATTAGCGGTGATTACTAGGCAACCTGCGGGGATGCTACAGTTAAAAGGGCGGGCCTCTGAGTCGCTTCGTTTTCCTTGTGTAAAAAAAAATTCTGTTTTGGAAGGTCAAAATGACCATTTTTTGAAATTTTGCCGGCCTCTCCTGTCCAGACGAACGGGGATAGAGAGTTGTCCTTTATACTGAAGATAGAGTTCGACGAGCTGTATTCAACGCACTCTTCGGCTTTGTTGTTACTACACGCACTGCGGAGTTATGGCGGCTAGAATGTCGGCGGAAGGGTGGTTTAAACCCTTCCCCTTTTTTTCTCGAAAATCAGTTTGTGTTCGCGATTGCCATTTTGATGCTATCGTGTAAGAAGGTAGTCAAGGGGGAATACGGGGCCGCATCCCGTTCCTCGGTATGGCCATTATTTCCGGAAGTAGAGACTGAAATATTTTAGGTACCCAAAAATTGAGGTTAGAAAAAAGTGCGACGGATTTGCCGGATATTAGCGGTGATTACTAGGCAACCTGCGGGGATGCTACAGTTAAAAGGGCGGGCCTCTGAGTCGCTTCGTTTTCCTTGTGTAAAAAAAAAATTCTGTTTTGGAAGGTCAAAATGACCATTTTTTTAAATTTTGCCGGCCTCTCCTGTCCAGACGAACGGGGATAGAGAGTTGTCCTTTATACTGAAGATAGAGTTCGACGAGCTGTATTCAACGCACTCTTCGGCTTTGTTGTTACTACACGCACTGCGGAGTTATGGCGGCTAGAATGTCGGCGGAAGGGTGGTTTAAACCCTTCCCCTTTTTTTCTCGAAAATCAGTTTGTGTTCGCGATTGCCATTTTGATGCTATCGTGTAAGAAGGTAGTCAAGGGGGAATACGGGGCCGCATCCCGTTCCTCGGTATGGCCATTATTTCCGGAAGTAGAGACTGAAATATTTTAGGTACCCAAAAATTGAGGTTAGAAAAAAGTGCGACGGATTTGCCGGATATTAGCGGTGATTACTAGGCAACCTGCGGGGATGCTACAGTTAAAAGGGCGGGCCTCTGGTTCGCTTCGTTTTCCTTGTGTAAAAAAAATTCTGTTTTGGAAGGTCAAAATGACCATTTTTTGAAATTTTGCCGGCCTCTCCTGTCCAGACGAACGGGGATAGAGAGTTGTCCTTTATACTGAAGATAGAGTTCGACGAGCTGTATTCAACGCACTCTTCGGCTTTGTTGTTACTACACGCACTGCGGAGTTATGGCGGCTAGAATGTCGGCGGAAGGGTGGTTTAAACCCTTCCCCTTTTTTTCTCGAAAATCAGTTTGTGTTCGCGATTGCCATTTTGATGCTATCGTGTAAGAAGGTAGTCAAGGGGGAATACGGGGCCGCATCCCGTTCCTCGGTATGGCCATTATTTCCGGAAGTAGAGACTGAAATATTTTAGGTACCCAAAAATTGAGGTTAGAAAAAAGTGCGACGGATTTGCCGGATATTAGCGGTGATTACTAGGCAACCTGCGGGGATGCTACAGTTAAAAGGGCGGGCCTCTGAGTCGCTTCGTTTTCCTTGTGTAAAAAAAATTCTGTTTTGGAAGGTCAAAATGACCATTTTTTGAAATTTTGCCGGCCTCTCCTGTCCAGACGAACGGGGATAGAGAGTTGTCCTTTATACTGAAGATAGAGTTCGACGAGCTGTATTCAACGCACTCTTCGGCTTTGTTGTTACTACACGCACTGCGGAGTTATGGCGGCTAGAATGTCGGCGGAAGGGTGGTTTAAACCCTTCCCCTTTTTTTCTCGAAAATCAGTTTGTGTTCGCGATTGCCATTTTGATGCTATCGTGTAAGAAGGTAGTCAAGGGGGAATACGGGGCCGCATCCCGTTCCTCGGTATGGCCATTATTTCCGGAAGTAGAGACTGAAATATTTTAGGTACCCAAAAATTGAGGTTAGAAAAAAGTGCGACGGATTTGCCGGATATTAGCGGTGATTACTAGGCAACCTGCGGGGATGCTACAGTTAAAAGGGCGGGCCTCTGAGTCGCTTCGTTTTCCTTGTGTAAAAAAAATTCTGTTTTGGAAGGTCAAAATGACCATTTTTTTAAATTTTGCCGGCCTCTCCTGTCCAGACGAACGGGGATAGAGAGTTGTCCTTTATACTGAAGATAGAGTTCGACGAGCTGTATTCAACGCACTCTTCGGCTTTGTTGTTACTACACGCACTGCGGAGTTATGGCGGCTAGAATGTCGGCGGAAGGGTGGTTTAAACCCTTCCCCTTTTTTTCTCGAAAATCAGTTTGTGTTCGCGATTGCCATTTTGATGCTATCGTGTAAGAAGGTAGTCAAGGGGGAATACGGGGCCGCATCCCGTTCCTCGGTATGGCCATTATTTCCGGAAGTAGAGACTGAAATATTTTAGGTACCCAAAAATTGAGGTTAGAAAAAAGTGCGACGGATTTGCCGGATATTAGCGGTGATTACTAGGCAACCTGCGGGGATGCTACAGTTAAAAGGGCGGGCCTCTGAGTCGCTTCGTTTTCCTTGTGTAAAAAAAAATTCTGTTTTGGAAGGTCAAAATGACCATTTTTTGAAATTTTGCCGGCCTCTCCTGTCCAGACGAACGGGGATAGAGAGTTGTCCTTTATACTGAAGATAGAGTTCGACGAGCTGTATTCAACGCACTCTTCGGCTTTGTTGTTACTACACGCACTGCGGAGTTATGGCGGCTAGAATGTCGGCGGAAGGGTGGTTTAAACCCTTCCCCTTTTTTTCTCGAAAATCAGTTTGTGTTCGCGATTGCCATTTTGATGCTATCGTGTAAGAAGGTAGTCAAGGGGGAATACGGGGCCGCATCCCGTTCCTCGGTATGGCCATTATTTCCGGAAGTAGAGACTGAAATATTTTAGGTACCCAAAAATTGAGGTTAGAAAAAAGTGCGACGGATTTGCCGGATATTAGCGGTGATTACTAGGCAACCTGCGGGGATGCTACAGTTAAAAGGGCGGGCCTCTGAGTCGCTTCGTTTTCCTTGTGTAAAAAAAAAATTCTGTTTTGGAAGGTCAAAATGACCATTTTTTGAAATTTTGCCGGCCTCTCCTGTCCAGACGAACGGGGATAGAGAGTTGTCCTTTATACTGAAGATAGAGTTCGACGAGCTGTATTCAACGCACTCTTCGGCTTTGTTGTTACTACACGCACTGCGGAGTTATGGCGGCTAGAATGTCGGCGGAAGGGTGGTTTAAACCCTTCCCCTTTTTTTCTCGAAAATCAGTTTGTGTTCGCGATTGCCATTTTGATGCTATCGTGTAAGAAGGTAGTCAAGGGGGAATACGGGGCCGCATCCCGTTCCTCGGTATGGCCATTATTTCCGGAAGTAGAGACTGAAATATTTTAGGTACCCAAAAATTGAGGTTAGAAAAAAGTGCGACGGATTTGCCGGATATTAGCGGTGATTACTAGGCAACCTGCGGGGATGCTACAGTTAAAAGGGCGGGCCTCTGGTTCGCTTCGTTTTCCTTGTGTAAAAAAAATTCTGTTTTGGAAGGTCAAAATGACCATTTTTTGAAATTTTGCCGGCCTCTCCTGTCCAGACGAACGGGGATAGAGAGTTGTCCTTTATACTGAAGATAGAGTTCGACGAGCTGTATTCAACGCACTCTTCGGCTTTGTTGTTACTACACGCACTGCGGAGTTATGGCGGCTAGAATGTCGGCGGAAGGGTGGTTTAAACCCTTCCCCTTTTTTTCTCGAAAATCAGTTTGTGTTCGCGATTGCCATTTTGATGCTATCGTGTAAGAAGGTAGTCAAGGGGGAATACGGGGCCGCATCCCGTTCCTCGGTATGGCCATTATTTCCGGAAGTAGAGACTGAAATATTTTAGGTACCCAAAAATTGAGGTTAGAAAAAAGTGCGACGGATTTGCCGGATATTAGCGGTGATTACTAGGCAACCTGCGGGGATGCTACAGTTAAAAGGGCGGGCCTCTGAGTCGCTTCGTTTTCCTTGTGTAAAAAAAATTCTGTTTTGGAAGGTCAAAATGACCATTTTTTGAAATTTTGCCGGCCTCTCCTGTCCAGACGAACGGGGATAGAGAGTTGTCCTTTATACTGAAGATAGAGTTCGACGAGCTGTATTCAACGCACTCTTCGGCTTTGTTGTTACTACACGCACTGCGGAGTTATGGCGGCTAGAATGTCGGCGGAAGGGTGGTTTAAACCCTTCCCCTTTTTTTCTCGAAAATCAGTTTGTGTTCGCGATTGCCATTTTGATGCTATCGTGTAAGAAGGTAGTCAAGGGGGAATACGGGGCCGCATCCCGTTCCTCGGTATGGCCATTATTTCCGGAAGTAGAGACTGAAATATTTTAGGTACCCAAAAATTGAGGTTAGAAAAAAGTGCGACGGATTTGCCGGATATTAGCGGTGATTACTAGGCAACCTGCGGGGATGCTACAGTTAAAAGGGCGGGCCTCTGAGTCGCTTCGTTTTCCTTGTGTAAAAAAAATTCTGTTTTGGAAGGTCAAAATGACCATTTTTTGAAATTTTGCCGGCCTCTCCTGTCCAGACGAACGGGGATAGAGAGTTGTCCTTTATACTGAAGATAGAGTTCGACGAGCTGTATTCAACGCACTCTTCGGCTTTGTTGTTACTACACGCACTGCGGAGTTATGGCGGCTAGAATGTCGGCGGAAGGGTGGTTTAAACCCTTCCCCTTTTTTTCTCGAAAATCAGTTTGTGTTCGCGATTGCCATTTTGATGCTATCGTGTAAGAAGGTAGTCAAGGGGGAATACGGGGCCGCATCCCGTTCCTCGGTATGGCCATTATTTCCGGAAGTAGAGACTGAAATATTTTAGGTACCCAAAAATTGAGGTTAGAAAAAAGTGCGACGGATTTGCCGGATATTAGCGGTGATTACTAGGCAACCTGCGGGGATGCTACAGTTAAAAGGGCGGGCCTCTGAGTCGCTTCGTTTTCCTTGTGTAAAAAAAATTCTGTTTTGGAAGGTCAAAATGACCATTTTTTTTAATTTTGCCGGCCTCTCCTGTCCAGACGAACGGGGATAGAGAGTTGTCCTTTATACTGAAGATAGAGTTCGACGAGCTGTATTCAACGCACTCTTCGGCTTTGTTGTTACTACACGCACTGCGGAGTTATGGCGGCTAGAATGTCGGCGGAAGGGTGGTTTAAACCCTTCCCCTTTTTTTCTCGAAAATCAGTTTGTGTTCGCGATTGCCATTTTGATGCTATCGTGTAAGAAGGTAGTCAAGGGGGAATACGGGGCCGCATCCCGTTCCTCGGTATGGCCATTATTTCCGGAAGTAGAGACTGAAATATTTTAGGTACCCAAAAATTGAGGTTAGAAAAAAGTGCGACGGATTTGCCGGATATTAGCGGTGATTACTAGGCAACCTGCGGGGATGCTACAGTTAAAAGGGCGGGCCTCTGAGTCGCTTCGTTTTCCTTGTGTAAAAAAAATTCTGTTTTGGAAGGTCAAAATGACCATTTTTTTAAATTTTGCCGGCCTCTCCTGTCCAGACGAACGGGGATAGAGAGTTGTCCTTTATACTGAAGATAGAGTTCGACGAGCTGTATTCAACGCACTCTTCGGCTTTGTTGTTACTACACGCACTGCGGAGTTATGGCGGCTAGAATGTCGGCGGAAGGGTGGTTTAAACCCTTCCCCTTTTTTTCTCGAAAATCAGTTTGTGTTCGCGATTGCCATTTTGATGCTATCGTGTAAGAAGGTAGTCAAGGGGGAATACGGGGCCGCATCCCGTTCCTCGGTATGGCCATTATTTCCGGAAGTAGAGACTGAAATATTTTAGGTACCCAAAAATTGAGGTTAGAAAAAAGTGCGACGGATTTGCCGGATATTAGCGGTGATTACTAGGCAACCTGCGGGGATGCTACAGTTAAAAGGGCGGGCCTCTGAGTCGCTTCGTTTTCCTTGTGTAAAAAAAATTCTGTTTTGGAAGGTCAAAATGACCATTTTTTGAAATTTTGCCGGCCTCTCCTGTCCAGACGAACGGGGATAGAGAGTTGTCCTTTATACTGAAGATAGAGTTCGACGAGCTGTATTCAACGCACTCTTCGGCTTTGTTGTTACTACACGCACTGCGGAGTTATGGCGGCTAGAATGTCGGCGGAAGGGTGGTTTAAACCCTTCCCCTTTTTTTCTCGAAAATCAGTTTGTGTTCGCGATTGCCATTTTGATGCTATCGTGTAAGAAGGTAGTCAAGGGGGAATACGGGGCCGCATCCCGTTCCTCGGTATGGCCATTATTTCCGGAAGTAGAGACTGAAATATTTTAGGTACCCAAAAATTGAGGTTAGAAAAAAGTGCGACGGATTTGCCGGATATTAGCGGTGATTACTAGGCAACCTGCGGGGATGCTACAGTTAAAAGGGCGGGCCTCTGAGTCGCTTCGTTTTCCTTGTGTAAAAAAAATTCTGTTTTGGAAGGTCAAAATGACCATTTTTTGAAATTTTGCCGGCCTCTCCTGTCCAGACGAACGGGGATAGAGAGTTGTCCTTTATACTGAAGATAGAGTTCGACGAGCTGTATTCAACGCACTCTTCGGCTTTGTTGTTACTACACGCACTGCGGAGTTATGGCGGCTAGAATGTCGGCGGAAGGGTGGTTTAAACCCTTCCCCTTTTTTTCTCGAAAATCAGTTTGTGTTCGCGATTGCCATTTTGATGCTATCGTGTAAGAAGGTAGTCAAGGGGGAATACGGGGCCGCATCCCGTTCCTCGGTATGGCCATTATTTCCGGAAGTAGAGACTGAAATATTTTAGGTACCCAAAAATTGAGGTTAGAAAAAAGTGCGACGGATTTGCCGGATATTAGCGGTGATTACTAGGCAACCTGCGGGGATGCTACAGTTAAAAGGGCGGGCCTCTGAGTCGCTTCTTTTTCCTTGTGTAAAAAAAATTCTGTTTTGGAAGGTCAAAATGACCATTTTTTGAAATTTTGCCGGCCTCTCCTGTCCAGACGAACGGGGATAGAGAGTTGTCCTTTATACTGAAGATAGAGTTCGACGAGCTGTATTCAACGCACTCTTCGGCTTTGTTGTTACTACACGCACTGCGGAGTTATGGCGGCTAGAATGTCGGCGGAAGGGTGGTTTAAACCCTTCCCCTTTTTTTCTCGAAAATCAGTTTGTGTTCGCGATTGCCATTTTGATGCTATCGTGTAAGAAGGTAGTCAAGGGGGAATACGGGGCCGCATCCCGTTCCTCGGTATGGCCATTATTTCCGGAAGTAGGGACTGAAATATTTTAGGTACCCAAAAATTGAGGTTAGAAAAAAGTGCGACGGATTTGCCGGATATTAGCGGTGATTACTAGGCAACCTGCGGGGATGCTACAGTTAAAAGGGCGGGCCTCTGAGTCGCTTCGTTTTCCTTGTGTAAAAAAAATTCTGTTTTGGAAAGGTCAAAATGACCATTTTTTGAAATTTTGCCGGCCTCTCCTGTCCAGACGAACGGGGATAGAGAGTTGTCCTTTATACTGAAGATAGAGTTCGACGAGCTGTATTCAACGCACTCTTCGGCTTTGTTGTTACTACACGCACTGCGGAGTTATGGCGGCTAGAATGTCGGCGGAAGGGTGGTTTAAACCCTTCCCCTTTTTTTCTCGAAAATCAGTTTGTGTTCGCGATTGCCATTTTGATGCTATCGTGTAAGAAGGTAGTCAAGGGGGAATACGGGGCCGCATCCCGTTCCTCGGTATGGCCATTATTTCCGGAAGTAGAGACTGAAATATTTTAGGTACCCAAAAATTGAGGTTAGAAAAAAGTGCGACGGATTTGCCGGATATTAGCGGTGATTACTAGGCAACCTGCGGGGATGCTACAGTTAAAAGGGCGGGCCTCTGAGTCGCTTCGTTTTCCTTGTGTAAAAAAAATTCTGTTTTGGAAGGTCAAAATGACCATTTTTTGAAATTTTGCCGGCCTCTCCTGTCCAGACGAACGGGGATAGAGAGTTGTCCTTTATACTGAAGATAGAGTTCGACGAGCTGTATTCAACGCACTCTTCGGCTTTGTTGTTACTACACGCACTGCGGAGTTATGGCGGCTAGAATGTCGGCGGAAGTAGAGACTGAAATATTTTAGGTACCCAAAAATTGAGGTTAGAAAAAAGTGCGACGGATTTGCCGGATATTAGCGGTGATTACTAGGCAACCTGCGGGGATGCTACAGTTAAAAGGGCGGGCCTCTGAGTCGCTTCGTTTTCCTTGTGTAAAAAAAATTCTGTTTTGGAAGGTCAAAATGACCATTTTTTGAAATTTTGCCGGCCTCTCCTGTCCAGACGAACGGGGATAGAGAGTTGTCCTTTATACTGAAGATAGAGTTCGACGAGCTGTATTCAACGCACTCTTCGGCTTTGTTGTTACTACACGCACTGCGGAGTTATGGCGGCTAGAATGTCGGCGGAAGTGTGGTTTAAACCCTTCCCCTTTTTTTCTCGAAAATCAGTTTGTGTTCGCGATTGCCATTTTGATGCTATCGTGTAAGAAGGTAGTCAAGAGGGAATACGGGGCCGCATCCCGTTCCTCGGTATGGCCATTATTTCCGGAAGTAGAGACTGAAATATTTTAGGTACCCAAAAATTGAGGTTAGAAAAAAGTGCGACGGATTTGCCGGATATTAGCGGTGATTACTAGGCAACCTGCGGGGATGCTACAGTTAAAAGGGCGGGCCTCTGAGTCGCTTCGTTTTCCTTGTGTAAAAAAAAATTCTGTTTTGGAAGGTCAAAATGACCATTTTTTGAAATTTTGCCGGCCTCTCCTGTCCAGACGAACGGGGATAGAGAGTTGTCCTTTATACTGAAGATAGAGTTCGACGAGCTGTATTCAACGCACTCTTCGGCTTTGTTGTTACTACACGCACTGCGGAGTTATGGCGGCTAGAATGTCGGCGGAAGGGTGGTTTAAACCCTTCCCCTTTTTTTCTCGAAAATCAGTTTGTGTTCGCGATTGCCATTTTGATGCTATCGTGTAAGAAGGTAGTCAAGGGGGAATACGGGGCCGCATCCCGTTCCTCGGTATGGCCATTATTTCCGGAAGTAGAGACTGAAATATTTTAGGTACCCAAAAATTGAGGTTAGAAAAAAGTGCGACGGATTTGCCGGATATTAGCGGTGATTACTAGGCAACCTGCGGGGATGCTACAGTTAAAAGGGCGGGCCTCTGAGTCGCTTCGTTTTCCTTGTGTAAAAAAAAATTCTGTTTTGGAAGGTCAAAATGACCATTTTTTGAAATTTTGCCGGCCTCTCCTGTCCAGACGAACGGGGATAGAGAGTTGTCCTTTATACTGAAGATAGAGTTCGACGAGCTGTATTCAACGCACTCTTCGGCTTTGTTGTTACTACACGCACTGCGGAGTTATGGCGGCTAGAATGTCGGCGGAAGGGTGGTTTAAACCCTTCCCCTTTTTTTCTCGAAAATCAGTTTGTGTTCGCGATTGCCATTTTGATGCTATCGTGTAAGAAGGTAGTCAAGGGGGAATACGGGGCCGCATCCCGTTCCTCGGTATGGCCATTATTTCCGGAAGTAGAGACTGAAATATTTTAGGTACCCAAAAATTGAGGTTAGAAAAAAGTGCGACGGATTTGCCGGATATTAGCGGTGATTACTAGGCAACCTGCGGGGATGCTACAGTTAAAAGGGCGGGCCTCTGAGTCGCTTCGTTTTCCTTGTGTAAAAAAAAATTCTGTTTTGGAAGGTCAAAATGACCATTTTTTGAAATTTTGCCGGCCTCTCCTGTCCAGACGAACGGGGATAGAGAGTTGTCCTTTATACTGAAGATAGAGTTCGACGAGCTGTATTCAACGCACTCTTCGGCTTTGTTGTTACTACACGCACTGCGGAGTTATGGCGGCTAGAATGTCGGCGGAAGGGTGGTTTAAACCCTTCCCCTTTTTTTCTCGAAAATCAGTTTGTGTTCGCGATTGCCATTTTGATGCTATCGTGTAAGAAGGTAGTCAAGGGGGAATACGGGGCCGCATCCCGTTCCTCGGTATGGCCATTATTTCCGGAAGTAGAGACTGAAATATTTTAGGTACCCAAAAATTGAGGTTAGAAAAAAGTGCGACGGATTTGCCGGATATTAGCGGTGATTACTAGGCAACCTGCGGGGATGCTACAGTTAAAAGGGCGGGCCTCTGAGTCGCTTCGTTTTCCTTGTGTAAAAAAAATTCTGTTTTGGAAGGTCAAAATGACCATTTTTTGAAATTTTGCCGGCCTCTCCTGTCCAGACGAACGGGGATAGAGAGTTGTCCTTTATACTGAAGATAGAGTTCGACGAGCTGTATTCAACGCACTCTTCGGCTTTGTTGTTACTACACGCACTGCGGAGTTATGGCGGCTAGAATGTCGGCGGAAGGGTGGTTTAAACCCTTCCCCTTTTTTTCTCGAAAATCAGTTTGTGTTCGCGATTGCCATTTTGATGCTATCGTGTAAGAAGGTAGTCAAGGGGGAATACGGGGCCGCATCCCGTTCCTCGGTATGGCCATTATTTCCGGAAGTAGAGACTGAAATATTTTAGGTACCCAAAAATTGAGGTTAGAAAAAAGTGCGACGGATTTGCCGGATATTAGCGGTGATTACTAGGCAACCTGCGGGGATGCTACAGTTAAAAGGGCGGGCCTCTGAGTCGCTTCGTTTTCCTTGTGTAAAAAAAATTCTGTTTTGGAAGGTCAAAATGACCATTTTTTGAAATTTTGCCGGCCTCTCCTGTCCAGACGAACGGGGATAGAGAGTTGTCCTTTATACTGAAGATAGAGTTCGACGAGCTGTATTCAACGCACTCTTCGGCTTTGTTGTTACTACACGCACTGCGGAGTTATGGCGGCTAGAATGTCGGCGGAAGGGTGGTTTAAACCCTTCCCCTTTTTTTCTCGAAAATCAGTTTGTGTTCGCGATTGCCATTTTGATGCTATCGTGTAAGAAGGTAGTCAAGGGGGAATACGGGGCCGCATCCCGTTCCTCGGTATGGCCATTATTTCCGGAAGTAGAGACTGAAATATTTTAGGTACCCAAAAATTGAGGTTAGAAAAAAGTGCGACGGATTTGCCGGATATTAGCGGTGATTACTAGGCAACCTGCGGGGATGCTACAGTTAAAAGGGCGGGCCTCTGAGTCGCTTCGTTTTCCTTGTGTAAAAAAAATTCTGTTTTGGAAGGTCAAAATGACCATTTTTTGAAATTTTGCCGGCCTCTCCTGTCCAGACGAACGGGGATAGAGAGTTGTCCTTTATACTGAAGATAGAGTTCGACGAGCTGTATTCAACGCACTCTTCGGCTTTGTTGTTACTACACGCACTGCGGAGTTATGGCGGCTAGAATGTCGGCGGAAGGGTGGTTTAAACCCTTCCCCTTTTTTTCTCGAAAATCAGTTTGTGTTCGCGATTGCCATTTTGATGCTATCGTGTAAGAAGGTAGTCAAGGGGGAATACGGGGCCGCATCCCGTTCCTCGGTATGGCCATTATTTCCGGAAGTAGAGACTGAAATATTTTAGGTACCCAAAAATTGAGGTTAGAAAAAAGTGCGACGGATTTGCCGGATATTAGCGGTGATTACTAGGCAACCTGCGGGGATGCTACAGTTAAAAGGGCGGGCCTCTGAGTCGCTTCGTTTTCCTTGTGTAAAAAAAATTCTGTTTTGGAAGGTCAAAATGACCATTTTTTGAAATTTTGCCGGCCTCTCCTGTCCAGACGAACGGGGATAGAGAGTTGTCCTTTATACTGAAGATAGAGTTCGACGAGCTGTATTCAACGCACTCTTCGGCTTTGTTGTTACTACACGCACTGCGGAGTTATGGCGGCTAGAATGTCGGCGGAAGGGTGGTTTAAACCCTTCCCCTTTTTTTCTCGAAAATCAGTTTGTGTTCGCGATTGCCATTTTGATGCTATCGTGTAAGAAGGTAGTCAAGGGGGAATACGGGGCCGCATCCCGTTCCTCGGTATGGCCATTATTTCCGGAAGTAGAGACTGAAATATTTTAGGTACCCAAAAATTGAGGTTAGAAAAAAGTGCGACGGATTTGCCGGATATTAGCGGTGATTACTAGGCAACCTGCGGGGATGCTACAGTTAAAAGGGCGGGCCTCTGAGTCGCTTCGTTTTCCTTGTGTAAAAAAAATTCTGTTTTGGAAGGTCAAAATGACCATTTTTTTAAATTTTGCCGGCCTCTCCTGTCCAGACGAACGGGGATAGAGAGTTGTCCTTTATACTGAAGATAGAGTTCGACGAGCTGTATTCAACGCACTCTTCGGCTTTGTTGTTACTACACGCACTGCGGAGTTATGGCGGCTAGAATGTCGGCGGAAGGGTGGTTTAAACCCTTCCCCTTTTTTTCTCGAAAATCAGTTTGTGTTCGCGATTGCCATTTTGATGCTATCGTGTAAGAAGGTAGTCAAGGGGGAATACGGGGCCGCATCCCGTTCCTCGGTATGGCCATTATTTCCGGAAGTAGAGACTGAAATATTTTAGGTACCCAAAAATTGAGGTTAGAAAAAAGTGCGACGGATTTGCCGGATATTAGCGGTGATTACTAGGCAACCTGCGGGGATGCTACAGTTAAAAGGGCGGGCCTCTGAGTCGCTTCGTTTTCCTTGTGTAAAAAAAATTCTGTTTTGGAAGGTCAAAATGACCATTTTTTGAAATTTTGCCGGCCTCTCCTGTCCAGACGAACGGGGATAGAGAGTTGTCCTTTATACTGAAGATAGAGTTCGACGAGCTGTATTCAACGCACTCTTCGGCTTTGTTGTTACTACACGCACTGCGGAGTTATGGCGGCTAGAATGTCGGCGGAAGGGTGGTTTAAACCCTTCCCCTTTTTTTCTCGAAAATCAGTTTGTGTTCGCGATTGCCATTTTGATGCTATCGTGTAAGAAGGTAGTCAAGGGGGAATACGGGGCCGCATCCCGTTCCTCGGTATGGCCATTATTTCCGGAAGTAGAGACTGAAATATTTTAGGTACCCAAAAATTGAGGTTAGAAAAAAGTGCGACGGATTTGCCGGATATTAGCGGTGATTACTAGGCAACCTGCGGGGATGCTACAGTTAAAAGGGCGGGCCTCTGAGTCGCTTCGTTTTCCTTGTGTAAAAAAAATTCTGTTTTGGAAGGTCAAAATGACCATTTTTTGAAATTTTGCCGGCCTCTCCTGTCCAGACGAACGGGGATAGAGAGTTGTCCTTTATACTGAAGATAGAGTTCGACGAGCTGTATTCAACGCACTCTTCGGCTTTGTTGTTACTACACGCACTGCGGAGTTATGGCGGCTAGAATGTCGGCGGAAGGGTGGTTTAAACCCTTCCCCTTTTTTTCTCGAAAATCAGTTTGTGTTCGCGATTGCCATTTTGATGCTATCGTGTAAGAAGGTAGTCAAGGGGGAATACGGGGCCGCATCCCGTTCCTCGGTATGGCCATTATTTCCGGAAGTAGAGACTGAAATATTTTAGGTACCCAAAAATTGAGGTTAGAAAAAAGTGCGACGGATTTGCCGGATATTAGCGGTGATTACTAGGCAACCTGCGGGGATGCTACAGTTAAAAGGGCGGGCCTCTGAGTCGCTTCGTTTTCCTTGTGTAAAAAAAATTCTGTTTTGGAAGGTCAAAATGACCATTTTTTGAAATTTTGCCGGCCTCTCCTGTCCAGACGAACGGGGATAGAGAGTTGTCCTTTATACTGAAGATAGAGTTCGACGAGCTGTATTCAACGCACTCTTCGGCTTTGTTGTTACTACACGCACTGCGGAGTTATGGCGGCTAGAATGTCGGCGGAAGGGTGGTTTAAACCCTTCCCCTTTTTTTCTCGAAAATCAGTTTGTGTTCGCGATTGCCATTTTGATGCTATCGTGTAAGAAGGTAGTCAAGGGGGAATACGGGGCCGCATCCCGTTCCTCGGTATGGCCATTATTTCCGGAAGTAGAGACTGAAGTATTTTAGGTACCCAAAAATTGAGGTTAGAAAAAAGTGCGACGGATTTGCCGGATATTAGCGGTGATTACTAGGCAACCTGCGGGGATGCTACAGTTAAAAGGGCGGGCCTCTGAGTCGCTTCGTTTTCCTTGTGTAAAAAAAATTCTGTTTTGGAAGGTCAAAATGACCATGTTTTGAAATTTTGCCGGCCTCTCCTGTCCAGACGAACGGGGATAGAGAGTTGTCCTTTATACTGAAGATAGAGTTCGACGAGCTGTATTCAACGCACTCTTCGGCTTTGTTGTTACTACACGCACTGCGGAGTTATGGCGGCTAGAATGTCGGCGGAAGGGTGGTTTAAACCCTTCCCCTTTTTTTCTCGAAAATCAGTTTGTGTTCGCGATTGCCATTTTGATGCTATCGTGTAAGAAGGTAGTCAAGGGGGAATACGGGGCCGCATCCCGTTCCTCGGTATGGCCATTATTTCCGGAAGTAGAGACTGAAATATTTTAGGTACCCAAAAATTGAGGTTAGAAAAAAGTGCGACGGATTTGCCGGATATTAGCGGTGATTACTAGGCAACCTGCGGGGATGCTACAGTTAAAAGGGCGGGCCTCTGAGTCGCTTCGTTTTCCTTGTGTAAAAAAAATTCTGTTTTGGAAGGTCAAAATGACCATTTTTTGAAATTTTGCCGGCCTCTCCTGTCCAGACGAACGGGGATAGAGAGTTGTCCTTTATACTGAAGATAGAGTTCGACGAGCTGTATTCAACGCACTCTTCGGCTTTGTTGTTACTACACGCACTGCGGAGTTATGGCGGCTAGAATGTCGGCGGAAGGGTGGTTTAAACCCTTCCCCTTTTTTTCTCGAAAATCAGTTTGTGTTCGCGATTGCCATTTTGATGCTATCGTGTAAGAAGGTAGTCAAGGGGGAATACGGGGCCGCATCCCGTTCCTCGGTATGGCCATTATTTCCGGAAGTAGAGACTGAAATATTTTAGGTACCCAAAAATTGAGGTTAGAAAAAAGTGCGACGGATTTGCCGGATATTAGCGGTGATTACTAGGCAACCTGCGGGGATGCTACAGTTAAAAGGGCGGGCCTCTGAGTCGCTTCGTTTTCCTTGTGTAAAAAAAATTCTGTTTTGGAAGGTCAAAATGACCATTTTTTGAAATTTTGCCGGCCTCTCCTGTCCAGACGAACGGGGATAGAGAGTTGTCCTTTATACTGAAGATAGAGTTCGACGAGCTGTATTCAACGCACTCTTCGGCTTTGTTGTTACTACACGCACTGCGGAGTTATGGCGGCTAGAATGTCCCCTTTTTTTCTCGAAAATCAGTTTGTGTTCGCGATTGCCATTTTGATGCTATCGTGTAAGAAGGTAGTCAAGGGGGAATACGGGGCCGCATCCCGTTCCTCGGTATGGCCATTATTTCCGGAAGTAGAGACTGAAATATTTTAGGTACCCAAAAATTGAGGTTAGAAAAAAGTGCGACGGATTTGCCGGATATTAGGGGTGATTACTAGGCAACCTGCGGGGATGCTACAGTTAAAAGGGCGGGCCTCTGAGTCGCTTCGTTTTCCTTGTGTAAAAAAAATTCTGTTTTGGAAGGTCAAAATGACCATTTTTTGAAATTTTGCCGGCCTCTCCTGTCCAGACGAACGGGGATAGAGAGTTGTCCTTTATACTGAAGATAGAGTTCGACGAGCTGTATTCAACGCACTCTTCGGCTTTGTTGTTACTACACGCACTGCGGAGTTATGGCGGCTAGAATGTCGGCGGAAGGGTGGTTTAAACCCTTCCCCTTTTTTTCTCGAAAATCAGTTTGTGTTCGCGATTGCCATTTTGATGCTATCGTGTAAGAAGGTAGTCAAGGGGGAATACGGGGCCGCATCCCGTTCCTCGGTATGGCCATTATTTCCGGAAGTAGAGACTGAAATATTTTAGGTACCCAAAAATTGAGGTTAGAAAAAAGTGCGACGGATTTGCCGGATATTAGCGGTGATTACTAGGCAACCTGCGGGGATGCTACAGTTAAAAGGGCGGGCCTCTGAGTCGCTTCGTTTTCCTTGTGTAAAAAAAATTCTGTTTTGGAAGGTCAAAATGACCATTTTTTGAAATTTTGCCGGCCTCTCCTGTCCAGACGAACGGGGATAGAGAGTTGTCCTTTATACTGAAGATAGAGTTCGACGAGCTGTATTCAACGCACTCTTCGGCTTTGTTGTTACTACACGCACTGCGGAGTTATGGCGGCTAGAATGTCGGCGGAAGGGTGGTTTAAACCCTTCCCCTTTTTTTCTCGAAAATCAGTTTGTGTTCGCGATTGCCATTTTGATGCTATCGTGTAAGAAGGTAGTCAAGGGGGAATACGGGGCCGCATCCCGTTCCTCGGTATGGCCATTATTTCCGGAAGTAGAGACTGAAATATTTTAGGTACCCAAAAATTGAGGTTAGAAAAAAGTGCGACGGATTTGCCGGATATTAGCGGTGATTACTAGGCAACCTGCGGGGATGCTACAGTTAAAAGGGCGGGCCTCTGAGTCGCTTCGTTTTCCTTGTGTAAAAAAAATTCTGTTTTGGAAGGTCAAAATGACCATTTTTTGAAATTTTGCCGGCCTCTCCTGTCCAGACGAACGGGGATAGAGAGTTGTCCTTTATACTGAAGATAGAGTTCGACGAGCTGTATTCAACGCACTCTTCGGCTTTGTTGTTACTACACGCACTGCGGAGTTATGGCGGCTAGAATGTCGGCGGAAGGGTGGTTTAAACCCTTCCCCTTTTTTTCTCGAAAATCAGTTTGTGTTCGCGATTGCCATTTTGATGCTATCGTGTAAGAAGGTAGTCAAGGGGGAATACGGGGCCGCATCCCGTTCCTCGGTATGGCCATTATTTCCGGAAGTAGAGACTGAAATATTTTAGGTACCCAAAAATTGAGGTTAGAAAAAAGTGCGACGGATTTGCCGGATATTAGCGGTGATTACTAGGCAACCTGCGGGGATGCTACAGTTAAAAGGGCGGGCCTCTGAGTCGCTTCGTTTTCCTTGTGTAAAAAAAAATTCTGTTTTGGAAGGTCAAAATGACCATTTTTTGAAATTTTGCCGGCCTCTCCTGTCCAGACGAACGGGGATAGAGAGTTGTCCTTTATACTGAAGATAGAGTTCGACGAGCTGTATTCAACGCACTCTTCGGCTTTGTTGTTACTACACGCACTGCGGAGTTATGGCGGCTAGAATGTCGGCGGAAGGGTGGTTTAAACCCTTCCCCTTTTTTTCTCGAAAATCAGTTTGTGTTCGCGATTGCCATTTTGATGCTATCGTGTAAGAAGGTAGTCAAGGGGGAATACGGGGCCGCATCCCGTTCCTCGGTATGGCCATTATTTCCGGAAGTAGAGACTGAAATATTTTAGGTACCCAAAAATTGAGGTTAGAAAAAAGTGCGACGGATTTGCCGGATATTAGCGGTGATTACTAGGCAACCTGCGGGGATGCTACAGTTAAAAGGGCGGGCCTCTGAGTCGCTTCGTTTTCCTTGTGTAAAAAAAATTCTGTTTTGGAAGGTCAAAATGACCATTTTTTGAAATTTTGCCGGCCTCTCCTGTCCAGACGAACGGGGATAGAGAGTTGTCCTTTATACTGAAGATAGAGTTCGACGAGCTGTATTCAACGCACTCTTCGGCTTTGTTGTTACTACACGCACTGCGGAGTTATGGCGGCTACAATGTCGGCGGAAGGGTGGTTTAAACCCTTCCCCTTTTTTTCTCGAAAATCAGTTTGTGTTCGCGATTGCCATTTTGATGCTATCGTGTAAGAAGGTAGTCAAGGGGGAATACGGGGCCGCATCCCGTTCCTCGGTATGGCCATTATTTCCGGAAGTAGAGACTGAAATATTTTAGGTACCCAAAAATTGAGGTTAGAAAAAAGTGCGACGGATTTGCCGGATATTAGCGGTGATTACTAGGCAACCTGCGGGGATGCTACAGTTAAAAGGGCGGGCCTCTGAGTCGCTTCGTTTTCCTTGTGTAAAAAAAATTCTGTTTTGGAAGGTCAAAATGACCATTTTTTGAAATTTTGCCGGCCTCTCCTGTCCAGACGAACGGGGATAGAGAGTTGTCCTTTATACTGAAGATAGAGTTCGACGAGCTGTATTCAACGCACTCTTCGGCTTTGTTGTTACTACACGCACTGCGGAGTTATGGCGGCTAGAATGTCGGCGGAAGGGTGGTTTAAACCCTTCCCCTTTTTTTCTCGAAAATCAGTTTGTGTTCGCGATTGCCATTTAGATGCTATCGTGTAAGAAGGTAGTCAAGGGGGAATACGGGGCCGCATCCCGTTCCTCGGTATGGCCATTATTTCCGGAAGTAGAGACTGAAATATTTTAGGTACCCAAAAATTGAGGTTAGAAAAAAGTGCGACGGATTTGCCGGATATTAGCGGTGATTACTAGGCAACCTGCGGGGATGCTACAGTTAAAAGGGCGGGCCTCTGAGTCGCTTCGTTTTCCTTGTGTAAAAAAAATTCTGTTTTGGAAGGTCAAAATGACCATTTTTTGAAATTTTGCCGGCCTCTCCTGTCCAGACGAACGGGGATAGAGAGTTGTCCTTTATACTGAAGATAGAGTTCGACGAGCTGTATTCAACGCACTCTTCGGCTTTGTTGTTACTACACGCACTGCGGAGTTATGGCGGCTAGAATGTCGGCGGAAGGGTGGTTTAAACCCTTCCCCTTTTTTTCTCGAAAATCAGTTTGTGTTCGCGATTGCCATTTTGATGCTATCGTGTAAGAAGGTAGTCAAGGGGGAATACGGGGCCGCATCCCGTTCCTCGGTATGGCCATTATTTCCGGAAGTAGAGACTGAAATATTTTAGGTACCCAAAAATTGAGGTTAGAAAAAAGTGCGACGGATTTGCCGGATATTAGCGGTGATTACTAGGCAACCTGCGGGGATGCTACAGTTAAAAGGGCGGGCCTCTGAGTCGCTTCGTTTTCCTTGTGTAAAAAAAATTCTGTTTTGGAAGGTCAAAATGACCATTTTTTTTAATTTTGCCGGCCTCTCCTGTCCAGACGAACGGGGATAGAGAGTTGTCCTTTATACTGAAGATAGAGTTCGACGAGCTGTATTCAACGCACTCTTCGGCTTTGTTGTTACTACACGCACTGCGGAGTTATGGCGGCTAGAATGTCGGCGGAAGGGTGGTTTAAACCCTTCCCCTTTTTTTCTCGAAAATCAGTTTGTGTTCGCGATTGCCATTTTGATGCTATCGTGTAAGAAGGTAGTCAAGGGGGAATACGGGGCCGCATCCCGTTCCTCGGTATGGCCATTATTTCCGGAAGTAGAGACTGAAATATTTTAGGTACCCAAAAATTGAGGTTAGAAAAAAGTGCGACGGATTTGCCGGATATTAGCGGTGATTACTAGGCAACCTGCGGGGATGCTACAGTTAAAAGGGCGGGCCTCTGAGTCGCTTCGTTTTCCTTGTGTAAAAAAAATTCTGTTTTGGAAGGTCAAAATGACCATTTTTTGAAATTTTGCCGGCCTCTCCTGTCCAGACGAACGGGGATAGAGAGTTGTCCTTTATACTGAAGATAGAGTTCGACGAGCTGTATTCAACGCACTCTTCGGCTTTGTTGTTACTACACGCACTGCGGAGTTATGGCGGCTAGAATGTCGGCGGAAGGGTGGTTTAAACCCTTCCCCTTTTTTTCTCGAAAATCAGTTTGTGTTCGCGATTGCCATTTTGATGCTATCGTGTAAGAAGGTAGTCAAGGGGAAATACGGGGCCGCATCCCGTTCCTCGGTATGGCCATTATTTCCGGAAGTAGAGACTGAAATATTTTAGGTACCCAAAAATTGAGGTTAGAAAAAAGTGCGACGGATTTGCCGGATATTAGCGGTGATTACTAGGCAACCTGCGGGGATGCTACAGTTAAAAGGGCGGGCCTCTGAGTCGCTTCGTTTTCCTTGTGTAAAAAAAATTCTGTTTTGGAAGGTCAAAATGACCATTTTTTGAAATTTTGCCGGCCTCTCCTGTCCAGACGAACGGGGATAGAGAGTTGTCCTTTATACTGAAGATAGAGTTCGACGAGCTGTATTCAACGCACTCTTCGGCTTTGTTGTTACTACACGCACTGCGGAGTTATGGCGGCTAGAATGTCGGCGGAAGGGTGGTTTAAACCCTTCCCCTTTTTTTCTCGAAAATCAGTTTGTGTTCGCGATTGCCATTTTGATGCTATCGTGTAAGAAGGTAGTCAAGGGGGAATACGGGGCCGCATCCCGTTCCTCGGTATGGCCATTATTTCCGGAAGTAGAGACTGAAATATTTTAGGTACCTAAAAATTGAGGTTAGAAAAAAGTGCGACGGATTTGCCGGATATTAGCGGTGATTACTAGGCAACCTGCGGGGATGCTACAGTTAAAAGGGCGGGCCTCTGAGTCGCTTCGTTTTCCTTGTGTAAAAAAAATTCTGTTTTGGAAGGTCAAAATGACCATTTTTTGAAATTTTGCCGGCCTCTCCTGTCCAGACGAACGGGGATAGAGAGTTGTCCTTTATACTGAAGATAGAGTTCGACGAGCTGTATTCAACGCACTCTTCGGCTTTGTTGTTACTACACGCACTGCGGAGTTATGGCGGCTAGAATGTCGGCGGAAGGGTGGTTTAAACCCTTCCCCTTTTTTTCTCGAAAATCAGTTTGTGTTCGCGATTGCCATTTTGATGCTATCGTGTAAGAAGGTAGTCAAGGGGGAATACGGGGCCGCATCCCGTTCCTCGGTATGGCCATTATTTCCGGAAGTAGAGACTGAAATATTTTAGGTACCCAAAAATTGAGGTTAGAAAAAAGTGCGACGGATTTGCCGGATATTAGCGGTGATTACTAGGCAACCTGCGGGGATGCTACAGTTAAAAGGGCGGGCCTCTGAGTCGCTTCGTTTTCCTTGTGTAAAAAAAATTCTGTTTTGGAAGGTCAAAATGACCATTTTTTGAAATTTTGCCGGCCTCTCCTGTCCAGACGAACGGGGATAGAGAGTTGTCCTTTATACTGAAGATAGAGTTCGACGAGCTGTATTCAACGCACTCTTCGGCTTTGTTGTTACTACACGCACTGCGGAGTTATGGCGGCTAGAATGTCGGCGGAATGTCCCCTTTTTTTCTCGAAAATCAGTTTGTGTTCGCGATTGCCATTTTGATGCTATCGTGTAAGAAGGTAGTCAAGGGGGAATACGGGGCCGCATCCCGTTCCTCGGTATGGCCATTATTTCCGGAAGTAGAGACTGAAATATTTTAGGTACCCAAAAATTGAGGTTAGAAAAAAGTGCGACGGATTTGCCGGATATTAGCGGTGATTACTAGGCAACCTGCGGGGATGCTACAGTTAAAAGGGCGGGCCTCTGAGTCGCTTCGTTTTCCTTGTGTAAAAAAAATTCTGTTTTGGAAGGTCAAAATGACCATTTTTTGAAATTTTGCCGGCCTCTCCTGTCCAGACGAACGGGGATAGAGAGTTGTCCTTTATACTGAAGATAGATTTCGACGAGCTGTATTCAACGCACTCTTCGGCTTTGTTGTTACTACACGCACTGCGGAGTTATGGCGGCTAGAATGTCGGCGGAAGGGTGGTTTAAACCCTTCCCCTTTTTTTCTCGAAAATCAGTTTGTGTTCGCGATTGCCATTTTGATGCTATCGTGTAAGAAGGTAGTCAAGGGGGAATACGGGGCCGCATCCCGTTCCTCGGTATGGCCATTATTTCCGGAAGTAGAGACTGAAATATTTTAGGTACCCAAAAATTGAGGTTAGAAAAAAGTGCGACGGATTTGCCGGATATTAGCGGTGATTACTAGGCAACCTGCGGGGATGCTACAGTTAAAAGGGCGGGCCTCTGAGTCGCTTCGTTTTCCTTGTGTAAAAAAAATTCTGTTTTGGAAGGTCAAAATGACCATTTTTTGAAATTTTGCCGGCCTCTCCTGTCCAGACGAACGGGGATAGAGAGTTGTCCTTTATACTGAAGATAGAGTTCGACGAGCTGTATTCAACGCACTCTTCGGCTTTGTTGTTACTACACGCACTGCGGAGTTATGGCGGCTAGAATGTCGGCGGAAGGGTGGTTTAAACCCTTCCCCTTTTTTTCTCGAAAATCAGTTTGTGTTCGCGATTGCCATTTTGATGCTATCGTGTAAGAAGGTAGTCAAGGGGGAATACGGGGCCGCATCCCGTTCCTCGGTATGGCCATTATTTCCGGAAGTAGAGACTGAAATATTTTAGGTACCCAAAAATTGAGGTTAGAAAAAAGTGCGACGGATTTGCCGGATATTAGCGGTGATTACTAGGCAACCTGCGGGGATGCTACAGTTAAAAGGGCGGGCCTCTGAGTCGCTTCGTTTTCCTTGTGTAAAAAAAATTCTGTTTTGGAAGGTCAAAATGACCATTTTTTGAAATTTTGCCGGCCTCTCCTGTCCAGACGAACGGGGATAGAGAGTTGTCCTTTATACTGAAGATAGAGTTCGACGAGCTGTATTCAACGCACTCTTCGGCTTTGTTGTTACTACACGCACTGCGGAGTTATGGCGGCTAGAATGTCGGCGGAATGTCCCCTTTTTTTCTCGAAAATCAGTTTGTGTTCGCGATTGCCATTTTGATGCTATCGTGTAAGAAGGTAGTCAAGGGGGAATACGGGGCCGCATCCCGTTCCTCGGTATGGCCATTATTTCCGGAAGTAGAGACTGAAATATTTTAGGTACCCAAAAATTGAGGTTAGAAAAAAGTGCGACGGATTTGCCGGATATTAGCGGTGATTACTAGGCAACCTGCGGGGATGCTACAGTTAAAAGGGCGGGCCTCTGAGTCGCTTCGTTTTCCTTGTGTAAAAAAAATTCTGTTTTGGAAGGTCAAAATGACCATTTTTTGAAATTTTGCCGGCCTCTCCTGTCCAGACGAACGGGGATAGAGAGTTGTCCTTTATACTGAAGATAGATTTCGACGAGCTGTATTCAACGCACTCTTCGGCTTTGTTGTTACTACACGCACTGCGGAGTTATGGCGGCTAGAATGTCGGCGGAAGGGTGGTTTAAACCCTTCCCCTTTTTTTCTCGAAAATCAGTTTGTGTTCGCGATTGCCATTTTGATGCTATCGTGTAAGAAGGTAGTCAAGGGGGAATACGGGGCCGCATCCCGTTCCTCGGTATGGCCATTATTTCCGGAAGTAGAGACTGAAATATTTTAGGTACCCAAAAATTGAGGTTAGAAAAAAGTGCGACGGATTTGCCGGATATTAGCGGTGATTACTAGGCAACCTGCGGGGATGCTACAGTTAAAAGGGCGGGCCTCTGAGTCGCTTCGTTTTCCTTGTGTAAAAAAAATTCTGTTTTGGAAGGTCAAAATGACCATTTTTTGAAATTTTGCCGGCCTCTCCTGTCCAGACGAACGGGGATAGAGAGTTGTCCTTTATACTGAAGATAGAGTTCGACGAGCTGTATTCAACGCACTCTTCGGCTTTGTTGTTACTACACGCACTGCGGAGTTATGGCGGCTAGAATGTCGGCGGAAGGGTGGTTTAAACCCTTCCCCTTTTTTTCTCGAAAATCAGTTTGTGTTCGCGATTGCCATTTTGATGCTATCGTGTAAGAAGGTAGTCAAGGGGGAATACGGGGCCGCATCCCGTTCCTCGGTATGGCCATTATTTCCGGAAGTAGAGACTGAAATATTTTAGGTACCCAAAAATTGAGGTTAGAAAAAAGTGCGACGGATTTGCCGGATATTAGCGGTGATTACTAGGCAACCTGCGGGGATGCTACAGTTAAAAGGGCGGGCCTCTGAGTCGCTTCGTTTTCCTTGTGTAAAAAAAATTCTGTTTTGGAAGGTCAAAATGACCATTTTTTTTAATTTTGCCGGCCTCTCCTGTCCAGACGAACGGGGATAGAGAGTTGTCCTTTATACTGAAGATAGAGTTCGACGAGCTGTATTCAACGCACTCTTCGGCTTTGTTGTTACTACACGCACTGCGGAGTTATGGCGGCTAGAATGTCGGCGGAAGGGTGGTTTAAACCCTTCCCCTTTTTTTCTCGAAAATCAGTTTGTGTTCGCGATTGCCATTTTGATGCTATCGTGTAAGAAGGTAGTCAAGGGGGAATACGGGGCCGCATCCCGTTCCTCGGTATGGCCATTATTTCCGGAAGTAGAGACTGAAATATTTTAGGTACCCAAAAATTGAGGTTAGAAAAAAGTGCGACGGATTTGCCGGATATTAGCGGTGATTACTAGGCAACCTGCGGGGATGCTACAGTTAAAAGGGCGGGCCTCTGAGTCGCTTCGTTTTCCTTGTGTAAAAAAAATTCTGTTTTGGAAGGTCAAAATGACCATTTTTTGAAATTTTGCCGGCCTCTCCTGTCCAGACGAACGGGGATAGAGAGTTGTCCTTTATACTGAAGATAGAGTTCGACGAGCTGTATTCAACGCACTCTTCGGCTTTGTTGTTACTACACGCACTGCGGAGTTATGGCGGCTAGAATGTCGGCGGAAGGGTGGTTTAAACCCTTCCCCTTTTTTTCTCGAAAATCAGTTTGTGTTCGCGATTGCCATTTTGATGCTATCGTGTAAGAAGGTAGTCAAGGGGGAATACGGGGCCGCATCCCGTTCCTCGGTATGGCCATTATTTCCGGAAGTAGAGACTGAAATATTTTAGGTACCCAAAAATTGAGGTTAGAAAAAAGTGCGACGGATTTGCCGGATATTAGCGGTGATTACTAGGCAACCTGCGGGGATGCTACAGTTAAAAGGGCGGGCCTCTGAGTCGCTTCGTTTTCCTTGTGTAAAAAAAATTCTGTTTTGGAAGGTCAAAATGACCATTTTTTGAAATTTTGCCGGCCTCTCCTGTCCAGACGAACGGGGATAGAGAGTTGTCCTTTATACTGAAGATAGAGTTCGACGAGCTGTATTCAACGCACTCTTCGGCTTTGTTGTTACTACACGCACTGCGGAGTTATGGCGGCTAGAATGTCGGCGGAAGGGTGGTTTAAACCCTTCCCCTTTTTTTCTCGAAAATCAGTTTGTGTTCGCGATTGCCATTTTGATGCTATCGTGTAAGAAGGTAGTCAAGGGGGAATACGGGGCCGCATCCCGTTCCTCGGTATGGCCATTATTTCCGGAAGTAGAGACTGAAATATTTTAGGTACCCAAAAATTGAGGTTAGAAAAAAGTGCGACGGATTTGCCGGATATTAGCGGTGATTACTAGGCAACCTGCGGGGATGCTACAGTTAAAAGGGCGGGCCTCTGAGTCGCTTCGTTTTCCTTGTGTAAAAAAAATTCTGTTTTGGAAGGTCAAAATGACCATTTTTTGAAATTTTGCCGGCCTCTCCTGTCCAGACGAACGGGGATAGAGAGTTGTCCTTTATACTGAAGATAGAGTTCGACGAGCTGTATTCAACGCACTCTTCGGCTTTGTTGTTACTACACGCACTGCGGAGTTATGGCGGCTAGAATGTCGGCGGAAGGGTGGTTTAAACCCTTCCCCTTTTTTTCTCGAAAATCAGTTTGTGTTCGCGATTGCCATTTTGATGCTATCGTGTAAGAAGGTAGTCAAGGGGGAATACGGGGCCGCATCCCGTTCCTCGGTATGGCCATTATTTCCGGAAGTAGAGACTGAAATATTTTAGGTACCCAAAAATTGAGGTTAGAAAAAAGTGCGACGGATTTGCCGGATATTAGCGGTGATTACTAGGCAACCTGCGGGGATGCTACAGTTAAAAGGGCGGGCCTCTGAGTCGCTTCGTTTTCCTTGTGTAAAAAAAATTCTGTTTTGGAAGGTCAAAATGACCATTTTTTGAAATTTTGCCGGCCTCTCCTGTCCAGACGAACAGGAATAGAGAGTTGTCCTTTATACTGAAGATAGAGTTCGACGAGCTGTATTCAACGCACTCTTCGGCTTTGTTGTTACTACACGCACTGCGGAGTTATGGCGGCTAGAATGTCGGCGGAAGGGTGGTTTAAACCCTTCCCCTTTTTTTCTCGAAAATCAGTTTGTGTTCGCGATTGCCATTTTGATGCTATCGTGTAAGAAGGTAGTCAAAGGGGAATACGGGGCCTCATCCCGTTCCTCGGTATGGCCATTATTTCCGGAAGTAGAGACTGAAATATTTTAGGTACCCAAAAATTGAGGTTAGAAAAAAGTGCGACGGATTTGCCGGATATTAGCGGTGATTACTAGGCAACCTGCGGGGATGCTACAGTTAAAAGGGCGGGCCTCTGAGTCGCTTCGTTTTCCTTGTGTAAAAAAAATTCTGTTTTGGAAGGTCAAAATGACCATTTTTTGAAATTTTGCCGGCCTCTCCTGTCCAGACGAACGGGGATAGAGAGTTGTCCTTTATACTGAAGATAGAGTTCGACGAGCTGTATTCAACGCACTCTTCGGCTTTGTTGTTACTACACGCACTGCGGAGTTATGGCGGCTAGAATGTCGGCGGAAGGGTGGTTTAAACCCTTCCCCTTTTTTTCTCGAAAATCAGTTTGTGTTCGCGATTGCCATTTTGATGCTATCGTGTAAGAAGGTAGTCAAGGGGGAATACGGGGCCGCATCCCGTTCCTCGGTATGGCCATTATTTCCGGAAGTAGAGACTGAAATATTTTAGGTACCCAAAAATTGAGGTTAGAAAAAAGTGCGACGGATTTGCCGGATATTAGCGGTGATTACTAGGCAACCTGCGGGGATGCTACAGTTAAAAGGGCGGGCCTCTGAGTCGCTTCGTTTTCCTTGTGTAAAAAAAATTCTGTTTTGGAAGGTCAAAATGACCATTTTTTGAAATTTTGCCGGCCTCTCCTGTCCAGACGAACGGGGATAGAGAGTTGTCCTTTATACTGAAGATAGAGTTCGACGAGCTGTATTCAACGCACTCTTCGGCTTTGTTGTTACTACACGCACTGCGGAGTTATGGCGGCTAGAATGTCGGCGGAAGGGTGGTTTAAACCCTTCCCCTTTTTTTCTCGAAAATCAGTTTGTGTTCGCGATTGCCATTTTGATGCTATCGTGTAAGAAGGTAGTCAAGGGGGAATACGGGGCCGCATCCCGTTCCTCGGTATGGCCATTATTTCCGGAAGTAGAGACTGAAATATTTTAGGTACCCAAAAATTGAGGTTAGAAAAAAGTGCGACGGATTTGCCGGATATTAGCGGTGATTACTAGGCAACCTGCGGGGATGCTACAGTTAAAAGGGCGGGCCTCTGAGTCGCTTCGTTTTCCTTGTGTAAAAAAAATTCTGTTTTGGAAGGTCAAAATGACCATTTTTTGAAATTTTGCCGGCCTCTCCTGTCCAGACGAACGGGGATAGAGAGTTGTCCTTTATACTGAAGATAGAGTTCGACGAGCTGTATTCAACGCACTCTTCGGCTTTGTTGTTACTACACGCACTGCGGAGTTATGGCGGCTAGAATGTCGGCGGAAGGGTGGTTTAAACCCTTCCCCTTTTTTTCTCGAAAATCAGTTTGTGTTCGCGATTGCCATTTTGATGCTATCGTGTAAGAAGGTAGTCAAGGGGGAATACGGGGCCGCATCCCGTTCCTCGGTATGGCCATTATTTCCGGAAGTAGAGACTGAAATATTTTAGGTACCCAAAAATTGAGGTTAGAAAAAAGTGCGACGGATTTGCCGGATATTAGCGGTGATTACTAGGCAACCTGCGGGGATGCTACAGTTAAAAGGGCGGGCCTCTGAGTCGCTTCGTTTTCCTTGTGTAAAAAAAAATTCTGTTTTGGAAGGTCAAAATGACCATTTTTTGAAATTTTGCCGGCCTCTCCTGTCCAGACGAACGGGGATAGAGAGTTGTCCTTTATACTGAAGATAGAGTTCGACGAGCTGTATTCAACGCACTCTTCGGCTTTGTTGTTACTACACGCACTGCGGAGTTATGGCGGCTAGAATGTCGGCGGAAGGGTGGTTTAAACCCTTCCCCTTTTTTTCTCGAAAATCAGTTTGTGTTCGCGATTGCCATTTTGATGCTATCGTGTAAGAAGGTAGTCAAGGGGGAATACGGGGCCGCATCCCGTTCCTCGGTATGGCCATTATTTCCGGAAGTAGAGACTGAAATATTTTAGGTACCCAAAAATTGAGGTTAGAAAAAAGTGCGACGGATTTGCCGGATATTAGCGGTGATTACTAGGCAACCTGCGGGGATGCTACAGTTAAAAGGGCGGGCCTCTGAGTCGCTTCGTTTTCCTTGTGTAAAAAAAATTCTGTTTTGGAAGGTCAAAATGACCATTTTTTGAAATTTTGCCGGCCTCTCCTGTCCAGACGAACGGGAATAGAGAGTTGTCCTTTATACTGAAGATAGAGTTCGACGAGCTGTATTCAACGCACTCTTCGGCTTTGTTGTTACTACACGCACTGCGGAGTTATGGCGGCTAGAATGTCGGCGGAAGGGTGGTTTAAACCCTTCCCCTTTTTTTCTCGAAAATCAGTTTGTGTTCGCGATTGCCATTTTGATGCTATCGTGTAAGAAGGTAGTCAAGGGGGAATACGGGGCCGCATCCCGTTCCTCGGTATGGCCATTATTTCCGGAAGTAGAGACTGAAATATTTTAGGTACCCAAAAATTGAGGTTAGAAAAAAGTGCGACGGATTTGCCGGATATTAGCGGTGATTACTAGGCAACCTGCGGGGATGCTACAGTTAAAAGGGCGGGCCTCTGAGTCGCTTCGTTTTCCTTGTGTAAAAAAAATTCTGTTTTGGAAGGTCAAAATGACCATTTTTTGAAATTTTGCCGGCCTCTCCTGTCCAGACGAACGGGGATAGAGAGTTGTCCTTTATACTGAAGATAGAGTTCGACGAGCTGTATTCAACGCACTCTTCGGCTTTGTTGTTACTACACGCACTGCGGAGTTATGGCGGCTAGAATGTCGGCGGAAGGGTGGTTTAAACCCTTCCCCTTTTTTTCTCGAAAATCAGTTTGTGTTCGCGATTGCCATTTTGATGCTATCGTGTAAGAAGGTAGTCAAGGGGGAATACGGGGCCGCATCCCGTTCCTCGGTATGGCCATTATTTCCGGAAGTAGAGACTGAAATATTTTAGGTACCCAAAAATTGAGGTTAGAAAAAAGTGCGACGGATTTGCCGGATATTAGCGGTGATTACTAGGCAACCTGCGGGGATGCTACAGTTAAAAGGGCGGGCCTCTGAGTCGCTTCGTTTTCCTTGTGTAAAAAAAATTCTGTTTTGGAAGGTCAAAATGACCATTTTTTTAAATTTTGCCGGCCTCTCCTGTCCAGACGAACGGGGATAGAGAGTTGTCCTTTATACTGAAGATAGAGTTCGACGAGCTGTATTCAACGCACTCTTCGGCTTTGTTGTTACTACACGCACTGCGGAGTTATGGCGGCTAGAATGTCGGCGGAAGGGTGGTTTAAACCCTTCCCCTTTTTTTCTCGAAAATCAGTTTGTGTTCGCGATTGCCATTTTGATGCTATCGTGTAAGAAGGTAGTCAAGGGGGAATACGGGGCCGCATCCCGTTCCTCGGTATGGCCATTATTTCCGGAAGTAGAGACTGAAATATTTTAGGTACCCAAAAATTGAGGTTAGAAAAAAGTGCGACGGATTTGCCGGATATTAGCGGTGATTACTAGGCAACCTGCGGGGATGCTACAGTTAAAAGGGCGGGCCTCTGAGTCGCTTCGTTTTCCTTGTGTAAAAAAAATTCTGTTTTGGAAGGTCAAAATGACCATTTTTTGAAATTTTGCCGGCCTCTCCTGTCCAGACGAACGGGGATAGAGAGTTGTCCTTTATACTGAAGATAGAGTTCGACGAGCTGTATTCAACGCACTCTTCGGCTTTGTTGTTACTACACGCACTGCGGAGTTATGGCGGCTACAATGTCGGCGGAAGGGTGGTTTAAACCCTTCCCCTTTTTTTCTCGAAAATCAGTTTGTGTTCACGATTGCCATTTTGATGCTATCGTGTAAGAAGGTAGTCAAGGGGGAATACGGGGCCGCATCCCGTTCCTCGGTATGGCCATTATTTCCGGAAGTAGAGACTGAAATATTTTAGGTACCCAAAAATTGAGGTTAGAAAAAAGTGCGACGGATTTGCCGGATATTAGCGGTGATTACTAGGCAACCTGCGGGGATGCTACAGTTAAAAGGGCGGGCCTCTGAGTCGCTTCGTTTTCCTTGTGTAAAAAAAAATTCTGTTTTGGAAGGTCAAAATGACCATTTTTTGAAATTTTGCCGGCCTCTCCTGTCCAGACGAACGGGGATAGAGAGTTGTCCTTTATACTGAAGATAGAGTTCGACGAGCTGTATTCAACGCACTCTTCGGCTTTGTTGTTACTACACGCACTGCGGAGTTATGGCGGCTAGAATGTCGGCGGAAGGGTGGTTTAAACCCTTCCCTTTTTTTTCTCGAAAATCAGTTTGTGTTCGCGATTGCCATTTTGATGCTATCGTGTAAGAAGGTAGTCAAGGGGGAATACGGGGCCGCATCCCGTTCCTCGGTATGGCCATTATTTCCGGAAGTAGAGACTGAAATATTTTAGGTACCCAAAAATTGAGGTTAGAAAAAAGTGCGACGGATTTGCCGGATATTAGCGGTGATTACTAGGCAACCTGCGGGGATGCTACAGTTAAAAGGGCGGGCCTCTGAGTCGCTTCGTTTTCCTTGTGTAAAAAAAAATTCTGTTTTCGAAGGTCAAAATGACCATTTTTTGAAATTTTGCCGGCCTCTCCTGTCCAGACGAACGGGGATAGAGAGTTGTCCTTTATACTGAAGATAGAGTTCGACGAGCTGTATTCAACGCACTCTTCGGCTTTGTTGTTACTACACGCACTGCGGAGTTATGGCGGCTAGAATGTCGGCGGAAGGGTGGTTTAAACCCTTCCCCTTTTTTTCTCGAAAATCAGTTTGTGTTCGCGATTGCCATTTTGATGCTATCGTGTAAGAAGGTAGTCAAGGGGGAATACGGGGCCGCATCCCGTTCCTCGGTATGGCCATTATTTCCGGAAGTAGAGACTGAAATATTTTAGGTACCCAAAAATTGAGGTTAGAAAAAAGTGCGACGGATTTGCCGGATATTAGCGGTGATTACTAGGCAACCTGCGTGGATGCTACAGTTAAAAGGGCGGGCCTCTGAGTCGCTTCGTTTTCCTTGTGTAAAAAAAATTCTGTTTTGGAAGGTCAAAATGACCATTTTTTGAAATTTTGCCGGCCTCTCCTGTCCAGACGAACGGGGATAGAGAGTTGTCCTTTATACTGAAGATAGAGTTCGACGAGCTGTATTCAACGCACTCTTCGGCTTTGTTGTTACTACACGCACTGCGGAGTTATGGCGGCTAGAATGTCGGCGGAAGGGTGGTTTAAACCCTTCCCCTTTTTTTCTCGAAAATCAGTTTGTGTTCGCGATTGCCATTTTGATGCTATCGTGTAAGAAGGTAGTCAAGGGGGAATACGGGGCCGCATCCCGTTCCTCGGTATGGCCATTATTTCCGGAAGTAGAGACTGAAATATTTTAGGTACCCAAAAATTGAGGTTAGAAAAAAGTGCGACGGATTTGCCGGATATTAGCGGTGATTACTAGGCAACCTGCGGGATGCTACAGTTAAAAGGGCGGGCCTCTGAGTCGCTTCGTTTTCCTTGTGTAAAAAAAATTCTGTTTTGGAAGGTCAAAATGACCATTTTTTGAAATTTTGCCGGCCTCTCCTGTCCAGACGAACGGGGATAGAGAGTTGTCCTTTATACTGAAGATAGAGTTCGACGAGCTGTATTCAACGCACTCTTCGGCTTTGTTGTTACTACACGCACTGCGGAGTTATGGCGGCTAGAATGTCGGCGGAAGGGTGGTTTAAACCCTTCCCCTTTTTTTCTCGAAAATCAGTTTGTGTTCGCGATTGCCATTTTGATGCTATCGTGTAAGAAGGTAGTCAAGGGGGAATACGGGGCCGCATCCCGTTCCTCGGTATGGCCATTATTTCCGGAAGTAGAGACTGAAATATTTTAGGTACCCAAAAATTGAGGTTAGAAAAAAGTGCGACGGATTTGCCGGATATTAGCGGTGATTACTAGGCAACCTGCGGGGATGCTACAGTTAAAAGGGCGGGCCTCTGAGTCGCTTCGTTTTCCTTGTGTAAAAAAAATTCTGTTTTGGAAGGTCAAAATGACCATTTTTTGAAATTTTGCCGGCCTCTCCTGTCCAGACGAACGGGGATAGAGAGTTGTCCTTTATACTGAAGATAGAGTTCGACGAGCTGTATTCAACGCACTCTTCGGCTTTGTTGTTACTACACGCACTGCGGAGTTATGGCGGCTAGAATGTCGGCGGAAGGGTGGTTTAAACCCTTCCCCTTTTTTTCTCGAAAATCAGTTTGTGTTCGCGATTGCCATTTTGATGCTATCGTGTAAGAAGGTAGTCAAGGGGGAATACGGGGCCGCATCCCGTTCCTCGGTATGGCCATTATTTCCGGAAGTAGAGACTGAAATATTTTAGGTACCCAAAAATTGAGGTTAGAAAAAAGTGCGACGGATTTGCCGGATATTAGCGGTGATTACTAGGCAACCTGCGGGGATGCTACAGTTAAAAGGGCGGGCCTCTGAGTCGCTTCGTTTTCCTTGTGTAAAAAAAAATTCTGTTTTGGAAGGTCAAAATGACCATTTTTTGAAATTTTGCCGGCCTCTCCTGTCCAGACGAACGGGGATAGAGAGTTGTCCTTTATACTGAAGATAGAGTTCGACGAGCTGTATTCAACGCACTCTTCGGCTTTGTTGTTACTACACGCACTGCGGAGTTATGGCGGCTAGAATGTCGGCGGAAGGGTGGTTTAAACCCTTCCCCTTTTTTTCTCGAAAATCAGTTTGTGTTCGCGATTGCCATTTTGATGCTATCGTGTAAGAAGGTAGTCAAGGGGGAATACGGGGCCGCATCCCGTTCCTCGGTATGGCCATTATTTCCGGAAGTAGAGACTGAAATATTTTAGGTACCCAAAAATTGAGGTTAGAAAAAAGTGCGACGGATTTGCCGGATATTAGCGGTGATTACTAGGCAACCTGCGGGGATGCTACAGTTAAAAGGGCGGGCCTCTGAGTCGCTTCGTTTTCCTTGTGTAAAAAAAAATTCTGTTTTGGAAGGTCAAAATGACCATTTTTTGAAATTTTGCCGGCCTCTCCTGTCCAGACGAACGGGGATAGAGAGTTGTCCTTTATACTGAAGATAGAGTTCGACGAGCTGTATTCAACGCACTCTTCGGCTTTGTTGTTACTACACGCACTGCGGAGTTATGGCGGCTAGAATGTCGGCGGAAGGGTGGTTTAAACCCTTCCCCTTTTTTTCTCGAAAATCAGTTTGTGTTCGCGATTGCCATTTTGATGCTATCGTGTAAGAAGGTAGTCAAGGGGGAATACGGGGCCGCATCCCGTTCCTCGGTATGGCCATTATTTCCGGAAGTAGAGACTGAAATATTTTAGGTACCCAAAAATTGAGGTTAGAAAAAAGTGCGACGGATTTGCCGGATATTAGCGGTGATTACTAGGCAACCTGCGGGGATGCTACAGTTAAAAGGGCGGGCCTCTGAGTCGCTTCGTTTTCCTTGTGTAAAAAAAAATTCTGTTTTGGAAGGTCAAAATGACCATTTTTTGAAATTTTGCCGGCCTCTCCTGTCCAGACGAACGGGGATAGAGAGTTGTCCTTTATACTGAAGATAGAGTTCGACGAGCTGTATTCAACGCACTCTTCGGCTTTGTTGTTACTACACGCACTGCGGAGTTATGGCGGCTAGAATGTCGGCGGAAGGGTGGTTTAAACCCTTCCCCTTTTTTCTCGAAAATCAGTTTGTGTTCGCGATTGCCATTTTGATGCTATCGTGTAAGAAGGTAGTCAAGGGGGAATACGGGGCCGCATCCCGTTCCTCGGTATGGCCATTATTTCCGGAAGTAGAGACTGAAATATTTTAGGTACCCAAAAATTGAGGTTAGAAAAAAGTGCGACGGATTTGCCGGATATTAGCGGTGATTACTAGGCAACCTGCGTGGATGCTACAGTTAAAAGGGCGGGCCTCTGAGTCGCTTCGTTTTCCTTGTGTAAAAAAAATTCTGTTTTGGAAGGTCAAAATGACCATTTTTTGAAATTTTGCCGGCCTCTCCTGTCCAGACGAACGGGGATAGAGAGTTGTCCTTTATACTGAAGATAGAGTTCGACGAGCTGTATTCAACGCACTCTTCGGCTTTGTTGTTACTACACGCACTGCGGAGTTATGGCGGCTAGAATGTCGGCGGAAGGGTGGTTTAAACCCTTCCCCTTTTTTTCTCGAAAATCAGTTTGTGTTCGCGATTGCCATTTTGATGCTATCGTGTAAGAAGGTAGTCAAGGGGGAATACGGGGCCGCATCCCGTTCCTCGGTATGGCCATTATTTCCGGAAGTAGAGACTGAAATATTTTAGGTACCCAAAAATTGAGGTTAGAAAAAAGTGCGACGGATTTGCCGGATATTAGCGGTGATTACTAGGCAACCTGCGGGATGCTACAGTTAAAAGGGCGGGCCTCTGAGTCGCTTCGTTTTCCTTGTGTAAAAAAAATTCTGTTTTGGAAGGTCAAAATGACCATTTTTTGAAATTTTGCCGGCCTCTCCTGTCCAGACGAACGGGGATAGAGAGTTGTCCTTTATACTGAAGATAGAGTTCGACGAGCTGTATTCAACGCACTCTTCGGCTTTGTTGTTACTACACGCACTGCGGAGTTATGGCGGCTAGAATGTCGGCGGAAGGGTGGTTTAAACCCTTCCCCTTTTTTTCTCGAAAATCAGTTTGTGTTCGCGATTGCCATTTTGATGCTATCGTGTAAGAAGGTAGTCAAGGGGGAATACGGGGCCGCATCCCGTTCCTCGGTATGGCCATTATTTCCGGAAGTAGAGACTGAAATATTTTAGGTACCCAAAAATTGAGGTTAGAAAAAAGTGCGACGGATTTGCCGGATATTAGCGGTGATTACTAGGCAACCTGCGGGGATGCTACAGTTAAAAGGGCGGGCCTCTGAGTCGCTTCGTTTTCCTTGTGTAAAAAAAAATTCTGTTTTGGAAGGTCAAAATGACCATTTTTTGAAATTTTGCCGGCCTCTCCTGTCCAGACGAACGGGGATAGAGAGTTGTCCTTTATACTGAAGATAGAGTTCGACGAGCTGTATTCAACGCACTCTTCGGCTTTGTTGTTACTACACGCACTGCGGAGTTATGGCGGCTAGAATGTCGGCGGAAGGGTGGTTTAAACCCTTCCCCTTTTTTTCTCGAAAATCAGTTTGTGTTCGCGATTGCCATTTTGATGCTATCGTGTAAGAAGGTAGTCAAGGGGGAATACGGGGCCGCATCCCGTTCCTCGGTATGGCCATTATTTCCGGAAGTAGAGACTGAAATATTTTAGGTACCCAAAAATTGAGGTTAGAAAAAAGTGCGACGGATTTGCCGGATATTAGCGGTGATTACTAGGCAACCTGCGTGGATGCTACAGTTAAAAGGGCGGGCCTCTGAGTCGCTTCGTTTTCCTTGTGTAAAAAAAATTCTGTTTTGGAAGGTCAAAATGACCATTTTTTGAAATTTTGCCGGCCTCTCCTGTCCAGACGAACGGGGATAGAGAGTTGTCCTTTATACTGAAGATAGAGTTCGACGAGCTGTATTCAACGCACTCTTCGGCTTTGTTGTTACTACACGCACTGCGGAGTTATGGCGGCTAGAATGTCGGCGGAAGGGTGGTTTAAACCCTTCCCCTTTTTTTCTCGAAAATCAGTTTGTGTTCGCGATTGCCATTTTGATGCTATCGTGTAAGAAGGTAGTCAAGGGGGAATACGGGGCCGCATCCCGTTCCTCGGTATGGCCATTATTTCCGGAAGTAGAGACTGAAATATTTTAGGTACCCAAAAATTGAGGTTAGAAAAAAGTGCGACGGATTTGCCGGATATTAGCGGTGATTACTAGGCAACCTGCGGGATGCTACAGTTAAAAGGGCGGGCCTCTGAGTCGCTTCGTTTTCCTTGTGTAAAAAAAATTCTGTTTTGGAAGGTCAAAATGACCATTTTTTGAAATTTTGCCGGCCTCTCCTGTCCAGACGAACGGGGATAGAGAGTTGTCCTTTATACTGAAGATAGAGTTCGACGAGCTGTATTCAACGCACTCTTCGGCTTTGTTGTTACTACACGCACTGCGGAGTTATGGCGGCTAGAATGTCGGCGGAAGGGTGGTTTAAACCCTTCCCCTTTTTTTCTCGAAAATCAGTTTGTGTTCGCGATTGCCATTTTGATGCTATCGTGTAAGAAGGTAGTCAAGGGGGAATACGGGGCCGCATCCCGTTCCTCGGTATGGCCATTATTTCCGGAAGTAGAGACTGAAATATTTTAGGTACCCAAAAATTGAGGTTAGAAAAAAGTGCGACGGATTTGCCGGATATTAGCGGTGATTACTAGGCAACCTGCGGGGATGCTACAGTTAAAAGGGCGGGCCTCTGAGTCGCTTCGTTTTCCTTGTGTAAAAAAAATTCTGTTTTGGAAGGTCAAAATGACCATTTTTTGAAATTTTGCCGGCCTCTCCTGTCCAGACGAACGGGGATAGAGAGTTGTCCTTTATACTGAAGATAGAGTTCGACGAGCTGTATTCAACGCACTCTTCGGCTTTGTTGTTACTACACGCACTGCGGAGTTATGGCGGCTAGAATGTCGGCGGAAGGGTGGTTTAAACCCTTCCCCTTTTTTTCTCGAAAATCAGTTTGTGTTCGCGATTGCCATTTTGATGCTATCGTGTAAGAAGGTAGTCAAGGGGGAATACGGGGCCGCATCCCGTTCCTCGGTATGGCCATTATTTCCGGAAGTAGAGACTGAAATATTTTAGGTACCCAAAAATTGAGGTTAGAAAAAAGTGCGACGGATTTGCCGGATATTAGCGGTGATTACTAGGCAACCTGCGGGGATGCTACAGTTAAAAGGGCGGGCCTCTGAGTCGCTTCGTTTTCCTTGTGTAAAAAAAAATTCTGTTTTGGAAGGTCAAAATGACCATTTTTTGAAATTTTGCCGGCCTCTCCTGTCCAGACGAACGGGGATAGAGAGTTGTCCTTTATACTGAAGATAGAGTTCGACGAGCTGTATTCAACGCACTCTTCGGCTTTGTTGTTACTACACGCACTGCGGAGTTATGGCGGCTAGAATGTCGGCGGAAGGGTGGTTTAAACCCTTCCCCTTTTTTTCTCGAAAATCAGTTTGTGTTCGCGATTGCCATTTTGATGCTATCGTGTAAGAAGGTAGTCAAGGGGGAATACGGGGCCGCATCCCGTTCCTCGGTATGGCCATTATTTCCGGAAGTAGAGACTGAAATATTTTAGGTACCCAAAAATTGAGGTTAGAAAAAAGTGCGACGGATTTGCCGGATATTAGCGGTGATTACTAGGCAACCTGCGGGGATGCTACAGTTAAAAGGGCGGGCCTCTGAGTCGCTTCGTTTTCCTTGTGTAAAAAAAAATTCTGTTTTGGAAGGTCAAAATGACCATTTTTTGAAATTTTGCCGGCCTCTCCTGTCCAGACGAACGGGGATAGAGAGTTGTCCTTTATACTGAAGATAGAGTTCGACGAGCTGTATTCAACGCACTCTTCGGCTTTGTTGTTACTACACGCACTGCGGAGTTATGGCGGCTAGAATGTCGGCGGAAGGGTGGTTTAAACCCTTCCCCTTTTTTTCTCGAAAATCAGTTTGTGTTCGCGATTGCCATTTTGATGCTATCGTGTAAGAAGGTAGTCAAGGGGGAATACGGGGCCGCATCCCGTTCCTCGGTATGGCCATTATTTCCGGAAGTAGAGACTGAAATATTTTAGGTACCCAAAAATTGAGGTTAGAAAAAAGTGCGACGGATTTGCCGGATATTAGCGGTGATTACTAGGCAACCTGCGGGGATGCTACAGTTAAAAGGGCGGGCCTCTGAGTCGCTTCGTTTTCCTTGTGTAAAAAAAAATTCTGTTTTGGAAGGTCAAAATGACCATTTTTTGAAATTTTGCCGGCCTCTCCTGTCCAGACGAACGGGGATAGAGAGTTGTCCTTTATACTGAAGATAGAGTTCGACGAGCTGTATTCAACGCACTCTTCGGCTTTGTTGTTACTACACGCACTGCGGAGTTATGGCGGCTAGAATGTCGGCGGAAGGGTGGTTTAAACCCTTCCCCTTTTTTTCTCGAAAATCAGTTTGTGTTCGCGATTGCCATTTTGATGCTATCGTGTAAGAAGGTAGTCAAGGGGGAATACGGGGCCGCATCCCGTTCCTCGGTATGGCCATTATTTCCGGAAGTAGAGACTGAAATATTTTAGGTACCCAAAAATTGAGGTTAGAAAAAAGTGCGACGGATTTGCCGGATATTAGCGGTGATTACTAGGCAACCTGCGTGGATGCTACAGTTAAAAGGGCGGGCCTCTGAGTCGCTTCGTTTTCCTTGTGTAAAAAAAATTCTGTTTTGGAAGGTCAAAATGACCATTTTTTGAAATTTTGCCGGCCTCTCCTGTCCAGACGAACGGGGATAGAGAGTTGTCCTTTATACTGAAGATAGAGTTCGACGAGCTGTATTCAACGCACTCTTCGGCTTTGTTGTTACTACACGCACTGCGGAGTTATGGCGGCTAGAATGTCGGCGGAAGGGTGGTTTAAACCCTTCCCCTTTTTTTCTCGAAAATCAGTTTGTGTTCGCGATTGCCATTTTGATGCTATCGTGTAAGAAGGTAGTCAAGGGGGAATACGGGGCCGCATCCCGTTCCTCGGTATGGCCATTATTTCCGGAAGTAGAGACTGAAATATTTTAGGTACCCAAAAATTGAGGTTAGAAAAAAGTGCGACGGATTTGCCGGATATTAGCGGTGATTACTAGGCAACCTGCGGGATGCTACAGTTAAAAGGGCGGGCCTCTGAGTCGCTTCGTTTTCCTTGTGTAAAAAAAATTCTGTTTTGGAAGGTCAAAATGACCATTTTTTGAAATTTTGCCGGCCTCTCCTGTCCAGACGAACGGGGATAGAGAGTTGTCCTTTATACTGAAGATAGAGTTCGACGAGCTGTATTCAACGCACTCTTCGGCTTTGTTGTTACTACACGCACTGCGGAGTTATGGCGGCTAGAATGTCGGCGGAAGGGTGGTTTAAACCCTTCCCCTTTTTTTCTCGAAAATCAGTTTGTGTTCGCGATTGCCATTTTGATGCTATCGTGTAAGAAGGTAGTCAAGGGGGAATACGGGGCCGCATCCCGTTCCTCGGTATGGCCATTATTTCCGGAAGTAGAGACTGAAATATTTTAGGTACCCAAAAATTGAGGTTAGAAAAAAGTGCGACGGATTTGCCGGATATTAGCGGTGATTACTAGGCAACCTGCGGGGATGCTACAGTTAAAAGGGCGGGCCTCTGAGTCGCTTCGTTTTCCTTGTGTAAAAAAAAATTCTGTTTTGGAAGGTCAAAATGACCATTTTTTGAAATTTTGCCGGCCTCTCCTGTCCAGACGAACGGGGATAGAGAGTTGTCCTTTATACTGAAGATAGAGTTCGACGAGCTGTATTCAACGCACTCTTCGGCTTTGTTGTTACTACACGCACTGCGGAGTTATGGCGGCTAGAATGTCGGCGGAAGGGTGGTTTAAACCCTTCCCCTTTTTTTCTCGAAAATCAGTTTGTGTTCGCGATTGCCATTTTGATGCTATCGTGTAAGAAGGTAGTCAAGGGGGAATACGGGGCCGCATCCCGTTCCTCGGTATGGCCATTATTTCCGGAAGTAGAGACTGAAATATTTTAGGTACCCAAAAATTGAGGTTAGAAAAAAGTGCGACGGATTTGCCGGATATTAGCGGTGATTACTAGGCAACCTGCGGGATGCTACAGTTAAAAGGGCGGGCCTCTGAGTCGCTTCGTTTTCCTTGTGTAAAAAAAATTCTGTTTTGGAAGGTCAAAATGACCATTTTTTGAAATTTTGCCGGCCTCTCCTGTCCAGACGAACGGGGATAGAGAGTTGTCCTTTATACTGAAGATAGAGTTCGACGAGCTGTATTCAACGCACTCTTCGGCTTTGTTGTTACTACACGCACTGCGGAGTTATGGCGGCTAGAATGTCGGCGGAAGGGTGGTTTAAACCCTTCCCCTTTTTTTCTCGAAAATCAGTTTGTGTTCGCGATTGCCATTTTGATGCTATCGTGTAAGAAGGTAGTCAAGGGGGAATACGGGGCCGCATCCCGTTCCTCGGTATGGCCATTATTTCCGGAAGTAGAGACTGAAATATTTTAGGTACCCAAAAATTGAGGTTAGAAAAAAGTGCGACGGATTTGCCGGATATTAGCGGTGATTACTAGGCAACCTGCGGGTATGCTACAGTTAAAAGGGCGGGCCTCTGAGTCGCTTCGTTTTCCTTGTGTAAAAAAAAATTCTGTTTTGGAAGGTCAAAATGACCATTTTTTGAAATTTTGCCGGCCTCTCCTGTCCAGACGAACGGGGATAGAGAGTTGTCCTTTATACTGAAGATAGAGTTCGACGAGCTGTATTCAACGCACTCTTCGGCTTTGTTGTTACTACACGCACTGCGGAGTTATGGCGGCTAGAATGTCGGCGGAAGGGTGGTTTAAACCCTTCCCCTTTTTTTCTCGAAAATCAGTTTGTGTTCGCGATTGCCATTTTGATGCTATCGTGTAAGAAGGTAGTCAAGGGGGAATACGGGGCCGCATCCCGTTCCTCGGTATGGCCATTATTTCCGGAAGTAGAGACTGAAATATTTTAGGTACCCAAAAATTGAGGTTAGAAAAAAGTGCGACGGATTTGCCGGATATTAGCGGTGATTACTAGGCAACCTGCGGGGATGCTACAGTTAAAAGGGCGGGCCTCTGAGTCGCTTCGTTTTCCTTGTGTAAAAAAAAATTCTGTTTTGGAAGGTCAAAATGACCATTTTTTGAAATTTTGCCGGCCTCTCCTGTCCAGACGAACGGGGATAGAGAGTTGTCCTTTATACTGAAGATAGAGTTCGACGAGCTGTATTCAACGCACTCTTCGGCTTTGTTGTTACTACACGCACTGCGGAGTTATGGCGGCTAGAATGTCGGCGGAAGGGTGGTTTTTTCTCGAAAATCAGTTTGTGTTCGCGATTGCCATTTTGATGCTATCGTGTAAGAAGGTAGTCAAGGGGGAATACGGGGCCGCATCCCGTTCCTCGGTATGGCCATTATTTCCGGAAGTAGAGACTGAAATATTTTAGGTACCCAAAAATTGAGGTTAGAAAAAAGTGCGACGGATTTGCCGGATATTAGCGGTGATTACTAGGCAACCTGCGGGGATGCTACAGTTAAAAGGGCGGGCCTCTGAGTCGCTTCGTTTTCCTTGTGTAAAAAAAATTCTGTTTTGGAAGGTCAAAATGACCATTTTTTGAAATTTTGCCGGCCTCTCCTGTCCAGACGAACGGGGATAGAGAGTTGTCCTTTATACTGAAGATAGAGTTCGACGAGCTGTATTCAACGCACTCTTCGGCTTTGTTGTTACTACACGCACTGCGGAGTTATGGCGGCTAGAATGTCGGCGGAAGGGTGGTTTAAACCCTTCCCCTTTTTTTCTCGAAAATCAGTTTGTGTTCGCGATTGCCATTTTGATGCTATCGTGTAAGAAGGTAGTCAAGGGGGAATACGGGGCCGCATCCCGTTCCTCGGTATGGCCATTATTTCCGGAAGTAGAGACTGAAATATTTTAGGTACCCAAAAATTGAGGTTAGAAAAAAGTGCGACGGATTTGCCGGATATTAGCGGTGATTACTAGGCAACCTGCGGGGATGCTACAGTTAAAAGGGCGGGCCTCTGAGTCGCTTCGTTTTCCTTGTGTAAAAAAAAATTCTGTTTTGGAAGGTCAAAATGACCATTTTTTGAAATTTTGCCGGCCTCTCCTGTCCAGACGAACGGGGATAGAGAGTTGTCCTTTATACTGAAGATAGAGTTCGACGAGCTGTATTCAACGCACTCTTCGGCTTTGTTGTTACTACACGCACTGCGGAGTTATGGCGGCTAGAATGTCGGCGGAAGGGTGGTTTAAACCCTTCCCCTTTTTTTCTCGAAAATCAGTTTGTGTTCGCGATTGCCATTTTGATGCTATCGTGTAAGAAGGTAGTCAAGGGGGAATACGGGGCCGCATCCCGTTCCTCGGTATGGCCATTATTTCCGGAAGTAGAGACTGAAATATTTTAGGTACCCAAAAATTGAGGTTAGAAAAAAGTGCGACGGATTTGCCGGATATTAGCGGTGATTACTAGGCAACCTGCGGGGATGCTACAGTTAAAAGGGCGGGCCTCTGAGTCGCTTCGTTTTCCTTGTGTAAAAAAAAATTCTGTTTTGGAAGGTCAAAATGACCATTTTTTGAAATTTTGCCGGCCTCTCCTGTCCAGACGAACGGGGATAGAGAGTTGTCCTTTATACTGAAGATAGAGTTCGACGAGCTGTATTCAACGCACTCTTCGGCTTTGTTGTTACTACACGCACTGCGGAGTTATGGCGGCTAGAATGTCGGCGGAAGGGTGGTTTAAACCCTTCCCCTTTTTTTCTCGAAAATCAGTTTGTGTTCGCGATTGCCATTTTGATGCTATCGTGTAAGAAGGTAGTCAAGGGGGAATACGGGGCCGCATCCCGTTCCTCGGTATGGCCATTATTTCCGGAAGTAGAGACTGAAATATTTTAGGTACCCAAAAATTGAGGTTAGAAAAAAGTGCGACGGATTTGCCGGATATTAGCGGTGATTACTAGGCAACCTGCGGGATGCTACAGTTAAAAGGGCGGGCCTCTGAGTCGCTTCGTTTTCCTTGTGTAAAAAAAATTCTGTTTTGGAAGGTCAAAATGACCATTTTTTGAAATTTTGCCGGCCTCTCCTGTCCAGACGAACGGGGATAGAGAGTTGTCCTTTATACTGAAGATAGAGTTCGACGAGCTGTATTCAACGCACTCTTCGGCTTTGTTGTTACTACACGCACTGCGGAGTTATGGCGGCTAGAATGTCGGCGGAAGGGTGGTTTAAACCCTTCCCCTTTTTTTCTCGAAAATCAGTTTGTGTTCGCGATTGCCATTTTGATGCTATCGTGTAAGAAGGTAGTCAAGGGGGAATACGGGGCCGCATCCCGTTCCTCGGTATGGCCATTATTTCCGGAAGTAGAGACTGAAATATTTTAGGTACCCAAAAATTGAGGTTAGAAAAAAGTGCGACGGATTTGCCGGATATTAGCGGTGATTACTAGGCAACCTGCGGGGATGCTACAGTTAAAAGGGCGGGCCTCTGAGTCGCTTCGTTTTCCTTGTGTAAAAAAAATTCTGTTTTGGAAGGTCAAAATGACCATTTTTTGAAATTTTGCCGGCCTCTCCTGTCCAGACGAACGGGGATAGAGAGTTGTCCTTTATACTGAAGATAGAGTTCGACGAGCTGTATTCAACGCACTCTTCGGCTTTGTTGTTACTACACGCACTGCGGAGTTATGGCGGCTAGAATGTCGGCGGAAGGGTGGTTTAAACCCTTCCCCTTTTTTTCTCGAAAATCAGTTTGTGTTCGCGATTGCCATTTTGATGCTATCGTGTAAGAAGGTAGTCAAGGGGGAATACGGGGCCGCATCCCGTTCCTCGGTATGGCCATTATTTCCGGAAGTAGAGACTGAAATATTTTAGGTACCCAAAAATTGAGGTTAGAAAAAAGTGCGACGGATTTGCCGGATATTAGCGGTGATTACTAGGCAACCTGCGGGATGCTACAGTTAAAAGGGCGGGCCTCTGAGTCGCTTCGTTTTCCTTGTGTAAAAAAAATTCTGTTTTGGAAGGTCAAAATGACCATTTTTTGAAATTTTGCCGGCCTCTCCTGTCCAGACGAACGGGGATAGAGAGTTGTCCTTTATACTGAAGATAGAGTTCGACGAGCTGTATTCAACGCACTCTTCGGCTTTGTTGTTACTACACGCACTGCGGAGTTATGGCGGCTAGAATGTCGGCGGAAGGGTGGTTTAAACCCTTCCCCTTTTTTTCTCGAAAATCAGTTTGTGTTCGCGATTGCCATTTTGATGCTATCGTGTAAGAAGGTAGTCAAGGGGGAATACGGGGCCGCATCCCGTTCCTCGGTATGGCCATTATTTCCGGAAGTAGAGACTGAAATATTTTAGGTACCCAAAAATTGAGGTTAGAAAAAAGTGCGACGGATTTGCCGGATATTAGCGGTGATTACTAGGCAACCTGCGGGGATGCTACAGTTAAAAGGGCGGGCCTCTGAGTCGCTTCGTTTTCCTTGTGTAAAAAAAATTCTGTTTTGGAAGGTCAAAATGACCATTTTTTTAAATTTTGCCGGCCTCTCCTGTCCAGACGAACGGGGATAGAGAGTTGTCCTTTATACTGAAGATAGAGTTCGACGAGCTGTATTCAACGCACTCTTCGGCTTTGTTGTTACTACACGCACTGCGGAGTTATGGCGGCTAGAATGTCGGCGGAAGGGTGGTTTAAACCCTTCCCCTTTTTTTCTCGAAAATCAGTTTGTGTTCGCGATTGCCATTTTGATGCTATCGTGTAAGAAGGTAGTCAAGGGGGAATACGGGGCCGCATCCCGTTCCTCGGTATGGCCATTATTTCCGGAAGTAGAGACTGAAATATTTTAGGTACCCAAAAATTGAGGTTAGAAAAAAGTGCGACGGATTTGCCGGATATTAGCGGTGATTACTAGGCAACCTGCGGGGATGCTACAGTTAAAAGGGCGGGCCTCTGAGTCGCTTCGTTTTCCTTGTGTAAAAAAAATTCTGTTTTGGAAGGTCAAAATGACCATTTTTTGAAATTTTGCCGGCCTCTCCTGTCCAGACGAACGGGGATAGAGAGTTGTCCTTTATACTGAAGATAGAGTTCGACGAGCTGTATTCAACGCACTCTTCGGCTTTGTTGTTACTACACGCACTGCGGAGTTATGGCGGCTACAATGTCGGCGGAAGGGTGGTTTAAACCCTTCCCCTTTTTTTCTCGAAAATCAGTTTGTGTTCGCGATTGCCATTTTGATGCTATCGTGTAAGAAGGTAGTCAAGGGGGAATACGGGGCCGCATCCCGTTCCTCGGTATGGCCATTATTTCCGGAAGTAGAGACTGAAATATTTTAGGTACCCAAAAATTGAGGTTAGAAAAAAGTGCGACGGATTTGCCGGATATTAGCGGTGATTACTAGGCAACCTGCGGGGATGCTACAGTTAAAAGGGCGGGCCTCTGAGTCGCTTCGTTTTCCTTGTGTAAAAAAAAATTCTGTTTTGGAAGGTCAAAATGACCATTTTTTGAAATTTTGCCAGCCTCTCCTGTCCAGACGAACGGGGATAGAGAGTTGTCCTTTATACTGAAGATAGAGTTCGACGAGCTGTATTCAACGCACTCTTCGGCTTTGTTGTTACTACACGCACTGCGGAGTTATGGCGGCTAGAATGTCGGCGGAAGGGTGGTTTAAACCCTTCCCCTTTTTTTCTCGAAAATCAGTTTGTGTTCGCGATTGCCATTTTGATGCTATCGTGTAAGAAGGTAGTCAAGGGGGAATACGGGGCCGCATCCCGTTCCTCGGTATGGCCATTATTTCCGGAAGTAGAGACTGAAATATTTTAGGTACCCAAAAATTGAGGTTAGAAAAAAGTGCGACGGATTTGCCGGATATTAGCGGTGATTACTAGGCAACCTGCGGGGATGCTACAGTTAAAAGGGCGGGCCTCTGAGTCGCTTCGTTTTCCTTGTGTAAAAAAAATTCTGTTTTGGAAGGTCAAAATGACCATTTTTTGAAATTTTGCCGGCCTCTCCTGTCCAGACGAACGGGGATAGAGAGTTGTCCTTTATACTGAAGATAGAGTTCGACGAGCTGTATTCAACGCACTCTTCGGCTTTGTTGTTACTACACGCACTGCGGAGTTATGGCGGCTAGAATGTCGGCGGAAGGGTGGTTTACCTTCCCCTTTTTTTCTCGAAAATCAGTTTGTGTTCGCGATTGCCATTTTGATGCTATCGTGTAAGAAGGTAGTCAAGGGGGAATACGGGGCCGCATCCCGTTCCTCGGTATGGCCATTATTTCCGGAAGTAGAGACTGAAATATTTTAGGTACCCAAAAATTGAGGTTAGAAAAAAGTGCGACGGATTTGCCGGATATTAGCGGTGATTACTAGGCAACCTGCGGGGATGCTACAGTTAAAAGGGCGGGCCTCTGAGTCGCTTCGTTTTCCTTGTGTAAAAAAAATTCTGTTTTGGAAGGTCAAAATGACCATTTTTTGAAATTTTGCCGGCCTCTCCTGTCCAGACGAACGGGGATAGAGAGTTGTCCTTTATACTGAAGATAGAGTTCGACGAGCTGTATTCAACGCACTCTTCGGCTTTGTTGTTACTACACGCACTGCGGAGTTATGGCGGCTAGAATGTCGGCGGAAGGGTGGTTTAAACCCTTCCCCTTTTTTTCTCGAAAATCAATTTGTGTTCGCGATTGCCATTTTGATGCTATCGTGTAAGAAGGTAGTCAAGGGGGAATACGGGGCCGCATCCCGTTCCTCGGTATGGCCATTATTTCCGGAAGTAGAGACTGAAATATTTTAGGTACCCAAAAATTGAGGTTAGAAAAAAGTGCGACGGATTTGCCGGATATTAGCGGTGATTACTAGGCAACCTGCGGGGATGCTACAGTTAAAAGGGCGGGCCTCTGAGTCGCTTCGTTTTCCTTGTGTAAAAAAAATTCTGTTTTGGAAGGTCAAAATGACCATTTTTTGAAATTTTGCCGGCCTCTCCTGTCCAGACGAACGGGGATAGAGAGTTGTCCTTTATACTGAAGATAGAGTTCGACGAGCTGTATTCAACGCACTCTTCGGCTTTGTTGTTACTACACGCACTGCGGAGTTATGGCGGCTAGAATGTCGGCGGAAGGGTGGTTTAAACCCTTCCCCTTTTTTTCTCGAAAATCAGTTTGTGTTCGCGATTGCCATTTTGATGCTATCGTGTAAGAAGGTAGTCAAGGGGGAATACGGGGCCGCATCCCGTTCCTCGGTATGGCCATTATTTCCGGAAGTAGAGACTGAAATATTTTAGGTACCCAAAAATTGAGGTTAGAAAAAAGTGCGACGGATTTGCCGGATATTAGCGGTGATTACTAGGCAACCTGCGGGGATGCTACAGTTAAAAGGGCGGGCCTCTGAGTCGCTTCGTTTTCCTTGTGTAAAAAAAATTCTGTTTTGGAAGGTCAAAATGACCATTTTTTGAAATTTTGCCGGCCTCTCCTGTCCAGACGAACGGGGATAGAGAGTTGTCCTTTATACTGAAGATAGAGTTCGACGAGCTGTATTCAACGCACTCTTCGGCTTTGTTGTTACTACACGCACTGCGGAGTTATGGCGGCTAGAATGTCGGCGGAAGGGTGGTTTAAACCCTTCCCCTTTTTTTCTCGAAAATCAGTTTGTGTTCGCGATTGCCATTTTGATGCTATCGTGTAAGAAGGTAGTCAAGGGGGAATACGGGGCCGCATCCCGTTCCTCGGTATGGCCATTATTTCCGGAAGTAGAGACTGAAATATTTTAGGTACCCAAAAATTGAGGTTAGAAAAAAGTGCGACGGATTTGCCGGATATTAGCGGTGATTACTAGGCAACCTGCGGGGATGCTACAGTTAAAAGGGCGGGCCTCTGAGTCGCTTCGTTTTCCTTGTGTAAAAAAAATTCTGTTTTGGAAGGTCAAAATGACCATTTTTTGAAATTTTGCCGGCCTCTCCTGTCCAGACGAACGGGGATAGAGAGTTGTCCTTTATACTGAAGATAGAGTTCGACGAGCTGTATTCAACGCACTCTTCGGCTTTGTTGTTACTACACGCACTGCGGAGTTATGGCGGCTAGAATGTCGGCGGAAGGGTGGTTTAAACCCTTCCCCTTTTTTTCTCGAAAATCAGTTTGTGTTCGCGATTGCCATTTTGATGCTATCGTGTAAGAAGGTAGTCAAGGGGGAATACGGGGCCGCATCCCGTTCCTCGGTATGGCCATTATTTCCGGAAGTAGAGACTGAAATATTTTAGGTACCCAAAAATTGAGGTTAGAAAAAAGTGCGACGGATTTGCCGGATATTAGCGGTGATTACTAGGCAACCTGCGGGGATGCTACAGTTAAAAGGGCGGGCCTCTGAGTCGCTTCGTTTTCCTTGTGTAAAAAAAATTCTGTTTTGGAAGGTCAAAATGACCATTTTTTGAAATTTTGCCGGCCTCTCCTGTCCAGACGAACGGGGATAGAGAGTTGTCCTTTATACTGAAGATAGAGTTCGACGAGCTGTATTCAACGCACTCTTCGGCTTTGTTGTTACTACACGCACTGCGGAGTTATGGCGGCTAGAATGTCGGCGGAAGGGTGGTTTAAACCCTTCCCCTTTTTTTCTCGAAAATCAGTTTGTGTTCGCGATTGCCATTTTGATGCTATCGTGTAAGAAGGTAGTCAAGGGGGAATACGGGGCCGCATCCCGTTCCTCGGTATGGCCATTATTTCCGGAAGTAGAGACTGAAATATTTTAGGTACCCAAAAATTGAGGTTAGAAAAAAGTGCGACGGATTTGCCGGATATTAGCGGTGATTACTAGGCAACCTGCGGGGATGCTACAGTTAAAAGGGCGGGCCTCTGAGTCGCTTCGTTTTCCTTGTGTAAAAAAAATTCTGTTTTGGAAGGTCAAAATGACCATTTTTTGAAATTTTGCCGGCCTCTCCTGTCCAGACGAACGGGGATAGAGAGTTGTCCTTTATACTGAAGATAGAGTTCGACGAGCTGTATTCAACGCACTCTTCGGCTTTGTTGTTACTACACGCACTGCGGAGTTATGGCGGCTAGAATGTCGGCGGAAGGGTGGTTTAAACCCTTCCCCTTTTTTTCTCGAAAATCAGTTTGTGTTCGCGATTGCCATTTTGATGCTATCGTGTAAGAAGGTAGTCAAGGGGGAATACGGGGCCGCATCCCGTTCCTCGGTATGGCCATTATTTCCGGAAGTAGAGACTGAAATATTTTAGGTACCCAAAAATTGAGGTTAGAAAAAAGTGCGACGGATTTGCCGGATATTAGCGGTGATTACTAGGCAACCTGCGGGGATGCTACAGTTAAAAGGGCGGGCCTCTGAGTCGCTTCGTTTTCCTTGTGTAAAAAAAATTCTGTTTTGGAAGGTCAAAATGACCATTTTTTGAAATTTTGCCGGCCTCTCCTGTCCAGACGAACGGGGATAGAGAGTTGTCCTTTATACTGAAGATAGAGTTCGACGAGCTGTATTCAACGCACTCTTCGGCTTTGTTGTTACTACACGCACTGCGGAGTTATGGCGGCTAGAATGTCGGCGGAAGGGTGGTTTAAACCCTTCCCCTTTTTTTCTCGAAAATCAGTTTGTGTTCGCGATTGCCATTTTGATGCTATCGTGTAAGAAGGTAGTCAAGGGGGAATACGGGGCCGCATCCCGTTCCTCGGTATGGCCATTATTTCCGGAAGTAGAGACTGAAATATTTTAGGTACCCAAAAATTGAGGTTAGAAAAAAGTGCGACGGATTTGCCGGATATTAGCGGTGATTACTAGGCAACCTGCGGGGATGCTACAGTTAAAAGGGCGGGCCTCTGAGTCGCTTCGTTTTCCTTGTGTAAAAAAAATTCTGTTTTGGAAGGTCAAAATGACCATTTTTTTAAATTTTGCCGGCCTCTCCTGTCCAGACGAACGGGGATAGAGAGTTGTCCTTTATACTGAAGATAGAGTTCGACGAGCTGTATTCAACGCACTCTTCGGCTTTGTTGTTACTACACGCACTGCGGAGTTATGGCGGCTAGAATGTCGGCGGAATGTCCCCTTTTTTTCTCGAAAATCAGTTTGTGTTCGCGATTGCCATTTTGATGCTATCGTGTAAGAAGGTAGTCAAGGGGGAATACGGGGCCGCATCCCGTTCCTCGGTATGGCCATTATTTCCGGAAGTAGAGACTGAAATATTTTAGGTACCCAAAAATTGAGGTTAGAAAAAAGTGCGACGGATTTGCCGGATATTAGCGGTGATTACTAGGCAACCTGCGGGGATGCTACAGTTAAAAGGGCGGGCCTGTGAGTCGCTTCGTTTTCCTTGTGTAAAAAAAATTCTGTTTTGGAAGGTCAAAATGACCATTTTTTGAAATTTTGCCGGCCTCTCCTGTCCAGACGAACGGGGATAGAGAGTTGTCCTTTATACTGAAGATAGAGTTCGACGAGCTGTATTCAACGCACTCTTCGGCTTTGTTGTTACTACACGCACTGCGGAGTTATGGCGGCTAGAATGTCGGCGGAAGGGTGGTTTAAACCCTTCCCCTTTTTTTCTCGAAAATCAGTTTGTGTTCGCGATTGCCATTTTGATGCTATCGTGTAAGAAGGTAGTCAAGGGGGAATACGGGGCCGCATCCCGTTCCTCGGTATGGCCATTATTTCCGGAAGTAGAGACTGAAATATTTTAGGTACCCAAAAATTGAGGTTAGAAAAAAGTGCGACGGATTTGCCGGATATTAGCGGTGATTACTAGGCAACCTGCGGGGATGCTACAGTTAAAAGGGCGGGCCTCTGAGTCGCTTCGTTTTCCTTGTGTAAAAAAAATTCTGTTTTGGAAGGTCAAAATGACCATTTTTTGAAATTTTGCCGGCCTCTCCTGTCCAGACGAACGGGGATAGAGAGTTGTCCTTTATACTGAAGATAGAGTTCGACGAGCTGTATTCAACGCACTCTTCGGCTTTGTTGTTACTACACGCACTGCGGAGTTATGGCGGCTAGAATGTCGGCGGAAGGGTGGTTTAAACCCTTCCCCTTTTTTTCTCGAAAATCAGTTTGTGTTCGCGATTGCCATTTTGATGCTATCGTGTAAGAAGGTAGTCAAGGGGGAATACGGGGCCGCATCCCGTTCCTCGGTATGGCCATTATTTCCGGAAGTAGAGACTGAAATATTTTAGGTACCCAAAAATTGAGGTTAGAAAAAAGTGCGACGGATTTGCCGGATATTAGCGGTGATTACTAGGCAACCTGCGGGGATGCTACAGTTAAAAGGGCGGGCCTCTGAGTCGCTTCGTTTTCCTTGTGTAAAAAAAATTCTGTTTTGGAAGGTCAAAATGACCATTTTTTGAAATTTTGCCGGCCTCTCCTGTCCAGACGAACGGGGATAGAGAGTTGTCCTTTATACTGAAGATAGAGTTCGACGAGCTGTATTCAACGCACTCTTCGGCTTTGTTGTTACTACACGCACTGCGGAGTTATGGCGGCTAGAATGTCGGCGGAAGGGTGGTTTAAACCCTTCCCCTTTTTTTCTCGAAAATCAGTTTGTGTTCGCGATTGCCATTTTGATGCTATCGTGTAAGAAGGTAGTCAAGGGGGAATACGGGGCCGCATCCCGTTCCTCGGTATGGCCATTATTTCCGGAAGTAGAGACTGAAATATTTTAGGTACCCAAAAATTGAGGTTAGAAAAAAGTGCGACGGATTTGCCGGATATTAGCGGTGATTACTAGGCAACCTGCGGGGATGCTACAGTTAAAAGGGCGGGCCTCTGAGTCGCTTCGTTTTCCTTGTGTAAAAAAAATTCTGTTTTGGAAGGTCAAAATGACCATTTTTTGAAATTTTGCCGGCCTCTCCTGTCCAGACGAACGGGGATAGAGAGTTGTCCTTTATACTGAAGATAGAGTTCGACGAGCTGTATTCAACGCACTCTTCGGCTTTGTTGTTACTACACGCACTGCGGAGTTATGGCGGCTAGAATGTCGGCGGAAGGGTGGTTTAAACCCTTCCCCTTTTTTTCTCGAAAATCAGTTTGTGTTCGCGATTGCCATTTTGATGCTATCGTGTAAGAAGGTAGTCAAGGGGGAATACGGGGCCGCATCCCGTTCCTCGGTATGGCCATTATTTCCGGAAGTAGAGACTGAAATATTTTAGGTACCCAAAAATTGAGGTTAGAAAAAAGTGCGACGGATTTGCCGGATATTAGCGGTGATTACTAGGCAACCTGCGGGGATGCTACAGTTAAAAGGGCGGGCCTCTGAGTCGCTTCGTTTTCCTTGTGTAAAAAAAATTCTGTTTTGGAAGGTCAAAATGACCATTTTTTGAAATTTTGCCGGCCTCTCCTGTCCAGACGAACGGGGATAGAGAGTTGTCCTTTATACTGAAGATAGAGTTCGACGAGCTGTATTCAACGCACTCTTCGGCTTTGTTGTTACTACACGCACTGCGGAGTTATGGCGGCTAGAATGTCGGCGGAAGGGTGGTTTAAACCCTTCCCCTTTTTTTCTCGAAAATCAGTTTGTGTTCGCGATTGCCATTTTGATGCTATCGTGTAAGAAGGTAGTCAAGGGGGAATACGGGGCCGCATCCCGTTCCTCGGTATGGCCATTATTTCCGGAAGTAGAGACTGAAATATTTTAGGTACCCAAAAATTGAGGTTAGAAAAAAGTGCGACGGATTTGCCGGATATTAGCGGTGATTACTAGGCAACCTGCGGGGATGCTACAGTTAAAAGGGCGGGCCTCTGAGTCGCTTCGTTTTCCTTGTGTAAAAAAAATTCTGTTTTGGAAGGTCAAAATGACCATTTTTTGAAATTTTGCCGGCCTCTCCTGTCCAGACGAACGGGGATAGAGAGTTGTCCTTTATACTGAAGATAGAGTTCGACGAGCTGTATTCAACGCACTCTTCGGCTTTGTTGTTACTACACGCACTGCGGAGTTATGGCGGCTAGAATGTCGGCGGAAGGGTGGTTTAAACCCTTCCCCTTTTTTTCTCGAAAATCAGTTTGTGTTCGCGATTGCCATTTTGATGCTATCGTGTAAGAAGGTAGTCAAGGGGGAATACGGGGCCGCATCCCGTTCCTCGGTATGGCCATTATTTCCGGAAGTAGAGACTGAAATATTTTAGGTACCCAAAAATTGAGGTTAGAAAAAAGTGCGACGGATTTGCCGGATATTAGCGGTGATTACTAGGCAACCTGCGGGGATGCTACAGTTAAAAGGGCGGGCCTCTGAGTCGCTTCGTTTTCCTTGTGTAAAAAAAATTCTGTTTTGGAAGGTCAAAATGACAATTTTTTGAAATTTTGCCGGCCTCTCCTGTCCAGACGAACGGGGATAGAGAGTTGTCCTTTATACTGAAGATAGAGTTCGACGAGCTGTATTCAACGCACTCTTCGGCTTTGTTGTTACTACACGCACTGCGGAGTTATGGCGGCTAGAATGTCGGCGGAAGGGTGGTTTAAACCCTTCCCCTTTTTTTCTCGAAAATCAGTTTGTGTTCGCGATTGCCATTTTGATGCTATCGTGTAAGAAGGTAGTCAAGGGGGAATACGGGGCCGCATCCCGTTCCTCGGTATGGCCATTATTTCCGGAAGTAGAGACTGAAATATTTTAGGTACCCAAAAATTGGGGTTAGAAAAAAGTGCGACGGATTTGCCGGATATTAGCGGTGATTACTAGGCAACCTGCGGGGATGCTACAGTTAAAAGGGCGGGCCTCTGAGTCGCTTCGTTTTCCTTGTGTAAAAAAAATTCTGTTTTGGAAGGTCAAAATGACCATTTTTTGAAATTTTGCCGGCCTCTCCTGTCCAGACGAACGGGGATAGAGAGTTGTCCTTTATACTGAAGATAGAGTTCGACGAGCTGTATTCAACGCACTCTTCGGCTTTGTTGTTACTACACGCACTGCGGAGTTATGGCGGCTAGAATGTCGGCGGAAGGGTGGTTTAAACCCTTCCCCTTTTTTTCTCGAAAATCAGTTTGTGTTCGCGATTGCCATTTTGATGCTATCGTGTAAGAAGGTAGTCAAGGGGGAATACGGGGCCGCATCCCGTTCCTCGGTATGGCCATTATTTCCGGAAGTAGAGACTGAAATATTTTAGGTACCCAAAAATTGAGGTTAGAAAAAAGTGCGACGGATTTGCCGGATATTAGCGGTGATTACTAGGCAACCTGCGGGGATGCTACAGTTAAAAGGGCGGGCCTCTGAGTCGCTTCGTTTTCCTTGTGTAAAAAAAATTCTGTTTTGGAAGGTCAAAATGACCATTTTTTGAAATTTTGCCGGCCTCTCCTGTCCAGACGAACGGGGATAGAGAGTTGTCCTTTATACTGAAGATAGAGTTCGACGAGCTGTATTCAACGCACTCTTCGGCTTTGTTGTTACTACACGCACTGCGGAGTTATGGCGGCTAGAATGTCGGCGGAAGGGTGGTTTAAACCCTTCCCCTTTTTTTCTCGAAAATCAGTTTGTGTTCGCGATTGCCATTTTGATGCTATCGTGTAAGAAGGTAGTCAAGGGGGAATACGGGGCCGCATCCCGTTCCTCGGTATGGCCATTATTTCCGGAAGTAGAGACTGAAATATTTTAGGTACCCAAAAATTGAGGTTAGAAAAAAGTGCGACGGATTTGCCGGATATTAGCGGTGATTACTAGGCAACCTGCGGGGATGCTACAGTTAAAAGGGCGGGCCTCTGAGTCGCTTCGTTTTCCTTGTGTAAAAAAAATTCTGTTTTGGAAGGTCAAAATGACCATTTTTTGAAATTTTGCCGGCCTCTCCTGTCCAGACGAACGGGGATAGAGAGTTGTCCTTTATACTGAAGATAGAGTTCGACGAGCTGTATTCAACGCACTCTTCGGCTTTGTTGTTACTACACGCACTGCGGAGTTATGGCGGCTAGAATGTCGGCGGAAGGGTGGTTTAAACCCTTCCCCTTTTTTTCTCGAAAATCAGTTTGTGTTCGCGATTGCCATTTTGATGCTATCGTGTAAGAAGGTAGTCAAGGGGGAATACGGGGCCGCATCCCGTTCCTCGGTATGGCCATTATTTCCGGAAGTAGAGACTGAAATATTTTAGGTACCCAAAAATTGAGGTTAGAAAAAAGTGCGACGGATTTGCCGGATATTAGCGGTGATTACTAGGCAACCTGCGGGGATGCTACAGTTAAAAGGGCGGGCATCTGAGTCGCTTCGTTTTCCTTGTGTAAAAAAAATTCTGTTTTGGAAGGTCAAAATGACCATTTTTTGAAATTTTGCCGGCCTCTCCTGTCCAGACGAACGGGGATAGAGAGTTGTCCTTTATACTGAAGATAGAGTTCGACGAGCTGTATTCAACGCACTCTTCGGCTTTGTTGTTACTACACGCACTGCGGAGTTATGGCGGCTAGAATGTCGGCGGAAGGGTGGTTTAAACCCTTCCCCTTTTTTTCTCGAAAATCAGTTTGTGTTCGCGATTGCCATTTTGATGCTATCGTGTAAGAAGGTAGTCAAGGGGGAATACGGGGCCGCATCCCGTTCCTCGGTATGGCCATTATTTCCGGAAGTAGAGACTGAAATATTTTAGGTACCCAAAAATTGAGGTTAGAAAAAAGTGCGACGGATTTGCCGGATATTAGCGGTGATTACTAGGCAACCTGCGGGGATGCTACAGTTAAAAGGGCGGGCCTCTGAGTCGCTTCGTTTTCCTTGTGTAAAAAAAATTCTGTTTTGGAAGGTCAAAATGACCATTTTTTGAAATTTTGCCGGCCTCTCCTGTCCAGACGAACGGGGATAGAGAGTTGTCCTTTATACTGAAGATAGAGTTCGACGAGCTGTATTCAACGCACTCTTCGGCTTTGTTGTTACTACACGCACTGCGGAGTTATGGCGGCTAGAATGTCGGCGGAAGGGTGGTTTAAACCCTTCCCCTTTTTTTCTCGAAAATCAGTTTGTGTTCGCGATTGCCATTTTGATGCTATCGTGTAAGAAGGTAGTCAAGGGGGAATACGGGGCCGCATCCCGTTCCTCGGTATGGCCATTATTTCCGGAAGTAGAGACTGAAATATTTTAGGTACCCAAAAATTGAGGTTAGAAAAAAGTGCGACGGATTTGCCGGATATTAGCGGTGATTACTAGGCAACCTGCGGGGATGCTACAGTTAAAAGGGCGGGCCTCTGAGTCGCTTCGTTTTCCTTGTGTAAAAAAAATTCTGTTTTGGAAGGTCAAAATGACCATTTTTTGAAATTTTGCCGGCCTCTCCTGTCCAGACGAACGGGGATAGAGAGTTGTCCTTTATACTGAAGATAGAGTTCGACGAGCTGTATTCAACGCACTCTTCGGCTTTGTTGTTACTACACGCACTGCGGAGTTATGGCGGCTAGAATGTCGGCGGAAGGGTGGTTTAAACCCTTCCCCTTTTTTTCTCGAAAATCAGTTTGTGTTCGCGATTGCCATTTTGATGCTATCGTGTAAGAAGGTAGTCAAGGGGGAATACGGGGCCGCATCCCGTTCCTCGGTATGGCCATTATTTCCGGAAGTAGAGACTGAAATATTTTAGGTACCCAAAAATTGAGGTTAGAAAAAAGTGCGACGGATTTGCCGGATATTAGCGGTGATTACTAGGCAACCTGCGGGGATGCTACAGTTAAAAGGGCGGGCCTCTGAGTCGCTTCGTTTTCCTTGTGTAAAAAAAATTCTGTTTTGGAAGGTCAAAATGACCATTTTTTGAAATTTTGCCGGCCTCTCCTGTCCAGACGAACGGGGATAGAGAGTTGTCCTTTATACTGAAGATAGAGTTCGACGAGCTGTATTCAACGCACTCTTCGGCTTTGTTGTTACTACACGCACTGCGGAGTTATGGCGGCTAGAATGTCGGCGGAAGGGTGGTTTAAACCCTTCCCCTTTTTTTCTCGAAAATCAGTTTGTGTTCGCGATTGCCATTTTGATGCTATCGTGTAAGAAGGTAGTCAAGGGGGAATACGGGGCCGCATCCCGTTCCTCGGTATGGCCATTATTTCCGGAAGTAGAGACTGAAATATTTTAGGTACCCAAAAATTGAGGTTAGAAAAAAGTGCGACGGATTTGCCGGATATTAGCGGTGATTACTAGGCAACCTGCGGGGATGCTACAGTTAAAAGGGCGGGCCTCTGAGTCGCTTCGTTTTCCTTGTGTAAAAAAAATTCTGTTTTGGAAGGTCAAAATGACCATTTTTTGAAATTTTGCCGGCCTCTCCTGTCCAGACGAACGGGGATAGAGAGTTGTCCTTTATACTGAAGATAGAGTTCGACGAGCTGTATTCAACGCACTCTTCGGCTTTGTTGTTACTACACGCACTGCGGAGTTATGGCGGCTAGAATGTCGGCGGAAGGGTGGTTTAAACCCTTCCCCTTTTTTTCTCGAAAATCAGTTTGTGTTCGCGATTGCCATTTTGATGCTATCGTGTAAGAAGGTAGTCAAGGGGGAATACGGGGCCGCATCCCGTTCCTCGGTATGGCCATTATTTCCGGAAGTAGAGACTGAAATATTTTAGGTACCCAAAAATTGAGGTTAGAAAAAAGTGCGACGGATTTGCCGGATATTAGCGGTGATTACTAGGCAACCTGCGGGGATGCTACAGTTAAAAGGGCGGGCCTCTGAGTCGCTTCGTTTTCCTTGTGTAAAAAAAATTCTGTTTTGGAAGGTCAAAATGACCATTTTTTGAAATTTTGCCGGCCTCTCCTGTCCAGACGAACGGGGATAGAGAGTTGTCCTTTATACTGAAGATAGAGTTCGACGAGCTGTATTCAACGCACTCTTCGGCTTTGTTGTTACTACACGCACTGCGGAGTTATGGCGGCTAGAATGTCGGCGGAAGGGTGGTTTAAACCCTTCCCCTTTTTTTCTCGAAAATCAGTTTGTGTTCGCGATTGCCATTTTGATGCTATCGTGTAAGAAGGTAGTCAAGGGGGAATACGGGGCCGCATCCCGTTCCTCGGTATGGCCATTATTTCCGGAAGTAGAGACTGAAATATTTTAGGTACCCAAAAATTGAGGTTAGAAAAAAGTGCGACGGATTTGCCGGATATTAGCGGTGATTACTAGGCAACCTGCGGGGATGCTACAGTTAAAAGGGCGGGCCTCTGAGTCGCTTCGTTTTCCTTGTGTAAAAAAAATTCTGTTTTGGAAGGTCAAAATGACCATTTTTTGAAATTTTGCCGGCCTCTCCTGTCCAGACGAACGGGGATAGAGAGTTGTCCTTTATACTGAAGATAGAGTTCGACGAGCTGTATTCAACGCACTCTTCGGCTTTGTTGTTACTACACGCACTGCGGAGTTATGGCGGCTAGAATGTCGGCGGAAGGGTGGTTTAAACCCTTCCCCTTTTTTTCTCGAAAATCAGTTTGTGTTCGCGATTGCCATTTTGATGCTATCGTGTAAGAAGGTAGTCAAGGGGGAATACGGGGCCGCATCCCGTTCCTCGGTATGGCCATTATTTCCGGAAGTAGAGACTGAAATATTTTAGGTACCCAAAAATTGAGGTTAGAAAAAAGTGCGACGGATTTGCCGGATATTAGCGGTGATTACTAGGCAACCTGCGGGGATGCTACAGTTAAAAGGGCGGGCCTCTGAGTCGCTTCGTTTTCCTTGTGTAAAAAAAATTCTGTTTTGGAAGGTCAAAATGACCATTTTTTGAAATTTTGCCGGCCTCTCCTGTCCAGACGAACGGGGATAGAGAGTTGTCCTTTATACTGAAGATAGAGTTCGACGAGCTGTATTCAACGCACTCTTCGGCTTTGTTGTTACTACACGCACTGCGGAGTTATGGCGGCTAGAATGTCGGCGGAAGGGTGGTTTAAACCCTTCCCCTTTTTTTCTCGAAAATCAGTTTGTGTTCGCGATTGCCATTTTGATGCTATCGTGTAAGAAGGTAGTCAAGGGGGAATACGGGGCCGCATCCCGTTCCTCGGTATGGCCATTATTTCCGGAAGTAGAGACTGAAATATTTTAGGTACCCAAAAATTGAGGTTAGAAAAAAGTGCGACGGATTTGCCGGATATTAGCGGTGATTACTAGGCAACCTGCGGGGATGCTACAGTTAAAAGGGCGGGCCTCTGAGTCGCTTCGTTTTCCTTGTGTAAAAAAAATTCTGTTTTGGAAGGTCAAAATGACCATTTTTTGAAATTTTGCCGGCCTCTCCTGTCCAGACGAACGGGGATAGAGAGTTGTCCTTTATACTGAAGATAGAGTTCGACGAGCTGTATTCAACGCACTCTTCGGCTTTGTTGTTACTACACGCACTGCGGAGTTATGGCGGCTAGAATGTCGGCGGAAGGGTGGTTTAAACCCTTCCCCTTTTTTTCTCGAAAATCAGTTTGTGTTCGCGATTGCCATTTTGATGCTATCGTGTAAGAAGGTAGTCAAGGGGGAATACGGGGCCGCATCCCGTTCCTCGGTATGGCCATTATTTCCGGAAGTAGAGACTGAAATATTTTAGGTACCCAAAAATTGAGGTTAGAAAAAAGTGCGACGGATTTGCCGGATATTAGCGGTGATTACTAGGCAACCTGCGGGGATGCTACAGTTAAAAGGGCGGGCCTCTGAGTCGCTTCGTTTTCCTTGTGTAAAAAAAATTCTGTTTTGGAAGGTCAAAATGACCATTTTTTGAAATTTTGCCGGCCTCTCCTGTCCAGACGAACGGGGATAGAGAGTTGTCCTTTATACTGAAGATAGAGTTCGACGAGCTGTATTCAACGCACTCTTCGGCTTTGTTGTTACTACACGCACTGCGGAGTTATGGCGGCTAGAATGTCGGCGGAAGGGTGGTTTAAACCCTTCCCCTTTTTTTCTCGAAAATCAGTTTGTGTTCGCGATTGCCATTTTGATGCTATCGTGTAAGAAGGTAGTCAAGGGGGAATACGGGGCCGCATCCCGTTCCTCGGTATGGCCATTATTTCCGGAAGTAGAGACTGAAATATTTTAGGTACCCAAAAATTGAGGTTAGAAAAAAGTGCGACGGATTTGCCGGATATTAGCGGTGATTACTAGGCAACCTGCGGGGATGCTACAGTTAAAAGGGCGGGCCTCTGAGTCGCTTCGTTTTCCTTGTGTAAAAAAAATTCTGTTTTGGAAGGTCAAAATGACCATTTTTTGAAATTTTGCCGGCCTCTCCTGTCCAGACGAACGGGGATAGAGAGTTGTCCTTTATACTGAAGATAGAGTTCGACGAGCTGTATTCAACGCACTCTTCGGCTTTGTTGTTACTACACGCACTGCGGAGTTATGGCGGCTAGAATGTCGGCGGAAGGGTGGTTTAAACCCTTCCCCTTTTTTTCTCGAAAATCAGTTTGTGTTCGCGATTGCCATTTTGATGCTATCGTGTAAGAAGGTAGTCAAGGGGGAATACGGGGCCGCATCCCGTTCCTCGGTATGGCCATTATTTCCGGAAGTAGAGACTGAAATATTTTAGGTACCCAAAAATTGAGGTTAGAAAAAAGTGCGACGGATTTGCCGGATATTAGCGGTGATTACTAGGCAACCTGCGGGGATGCTACAGTTAAAAGGGCGGGCCTCTGAGTCGCTTCGTTTTCCTTGTGTAAAAAAAAATTCTGTTTTGGAAGGTCAAAATGACCATTTTTTGAAATTTTGCCGGCCTCTCCTGTCCAGACGAACGGGGATAGAGAGTTGTCCTTTATACTGAAGATAGAGTTCGACGAGCTGTATTCAACGCACTCTTCGGCTTTGTTGTTACTACACGCACTGCGGAGTTATGGCGGCTAGAATGTCGGCGGAAGGGTGGTTTAAACCCTTCCCCTTTTTTTCTCGAAAATCAGTTTGTGTTCGCGATTGCCATTTTGATGCTATCGTGTAAGAAGGTAGTCAAGGGGGAATACGGGGCCGCATCCCGTTCCTCGGTATGGCCATTATTTCCGGAAGTAGAGACTGAAATATTTTAGGTACCCAAAAATTGAGGTTAGAAAAAAGTGCGACGGATTTGCCGGATATTAGCGGTGATTACTAGGCAACCTGCGGGGATGCTACAGTTAAAAGGGCGGGCCTCTGAGTCGCTTCGTTTTCCTTGTGTAAAAAAAATTCTGTTTTGGAAGGTCAAAATGACCATTTTTTGAAATTTTGCCGGCCTCTCCTGTCCAGACGAACGGGGATAGAGAGTTGTCCTTTATACTGAAGATAGAGTTCGACGAGCTGTATTCAACGCACTCTTCGGCTTTGTTGTTACTACACGCACTGCGGAGTTATGGCGGCTAGAATGTCGGCGGAAGGGTGGTTTAAACCCTTCCCCTTTTTTTCTCGAAAATCAGTTTGTGTTCGCGATTGCCATTTTGATGCTATCGTGTAAGAAGGTAGTCAAGGGGGAATACGGGGCCGCATCCCGTTCCTCGGTATGGCCATTATTTCCGGAAGTAGAGACTGAAATATTTTAGGTACCCAAAAATTGAGGTTAGAAAAAAGTGCGACGGATTTGCCGGATATTAGCGGTGATTACTAGGCAACCTGCGGGGATGCTACAGTTAAAAGGGCGGGCCTCTGAGTCGCTTCGTTTTCCTTGTGTAAAAAAAAATTCTGTTTTGGAAGGTCAAAATGACCATTTTTTGAAATTTTGCCGGCCTCTCCTGTCCAGACGAACGGGGATAGAGAGTTGTCCTTTATACTGAAGATAGAGTTCGACGAGCTGTATTCAACGCACTCTTCGGCTTTGTTGTTACTACACGCACTGCGGAGTTATGGCGGCTAGAATGTCGGCGGAAGGGTGGTTTAAACCCTTCCCCTTTTTTTCTCGAAAATCAGTTTGTGTTCGCGATTGCCATTTTGATGCTATCGTGTAAGAAGGTAGTCAAGGGGGAATACGGGGCCGCATCCCGTTCCTCGGTATGGCCATTATTTCCGGAAGTAGAGACTGAAATATTTTAGGTACCCAAAAATTGAGGTTAGAAAAAAGTGCGACGGATTTGCCGGATATTAGCGGTGATTACTAGGCAACCTGCGGGGATGCTACAGTTAAAAGGGCGGGCCTCTGAGTCGCTTCGTTTTCCTTGTGTAAAAAAAATTCTGTTTTGGAAGGTCAAAATGACCATTTTTTGAAATTTTGCCGGCCTCTCCTGTCCAGACGAACGGGGATAGAGAGTTGTCCTTTATACTGAAGATAGAGTTCGACGAGCTGTATTCAACGCACTCTTCGGCTTTGTTGTTACTACACGCACTGCGGAGTTATGGCGGCTAGAATGTCGGCGGAAGGGTGGTTTAAACCCTTCCCCTTTTTTTCTCGAAAATCAGTTTGTGTTCGCGATTGCCATTTTGATGCTATCGTGTAAGAAGGTAGTCAAGGGGGAATACGGGGCCGCATCCCGTTCCTCGGTATGGCCATTATTTCCGGAAGTAGAGACTGAAATATTTTAGGTACCCAAAAATTGAGGTTAGAAAAAAGTGCGACGGATTTGCCGGATATTAGCGGTGATTACTAGGCAACCTGCGGGGATGCTACAGTTAAAAGGGCGGGCCTCTGAGTCGCTTCGTTTTCCTTGTGTAAAAAAAATTCTGTTTTGGAAGGTCAAAATGACCATTTTTTGAAATTTTGCCGGCCTCTCCTGTCCAGACGAACGGGGATAGAGAGTTGTCCTTTATACTGAAGATAGAGTTCGACGAGCTGTATTCAACGCACTCTTCGGCTTTGTTGTTACTACACGCACTGCGGAGTTATGGCGGCTAGAATGTCGGCGGAAGGGTGGTTTAAACCCTTCCCCTTTTTTTCTCGAAAATCAGTTTGTGTTCGCGATTGCCATTTTGATGCTATCATGTAAGAAGGTAGTCAAGGGGGAATACGGGGCCGCATCCCGTTCCTCGGTATGGCCATTATTTCCGGAAGTAGAGACTGAAATATTTTAGGTACCCAAAAATTGAGGTTAGAAAAAAGTGCGACGGATTTGCCGGATATTAGCGGTGATTACTAGGCAACCTGCGGGGATGCTACAGTTAAAAGGGCGGGCCTCTGAGTCGCTTCGTTTTCCTTGTGTAAAAAAAATTCTGTTTTGGAAGGTCAAAATGACCATTTTTTGAAATTTTGCCGGCCTCTCCTGTCCAGACGAACGGGGATAGAGAGTTGTCCTTTATACTGAAGATAGAGTTCGACGAGCTGTATTCAACGCACTCTTCGGCTTTGTTGTTACTACACGCACTGCGGAGTTATGGCGGCTAGAATGTCGGCGGAAGGGTGGTTTAAACCCTTCCCCTTTTTTTCTCGAAAATCAGTTTGTGTTCGCGATTGCCATTTTGATGCTATCGTGTAAGAAGGTAGTCAAGGGGGAATACGGGGCCGCATCCCGTTCCTCGGTATGGCCATTATTTCCGGAAGTAGAGACTGAAATATTTTAGGTACCCAAAAATTGAGGTTAGAAAAAAGTGCGACGGATTTGCCGGATATTAGCGGTGATTACTAGGCAACCTGCGGGGATGCTACAGTAAAAAGGGCGGGCCTCTGAGTCGCTTCGTTTTCCTTGTGTAAAAAAAAATTCTGTTTTGGAAGGTCAAAATGACCATTTTTTGAAATTTTGCCGGCCTCTCCTGTCCAGACGAACGGGGATAGAGAGTTGTCCTTTATACTGAAGATAGAGTTCGACGAGCTGTATTCAACGCACTCTTCGGCTTTGTTGTTACTACACGCACTGCGGAGTTATGGCGGCTAGAATGTCGGCGGAAGGGTGGTTTAAACCCTTCCCCTTTTTTTCTCGAAAATCAGTTTGTGTTCGCGATTGCCATTTTGATGCTATCGTGTAAGAAGGTAGTCAAGGGGGAATACGGGGCCGCATCCCGTTCCTCGGTATGGCCATTATTTCCGGAAGTAGAGACTGAAATATTTTAGGTACCCAAAAATTGAGGTTAGAAAAAAGTGCGACGGATTTGCCGGATATTAGCGGTGATTACTAGGCAACCTGCGGGGATGCTACAGTTAAAAGGGCGGGCCTCTGAGTCGCTTCGTTTTCCTTGTGTAAAAAAAATTCTGTTTTGGAAGGTCAAAATGACCATTTTTTGAAATTTTGCCGGCCTCTCCTGTCCAGACGAACGGGGATAGAGAGTTGTCCTTTATACTGAAGATAGAGTTCGACGAGCTGTATTCAACGCACTCTTCGGCTTTGTTGTTACTACACGCACTGCGGAGTTATGGCGGCTAGAATGTCGGCGGAAGGGTGGTTTAAACCCTTCCCCTTTTTTTCTCGAAAATCAGTTTGTGTTCGCGATTGCCATTTTGATGCTATCGTGTAAGAAGGTAGTCAAGGGGGAATACGGGGCCGCATCCCGTTCCTCGGTATGGCCATTATTTCCGGAAGTAGAGACTGAAATATTTTAGGTACCCAAAAATTGAGGTTAGAAAAAAGTGCGACGGATTTGCCGGATATTAGCGGTGATTACTAGGCAACCTGCGGGGATGCTACAGTTAAAAGGGCGGGCCTCTGAGTCGCTTCGTTTTCCTTGTGTAAAAAAAATTCTGTTTTGGAAGGTCAAAATGACCATTTTTTGAAATTTTGCCGGCCTCTCCTGTCCAGACGAACGGGGATAGAGAGTTGTCCTTTATACTGAAGATAGAGTTCGACGAGCTGTATTCAACGCACTCTTCGGCTTTGTTGTTACTACACGCACTGCGGAGTTATGGCGGCTAGAATGTCGGCGGAAGGGTGGTTTAAACCCTTCCCCTTTTTTTCTCGAAAATCAGTTTGTGTTCGCGATTGCCATTTTGATGCTATCGTGTAAGAAGGTAGTCAAGGGGGAATACGGGGCCGCATCCCGTTCCTCGGTATGGCCATTATTTCCGGAAGTAGAGACTGAAATATTTTAGGTACCCAAAAATTGAGGTTAGAAAAAAGTGCGACGGATTTGCCGGATATTAGCGGTGATTACTAGGCAACCTGCGGGGATGCTACAGTTAAAAGGGCGGGCCTCTGAGTCGCTTCGTTTTCCTTGTGTAAAAAAAATTCTGTTTTGGAAGGTCAAAATGACCATTTTTTGAAATTTTGCCGGCCTCTCCTGTCCAGACGAACGGGGATAGAGAGTTGTCCTTTATACTGAAGATAGAGTTCGACGAGCTGTATTCAACGCACTCTTCGGCTTTGTTGTTACTACACGCACTGCGGAGTTATGGCGGCTAGAATGTCGGCGGAAGGGTGGTTTAAACCCTTCCCCTTTTTTTCTCGAAAATCAGTTTGTGTTCGCGATTGCCATTTTGATGCTATCGTGTAAGAAGGTAGTCAAGGGGGAATACGGGGCCGCATCCCGTTCCTCGGTATGGCCATTATTTCCGGAAGTAGAGACTGAAATATTTTAGGTACCCAAAAATTGAGGTTAGAAAAAAGTGCGACGGATTTGCCGGATATTAGCGGTGATTACTAGGCAACCTGCGGGGATGCTACAGTTAAAAGGGCGGGCCTCTGAGTCGCTTCGTTTTCCTTGTGTAAAAAAAATTCTGTTTTGGAAGGTCAAAATGACCATTTTTTGAAATTTTGCCGGCCTCTCCTGTCCAGACGAACGGGGATAGAGAGTTGTCCTTTATACTGAAGATAGAGTTCGACGAGCTGTATTCAACGCACTCTTCGGCTTTGTTGTTACTACACGCACTGCGGAGTTATGGCGGCTAGAATGTCGGCGGAAGGGTGGTTTAAACCCTTCCCCTTTTTTTCTCGAAAATCAGTTTGTGTTCGCGATTGCCATTTTGATGCTATCGTGTAAGAAGGTAGTCAAGGGGGAATACGGGGCCGCATCCCGTTCCTCGGTATGGCCATTATTTCCGGAAGTAGAGACTGAAATATTTTAGGTACCCAAAAATTGAGGTTAGAAAAAAGTGCGACGGATTTGCCGGATATTAGCGGTGATTACTAGGCAACCTGCGGGGATGCTACAGTTAAAAGGGCGGGCCTCTGAGTCGCTTCGTTTTCCTTGTGTAAAAAAAATTCTGTTTTGGAAGGTCAAAATGACCATTTTTTGAAATTTTGCCGGCCTCTCCTGTCCAGACGAACGGGGATAGAGAGTTGTCCTTTATACTGAAGATAGAGTTCGACGAGCTGTATTCAACGCACTCTTCGGCTTTGTTGTTACTACACGCACTGCGGAGTTATGGCGGCTAGAATGTCGGCGGAAGGGTGGTTTAAACCCTTCCCCTTTTTTTCTCGAAAATCAGTTTGTGTTCGCGATTGCCATTTTGATGCTATCGTGTAAGAAGGTAGTCAAGGGGGAATACGGGGCCGCATCCCGTTCCTCGGTATGGCCATTATTTCCGGAAGTAGAGACTGAAATATTTTAGGTACCCAAAAATTGAGGTTAGAAAAAAGTGCGACGGATTTGCCGGATATTAGCGGTGATTACTAGGCAACCTGCGGGGATGCTACAGTTAAAAGGGCGGGCCTCTGAGTCGCTTCGTTTTCCTTGTGTAAAAAAAATTCTGTTTTGGAAGGTCAAAATGACCATTTTTTGAAATTTTGCCGGCCTCTCCTGTCCAGACGAACGGGGATAGAGAGTTGTCCTTTATACTGAAGATAGAGTTCGACGAGCTGTATTCAACGCACTCTTCGGCTTTGTTGTTACTACACGCACTGCGGAGTTATGGCGGCTAGAATGTCGGCGGAAGGGTGGTTTAAACCCTTCCCCTTTTTTTCTCGAAAATCAGTTTGTGTTCGCGATTGCCATTTTGATGCTATCGTGTAAGAAGGTAGTCAAGGGGGAATACGGGGCCGCATCCCGTTCCTCGGTATGGCCATTATTTCCGGAAGTAGAGACTGAAATATTTTAGGTACCCAAAAATTGAGGTTAGAAAAAAGTGCGACGGATTTGCCGGATATTAGCGGTGATTACTAGGCAACCTGCGGGGATGCTACAGTTAAAAGGGCGGGCCTCTGAGTCGCTTCGTTTTCCTTGTGTAAAAAAAATTCTGTTTTGGAAGGTCAAAATGACCATTTTTTGAAATTTTGCCGGCCTCTCCTGTCCAGACGAACGGGGATAGAGAGTTGTCCTTTATACTGAAGATAGAGTTCGACGAGCTGTATTCAACGCACTCTTCGGCTTTGTTGTTACTACACGCACTGCGGAGTTATGGCGGCTAGAATGTCGGCGGAAGGGTGGTTTAAACCCTTCCCCTTTTTTTCTCGAAAATCAGTTTGTGTTCGCGATTGCCATTTTGATGCTATCGTGTAAGAAGGTAGTCAAGGGGGAATACGGGGCCGCATCCCGTTCCTCGGTATGGCCATTATTTCCGGAAGTAGAGACTGAAATATTTTAGGTACCCAAAAATTGAGGTTAGAAAAAAGTGCGACGGATTTGCCGGATATTAGCGGTGATTACTAGGCAACCTGCGGGGATGCTACAGTTAAAAGGGCGGGCCTCTGAGTCGCTTCGTTTTCCTTGTGTAAAAAAAATTCTGTTTTGGAAGGTCAAAATGACCATTTTTTGAAATTTTGCCGGCCTCTCCTGTCCAGACGAACGGGGATAGAGAGTTGTCCTTTATACTGAAGATAGAGTTCGACGAGCTGTATTCAACGCACTCTTCGGCTTTGTTGTTACTACACGCACTGCGGAGTTATGGCGGCTAGAATGTCGGCGGAAGGGTGGTTTAAACCCTTCCCCTTTTTTTCTCGAAAATCAGTTTGTGTTCGCGATTGCCATTTTGATGCTATCGTGTAAGAAGGTAGTCAAGGGGGAATACGGGGCCGCATCCCGTTCCTCGGTATGGCCATTATTTCCGGAAGTAGAGACTGAAATATTTTAGGTACCCAAAAATTGAGGTTAGAAAAAAGTGCGACGGATTTGCCGGATATTAGCGGTGATTACTAGGCAACCTGCGGGGATGCTACAGTTAAAAGGGCGGGCCTCTGAGTCGCTTCGTTTTCCTTGTGTAAAAAAAATTCTGTTTTGGAAGGTCAAAATGACCATTTTTTGAAATTTTGCCGGCCTCTCCTGTCCAGACGAACGGGGATAGAGAGTTGTCCTTTATACTGAAGATAGAGTTCGACGAGCTGTATTCAACGCACTCTTCGGCTTTGTTGTTACTACACGCACTGCGGAGTTATGGCGGCTAGAATGTCGGCGGAAGGGTGGTTTAAACCCTTCCCCTTTTTTTCTCGAAAATCAGTTTGTGTTCGCGATTGCCATTTTGATGCTATCGTGTAAGAAGGTAGTCAAGGGGGAATACGGGGCCGCATCCCGTTCCTCGGTATGGCCATTATTTCCGGAAGTAGAGACTGAAATATTTTAGGTACCCAAAAATTGAGGTTAGAAAAAAGTGCGACGGATTTGCCGGATATTAGCGGTGATTACTAGGCAACCTGCGGGGATGCTACAGTTAAAAGGGCGGGCCTCTGAGTCGCTTCGTTTTCCTTGTGTAAAAAAAATTCTGTTTTGGAAGGTCAAAATGACCATTTTTTGAAATTTTGCCGGCCTCTCCTGTCCAGACGAACGGGGATAGAGAGTTGTCCTTTATACTGAAGATAGAGTTCGACGAGCTGTATTCAACGCACTCTTCGGCTTTGTTGTTACTACACGCACTGCGGAGTTATGGCGGCTAGAATGTCGGCGGAAGGGTGGTTTAAACCCTTCCCCTTTTTTTCTCGAAAATCAGTTTGTGTTCGCGATTGCCATTTTGATGCTATCGTGTAAGAAGGTAGTCAAGGGGGAATACGGGGCCGCATCCCGTTCCTCGGTATGGCCATTATTTCCGGAAGTAGAGACTGAAATATTTTAGGTACCCAAAAATTGAGGTTAGAAAAAAGTGCGACGGATTTGCCGGATATTAGCGGTGATTACTAGGCAACCTGCGGGGATGCTACAGTTAAAAGGGCGGGCCTCTGAGTCGCTTCGTTTTCCTTGTGTAAAAAAAATTCTGTTTTGGAAGGTCAAAATGACCATTTTTTGAAATTTTGCCGGCCTCTCCTGTCCAGACGAACGGGGATAGAGAGTTGTCCTTTATACTGAAGATAGAGTTCGACGAGCTGTATTCAACGCACTCTTCGGCTTTGTTGTTACTACACGCACTGCGGAGTTATGGCGGCTAGAATGTCGGCGGAAGGGTGGTTTAAACCCTTCCCCTTTTTTTCTCGAAAATCAGTTTGTGTTCGCGATTGCCATTTTGATGCTATCGTGTAAGAAGGTAGTCAAGGGGGAATACGGGGCCGCATCCCGTTCCTCGGTATGGCCATTATTTCCGGAAGTAGAGACTGAAATATTTTAGGTACCCAAAAATTGAGGTTAGAAAAAAGTGCGACGGATTTGCCGGATATTAGCGGTGATTACTAGGCAACCTGCGGGGATGCTACAGTTAAAAGGGCGGGCCTCTGAGTCGCTTCGTTTTCCTTGTGTAAAAAAAATTCTGTTTTGGAAGGTCAAAATGACCATTTTTTGAAATTTTGCCGGCCTCTCCTGTCCAGACGAACGGGGATAGAGAGTTGTCCTTTATACTGAAGATAGAGTTCGACGAGCTGTATTCAACGCACTCTTCGGCTTTGTTGTTACTACACGCACTGCGGAGTTATGGCGGCTAGAATGTCGGCGGAAGGGTGGTTTAAACCCTTCCCCTTTTTTTCTCGAAAATCAGTTTGTGTTCGCGATTGCCATTTTGATGCTATCGTGTAAGAAGGTAGTCAAGGGGGAATACGGGGCCGCATCCCGTTCCTCGGTATGGCCATTATTTCCGGAAGTAGAGACTGAAATATTTTAGGTACCCAAAAATTGAGGTTAGAAAAAAGTGCGACGGATTTGCCGGATATTAGCGGTGATTACTAGGCAACCTGCGGGGATGCTACAGTTAAAAGGGCGGGCCTCTGAGTCGCTTCGTTTTCCTTGTGTAAAAAAAATTCTGTTTTGGAAGGTCAAAATGACCATTTTTTGAAATTTTGCCGGCCTCTCCTGTCCAGACGAACGGGGATAGAGAGTTGTCCTTTATACTGAAGATAGAGTTCGACGAGCTGTATTCAACGCACTCTTCGGCTTTGTTGTTACTACACGCACTGCGGAGTTATGGCGGCTAGAATGTCGGCGGAAGGGTGGTTTAAACCCTTCCCCTTTTTTTCTCGAAAATCAGTTTGTGTTCGCGATTGCCATTTTGATGCTATCGTGTAAGAAGGTAGTCAAGGGGGAATACGGGGCCGCATCCCGTTCCTCGGTATGGCCATTATTTCCGGAAGTAGAGACTGAAATATTTTAGGTACCCAAAAATTGAGGTTAGAAAAAAGTGCGACGGATTTGCCGGATATTAGCGGTGATTACTAGGCAACCTGCGGGGATGCTACAGTTAAAAGGGCGGGCCTCTGAGTCGCTTCGTTTTCCTTGTGTAAAAAAAATTCTGTTTTGGAAGGTCAAAATGACCATTTTTTGAAATTTTGCCGGCCTCTCCTGTCCAGACGAACGGGGATAGAGAGTTGTCCTTTATACTGAAGATAGAGTTCGACGAGCTGTATTCAACGCACTCTTCGGCTTTGTTGTTACTACACGCACTGCGGAGTTATGGCGGCTAGAATGTCGGCGGAAGGGTGGTTTAAACCCTTCCCCTTTTTTTCTCGAAAATCAGTTTGTGTTCGCGATTGCCATTTTGATGCTATCGTGTAAGAAGGTAGTCAAGGGGGAATACGGGGCCGCATCCCGTTCCTCGGTATGGCCATTATTTCCGGAAGTAGAGACTGAAATATTTTAGGTACCCAAAAATTGAGGTTAGAAAAAAGTGCGACGGATTTGCCGGATATTAGCGGTGATTACTAGGCAACCTGCGGGGATGCTACAGTTAAAAGGGCGGGCCTCTGAGTCGCTTCGTTTTCCTTGTGTAAAAAAAATTCTGTTTTGGAAGGTCAAAATGACCATTTTTTGAAATTTTGCCGGCCTCTCCTGTCCAGACGAACGGGGATAGAGAGTTGTCCTTTATACTGAAGATAGAGTTCGACGAGCTGTATTCAACGCACTCTTCGGCTTTGTTGTTACTACACGCACTGCGGAGTTATGGCGGCTAGAATGTCGGCGGAAGGGTGGTTTAAACCCTTCCCCTTTTTTTCTCGAAAATCAGTTTGTGTTCGCGATTGCCATTTTGATGCTATCGTGTGAGAAGGTAGTCAAGGGGGAATACGGGGCCGCATCCCGTTCCTCGGTATGGCCATTATTTCCGGAAGTAGAGACTGAAATATTTTAGGTACCCAAAAATTGAGGTTAGAAAAAAGTGCGACGGATTTGCCGGATATTAGCGGTGATTACTAGGCAACCTGCGGGGATGCTACAGTTAAAAGGGCGGGCCTCTGAGTCGCTTCGTTTTCCTTGTGTAAAAAAAATTCTGTTTTGGAAGGTCAAAATGACCATTTTTTGAAATTTTGCCGGCCTCTCCTGTCCAGACGAACGGGGATAGAGAGTTGTCCTTTATACTGAAGATAGAGTTCGACGAGCTGTATTCAACGCACTCTTCGGCTTTGTTGTTACTACACGCACTGCGGAGTTATGGCGGCTAGAATGTCGGCGGAAGGGTGGTTTAAACCCTTCCCCTTTTTTTCTCGAAAATCAGTTTGTGTTCGCGATTGCCATTTTGATGCTATCGTGTAAGAAGGTAGTCAAGGGGGAATACGGGGCCGCATCCCGTTCCTCGGTATGGCCATTATTTCCGGAAGTAGAGACTGAAATATTTTAGGTACCCAAAAATTGAGGTTAGAAAAAAGTGCGACGGATTTGCCGGATATTAGCGGTGATTACTAGGCAACCTGCGGGGATGCTACAGTTAAAAGGGCGGGCCTCTGAGTCGCTTCGTTTTCCTTGTGTAAAAAAAATTCTGTTTTGGAAGGTCAAAATGACCATTTTTTGAAATTTTGCCGGCCTCTCCTGTCCAGACGAACGGGGATAGAGAGTTGTCCTTTATACTGAAGATAGAGTTCGACGAGCTGTATTCAACGCACTCTTCGGCTTTGTTGTTACTACACGCACTGCGGAGTTATGGCGGCTAGAATGTCGGCGGAAGGGTGGTTTAAACCCTTCCCCTTTTTTTCTCGAAAATCAGTTTGTGTTCGCGATTGCCATTTTGATGCTATCGTGTAAGAAGGTAGTCAAGGGGGAATACGGGGCCGCATCCCGTTCCTCGGTATGGCCATTATTTCCGGAAGTAGAGACTGAAATATTTTAGGTACCCAAAAATTGAGGTTAGAAAAAAGTGCGACGGATTTGCCGGATATTAGCGGTGATTACTAGGCAACCTGCGGGGATGCTACAGTTAAAAGGGCGGGCCTCTGAGTCGCTTCGTTTTCCTTGTGTAAAAAAAATTCTGTTTTGGAAGGTCAAAATGACCATTTTTTGAAATTTTGCCGGCCTCTCCTGTCCAGACGAACGGGGATAGAGAGTTGTCCTTTATACTGAAGATAGAGTTCGACGAGCTGTATTCAACGCACTCTTCGGCTTTGTTGTTACTACACGCACTGCGGAGTTATGGCGGCTAGAATGTCGGCGGAAGGGTGGTTTAAACCCTTCCCCTTTTTTTCTCGAAAATCAGTTTGTGTTCGCGATTGCCATTTTGATGCTATCGTGTAAGAAGGTAGTCAAGGGGGAATACGGGGCCGCATCCCGTTCCTCGGTATGGCCATTATTTCCGGAAGTAGAGACTGAAATATTTTAGGTACCCAAAAATTGAGGTTAGAAAAAAGTGCGACGGATTTGCCGGATATTAGCGGTGATTACTAGGCAACCTGCGGGGATGCTACAGTTAAAAGGGCGGGCCTCTGAGTCGCTTCGTTTTCCTTGTGTAAAAAAAATTCTGTTTTGGAAGGTCAAAATGACCATTTTTTGAAATTTTGCCGGCCTCTCCTGTCCAGACGAACGGGGATAGAGAGTTGTCCTTTATACTGAAGATAGAGTTCGACGAGCTGTATTCAACGCACTCTTCGGCTTTGTTGTTACTACACGCACTGCGGAGTTATGGCGGCTAGAATGTCGGCGGAAGGGTGGTTTAAACCCTTCCCCTTTTTTTCTCGAAAATCAGTTTGTGTTCGCGATTGCCATTTTGATGCTATCGTGTAAGAAGGTAGTCAAGGGGGAATACGGGGCCGCATCCCGTTCCTCGGTATGGCCATTATTTCCGGAAGTAGAGACTGAAATATTTTAGGTACCCAAAAATTGAGGTTAGAAAAAAGTGCGACGGATTTGCCGGATATTAGCGGTGATTACTAGGCAACCTGCGGGGATGCTACAGTTAAAAGGGCGGGCCTCTGAGTCGCTTCGTTTTCCTTGTGTAAAAAAAATTCTGTTTTGGAAGGTCAAAATGACCATTTTTTGAAATTTTGCCGGCCTCTCCTGTCCAGACGAACGGGGATAGAGAGTTGTCCTTTATACTGAAGATAGAGTTCGACGAGCTGTATTCAACGCACTCTTCGGCTTTGTTGTTACTACACGCACTGCGGAGTTATGGCGGCTAGAATGTCGGCGGAAGGGTGGTTTAAACCCTTCCCCTTTTTTTCTCGAAAATCAGTTTGTGTTCGCGATTGCCATTTTGATGCTATCGTGTAAGAAGGTAGTCAAGGGGGAATACGGGGCCGCATCCCGTTCCTCGGTATGGCCATTATTTCCGGAAGTAGAGACTGAAATATTTTAGGTACCCAAAAATTGAGGTTAGAAAAAAGTGCGACGGATTTGCCGGATATTAGCGGTGATTACTAGGCAACCTGCGGGGATGCTACAGTTAAAAGGGCGGGCCTCTGAGTCGCTTCGTTTTCCTTGTGTAAAAAAAATTCTGTTTTGGAAGGTCAAAATGACCATTTTTTGAAATTTTGCCGGCCTCTCCTGTCCAGACGAACGGGGATAGAGAGTTGTCCTTTATACTGAAGATAGAGTTCGACGAGCTGTATTCAACGCACTCTTCGGCTTTGTTGTTACTACACGCACTGCGGAGTTATGGCGGCTAGAATGTCGGCGGAAGGGTGGTTTAAACCCTTCCCCTTTTTTTCTCGAAAATCAGTTTGTGTTCGCGATTGCCATTTTGATGCTATCGTGTAAGAAGGTAGTCAAGGGGGAATACGGGGCCGCATCCCGTTCCTCGGTATGGCCATTATTTCCGGAAGTAGAGACTGAAATATTTTAGGTACCCAAAAATTGAGGTTAGAAAAAAGTGCGACGGATTTGCCGGATATTAGCGGTGATTACTAGGCAACCTGCGGGGATGCTACAGTTAAAAGGGCGGGCCTCTGAGTCGCTTCGTTTTCCTTGTGTAAAAAAAATTCTGTTTTGGAAGGTCAAAATGACCATTTTTTGAAATTTTGCCGGCCTCTCCTGTCCAGACGAACGGGGATAGAGAGTTGTCCTTTATACTGAAGATAGAGTTCGACGAGCTGTATTCAACGCACTCTTCGGCTTTGTTGTTACTACACGCACTGCGGAGTTATGGCGGCTAGAATGTCGGCGGAAGGGTGGTTTAAACCCTTCCCCTTTTTTTCTCGAAAATCAGTTTGTGTTCGCGATTGCCATTTTGATGCTATCGTGTAAGAAGGTAGTCAAGGGGGAATACGGGGCCGCATCCCGTTCCTCGGTATGGCCATTATTTCCGGAAGTAGAGACTGAAATATTTTAGGTACCCAAAAATTGAGGTTAGAAAAAAGTGCGACGGATTTGCCGGATATTAGCGGTGATTACTAGGCAACCTGCGGGGATGCTACAGTTAAAAGGGCGGGCCTCTGAGTCGCTTCGTTTTCCTTGTGTAAAAAAAATTCTGTTTTGGAAGGTCAAAATGACCATTTTTTGAAATTTTGCCGGCCTCTCCTGTCCAGACGAACGGGGATAGAGAGTTGTCCTTTATACTGAAGATAGAGTTCGACGAGCTGTATTCAACGCACTCTTCGGCTTTGTTGTTACTACACGCACTGCGGAGTTATGGCGGCTAGAATGTCGGCGGAAGGGTGGTTTAAACCCTTCCCCTTTTTTTCTCGAAAATCAGTTTGTGTTCGCGATTGCCATTTTGATGCTATCGTGTAAGAAGGTAGTCAAGGGGGAATACGGGGCCGCATCCCGTTCCTCGGTATGGCCATTATTTCCGGAAGTAGAGACTGAAATATTTTAGGTACCCAAAAATTGAGGTTAGAAAAAAGTGCGACGGATTTGCCGGATATTAGCGGTGATTACTAGGCAACCTGCGGGGATGCTACAGTTAAAAGGGCGGGCCTCTGAGTCGCTTCGTTTTCCTTGTGTAAAAAAAATTCTGTTTTGGAAGGTCAAAATGACCATTTTTTGAAATTTTGCCGGCCTCTCCTGTCCAGACGAACGGGGATAGAGAGTTGTCCTTTATACTGAAGATAGAGTTCGACGAGCTGTATTCAACGCACTCTTCGGCTTTGTTGTTACTACACGCACTGCGGAGTTATGGCGGCTAGAATGTCGGCGGAAGGGTGGTTTAAACCCTTCCCCTTTTTTTCTCGAAAATCAGTTTGTGTTCGCGATTGCCATTTTGATGCTATCGTGTAAGAAGGTAGTCAAGGGGGAATACGGGGCCGCATCCCGTTCCTCGGTATGGCCATTATTTCCGGAAGTAGAGACTGAAATATTTTAGGTACCCAAAAATTGAGGTTAGAAAAAAGTGCGACGGATTTGCCGGATATTAGCGGTGATTACTAGGCAACCTGCGGGGATGCTACAGTTAAAAGGGCGGGCCTCTGAGTCGCTTCGTTTTCCTTGTGTAAAAAAAATTCTGTTTTGGAAGGTCAAAATGACCATTTTTTGAAATTTTGCCGGCCTCTCCTGTCCAGACGAACGGGGATAGAGAGTTGTCCTTTATACTGAAGATAGAGTTCGACGAGCTGTATTCAACGCACTCTTCGGCTTTGTTGTTACTACACGCACTGCGGAGTTATGGCGGCTAGAATGTCGGCGGAAGGGTGGTTTAAACCCTTCCCCTTTTTTTCTCGAAAATCAGTTTGTGTTCGCGATTGCCATTTTGATGCTATCGTGTAAGAAGGTAGTCAAGGGGGAATACGGGGCCGCATCCCGTTCCTCGGTATGGCCATTATTTCCGGAAGTAGAGACTGAAATATTTTAGGTACCCAAAAATTGAGGTTAGAAAAAAGTGCGACGGATTTGCCGGATATTAGCGGTGATTACTAGGCAACCTGCGGGGATGCTACAGTTAAAAGGGCGGGCCTCTGAGTCGCTTCGTTTTCCTTGTGTAAAAAAAATTCTGTTTTGGAAGGTCAAAATGACCATTTTTTGAAATTTTGCCGGCCTCTCCTGTCCAGACGAACGGGGATAGAGAGTTGTCCTTTATACTGAAGATAGAGTTCGACGAGCTGTATTCAACGCACTCTTCGGCTTTGTTGTTACTACACGCACTGCGGAGTTATGGCGGCTAGAATGTCGGCGGAAGGGTGGTTTAAACCCTTCCCCTTTTTTTCTCGAAAATCAGTTTGTGTTCGCGATTGCCATTTTGATGCTATCGTGTGAGAAGGTAGTCAAGGGGGAATACGGGGCCGCATCCCGTTCCTCGGTATGGCCATTATTTCCGGAAGTAGAGACTGAAATATTTTAGGTACCCAAAAATTGAGGTTAGAAAAAAGTGCGACGGATTTGCCGGATATTAGCGGTGATTACTAGGCAACCTGCGGGGATGCTACAGTTAAAAGGGCGGGCCTCTGAGTCGCTTCGTTTTCCTTGTGTAAAAAAAATTCTGTTTTGGAAGGTCAAAATGACCATTTTTTGAAATTTTGCCGGCCTCTCCTGTCCAGACGAACGGGGATAGAGAGTTGTCCTTTATACTGAAGATAGAGTTCGACGAGCTGTATTCAACGCACTCTTCGGCTTTGTTGTTACTACACGCACTGCGGAGTTATGGCGGCTAGAATGTCGGCGGAAGGGTGGTTTAAACCCTTCCCCTTTTTTTCTCGAAAATCAGTTTGTGTTCGCGATTGCCATTTTGATGCTATCGTGTAAGAAGGTAGTCAAGGGGGAATACGGGGCCGCATCCCGTTCCTCGGTATGGCCATTATTTCCGGAAGTAGAGACTGAAATATTTTAGGTACCCAAAAATTGAGGTTAGAAAAAAGTGCGACGGATTTGCCGGATATTAGCGGTGATTACTAGGCAACCTGCGGGGATGCTACAGTTAAAAGGGCGGGCCTCTGAGTCGCTTCGTTTTCCTTGTGTAAAAAAAATTCTGTTTTGGAAGGTCAAAATGACCATTTTTTGAAATTTTGCCGGCCTCTCCTGTCCAGACGAACGGGGATAGAGAGTTGTCCTTTATACTGAAGATAGAGTTCGACGAGCTGTATTCAACGCACTCTTCGGCTTTGTTGTTACTACACGCACTGCGGAGTTATGGCGGCTAGAATGTCGGCGGAAGGGTGGTTTAAACCCTTCCCCTTTTTTTCTCGAAAATCAGTTTGTGTTCGCGATTGCCATTTTGATGCTATCGTGTAAGAAGGTAGTCAAGGGGGAATACGGGGCCGCATCCCGTTCCTCGGTATGGCCATTATTTCCGGAAGTAGAGACTGAAATATTTTAGGTACCCAAAAATTGAGGTTAGAAAAAAGTGCGACGGATTTGCCGGATATTAGCGGTGATTACTAGGCAACCTGCGGGGATGCTACAGTTAAAAGGGCGGGCCTCTGAGTCGCTTCGTTTTCCTTGTGTAAAAAAAATTCTGTTTTGGAAGGTCAAAATGACCATTTTTTGAAATTTTGCCGGCCTCTCCTGTCCAGACGAACGGGGATAGAGAGTTGTCCTTTATACTGAAGATAGAGTTCGACGAGCTGTATTCAACGCACTCTTCGGCTTTGTTGTTACTACACGCACTGCGGAGTTATGGCGGCTAGAATGTCGGCGGAAGGGTGGTTTAAACCCTTCCCCTTTTTTTCTCGAAAATCAGTTTGTGTTCGCGATTGCCATTTTGATGCTATCGTGTAAGAAGGTAGTCAAGGGGGAATACGGGGCCGCATCCCGTTCCTCGGTATGGCCATTATTTCCGGAAGTAGAGACTGAAATATTTTAGGTACCCAAAAATTGAGGTTAGAAAAAAGTGCGACGGATTTGCCGGATATTAGCGGTGATTACTAGGCAACCTGCGGGGATGCTACAGTTAAAAGGGCGGGCCTCTGAGTCGCTTCGTTTTCCTTGTGTAAAAAAAATTCTGTTTTGGAAGGTCAAAATGACCATTTTTTGAAATTTTGCCGGCCTCTCCTGTCCAGACGAACGGGGATAGAGAGTTGTCCTTTATACTGAAGATAGAGTTCGACGAGCTGTATTCAACGCACTCTTCGGCTTTGTTGTTACTACACGCACTGCGGAGTTATGGCGGCTAGAATGTCGGCGGAAGGGTGGTTTAAACCCTTCCCCTTTTTTTCTCGAAAATCAGTTTGTGTTCGCGATTGCCATTTTGATGCTATCGTGTAAGAAGGTAGTCAAGGGGGAATACGGGGCCGCATCCCGTTCCTCGGTATGGCCATTATTTCCGGAAGTAGAGACTGAAATATTTTAGGTACCCAAAAATTGAGGTTAGAAAAAAGTGCGACGGATTTGCCGGATATTAGCGGTGATTACTAGGCAACCTGCGGGGATGCTACAGTTAAAAGGGCGGGCCTCTGAGTCGCTTCGTTTTCCTTGTGTAAAAAAAATTCTGTTTTGGAAGGTCAAAATGACCATTTTTTGAAATTTTGCCGGCCTCTCCTGTCCAGACGAACGGGGATAGAGAGTTGTCCTTTATACTGAAGATAGAGTTCGACGAGCTGTATTCAACGCACTCTTCGGCTTTGTTGTTACTACACGCACTGCGGAGTTATGGCGGCTAGAATGTCGGCGGAAGGGTGGTTTAAACCCTTCCCCTTTTTTTCTCGAAAATCAGTTTGTGTTCGCGATTGCCATTTTGATGCTATCGTGTAAGAAGGTAGTCAAGGGGGAATACGGGGCCGCATCCCGTTCCTCGGTATGGCCATTATTTCCGGAAGTAGAGACTGAAATATTTTAGGTACCCAAAAATTGAGGTTAGAAAAAAGTGCGACGGATTTGCCGGATATTAGCGGTGATTACTAGGCAACCTGCGGGGATGCTACAGTTAAAAGGGCGGGCCTCTGAGTCGCTTCGTTTTCCTTGTGTAAAAAAAATTCTGTTTTGGAAGGTCAAAATGACCATTTTTTGAAATTTTGCCGGCCTCTCCTGTCCAGACGAACGGGGATAGAGAGTTGTCCTTTATACTGAAGATAGAGTTCGACGAGCTGTATTCAACGCACTCTTCGGCTTTGTTGTTACTACACGCACTGCGGAGTTATGGCGGCTAGAATGTCGGCGGAAGGGTGGTTTAAACCCTTCCCCTTTTTTTCTCGAAAATCAGTTTGTGTTCGCGATTGCCATTTTGATGCTATCGTGTAAGAAGGTAGTCAAGGGGGAATACGGGGCCGCATCCCGTTCCTCGGTATGGCCATTATTTCCGGAAGTAGAGACTGAAATATTTTAGGTACCCAAAAATTGAGGTTAGAAAAAAGTGCGACGGATTTGCCGGATATTAGCGGTGATTACTAGGCAACCTGCGGGGATGCTACAGTTAAAAGGGCGGGCCTCTGAGTCGCTTCGTTTTCCTTGTGTAAAAAAAATTCTGTTTTGGAAGGTCAAAATGACCATTTTTTGAAATTTTGCCGGCCTCTCCTGTCCAGACGAACGGGGATAGAGAGTTGTCCTTTATACTGAAGATAGAGTTCGACGAGCTGTATTCAACGCACTCTTCGGCTTTGTTGTTACTACACGCACTGCGGAGTTATGGCGGCTAGAATGTCGGCGGAAGGGTGGTTTAAACCCTTCCCCTTTTTTTCTCGAAAATCAGTTTGTGTTCGCGATTGCCATTTTGATGCTATCGTGTAAGAAGGTAGTCAAGGGGGAATACGGGGCCGCATCCCGTTCCTCGGTATGGCCATTATTTCCGGAAGTAGAGACTGAAATATTTTAGGTACCCAAAAATTGAGGTTAGAAAAAAGTGCGACGGATTTGCCGGATATTAGCGGTGATTACTAGGCAACCTGCGGGGATGCTACAGTTAAAAGGGCGGGCCTCTGAGTCGCTTCGTTTTCCTTGTGTAAAAAAAATTCTGTTTTGGAAGGTCAAAATGACCATTTTTTGAAATTTTGCCGGCCTCTCCTGTCCAGACGAACGGGGATAGAGAGTTGTCCTTTATACTGAAGATAGAGTTCGACGAGCTGTATTCAACGCACTCTTCGGCTTTGTTGTTACTACACGCACTGCGGAGTTATGGCGGCTAGAATGTCGGCGGAAGGGTGGTTTAAACCCTTCCCCTTTTTTTCTCGAAAATCAGTTTGTGTTCGCGATTGCCATTTTGATGCTATCGTGTAAGAAGGTAGTCAAGGGGGAATACGGGGCCGCATCCCGTTCCTCGGTATGGCCATTATTTCCGGAAGTAGAGACTGAAATATTTTAGGTACCCAAAAATTGAGGTTAGAAAAAAGTGCGACGGATTTGCCGGATATTAGCGGTGATTACTAGGCAACCTGCGGGGATGCTACAGTTAAAAGGGCGGGCCTCTGAGTCGCTTCGTTTTCCTTGTGTAAAAAAAATTCTGTTTTGGAAGGTCAAAATGACCATTTTTTGAAATTTTGCCGGCCTCTCCTGTCCAGACGAACGGGGATAGAGAGTTGTCCTTTATACTGAAGATAGAGTTCGACGAGCTGTATTCAACGCACTCTTCGGCTTTGTTGTTACTACACGCACTGCGGAGTTATGGCGGCTAGAATGTCGGCGGAAGGGTGGTTTAAACCCTTCCCCTTTTTTTCTCGAAAATCAGTTTGTGTTCGCGATTGCCATTTTGATGCTATCGTGTAAGAAGGTAGTCAAGGGGGAATACGGGGCCGCATCCCGTTCCTCGGTATGGCCATTATTTCCGGAAGTAGAGACTGAAATATTTTAGGTACCCAAAAATTGAGGTTAGAAAAAAGTGCGACGGATTTGCCGGATATTAGCGGTGATTACTAGGCAACCTGCGGGGATGCTACAGTTAAAAGGGCGGGCCTCTGAGTCGCTTCGTTTTCCTTGTGTAAAAAAAATTCTGTTTTGGAAGGTCAAAATGACCATTTTTTGAAATTTTGCCGGCCTCTCCTGTCCAGACGAACGGGGATAGAGAGTTGTCCTTTATACTGAAGATAGAGTTCGACGAGCTGTATTCAACGCACTCTTCGGCTTTGTTGTTACTACACGCACTGCGGAGTTATGGCGGCTAGAATGTCGGCGGAAGGGTGGTTTAAACCCTTCCCCTTTTTTTCTCGAAAATCAGTTTGTGTTCGCGATTGCCATTTTGATGCTATCGTGTAAGAAGGTAGTCAAGGGGGAATACGGGGCCGCATCCCGTTCCTCGGTATGGCCATTATTTCCGGAAGTAGAGACTGAAATATTTTAGGTACCCAAAAATTGAGGTTAGAAAAAAGTGCGACGGATTTGCCGGATATTAGCGGTGATTACTAGGCAACCTGCGGGGATGCTACAGTTAAAAGGGCGGGCCTCTGAGTCGCTTCGTTTTCCTTGTGTAAAAAAAATTCTGTTTTGGAAGGTCAAAATGACCATTTTTTGAAATTTTGCCGGCCTCTCCTGTCCAGACGAACGGGGATAGAGAGTTGTCCTTTATACTGAAGATAGAGTTCGACGAGCTGTATTCAACGCACTCTTCGGCTTTGTTGTTACTACACGCACTGCGGAGTTATGGCGGCTAGAATGTCGGCGGAAGGGTGGTTTAAACCCTTCCCCTTTTTTTCTCGAAAATCAGTTTGTGTTCGCGATTGCCATTTTGATGCTATCGTGTAAGAAGGTAGTCAAGGGGGAATACGGGGCCGCATCCCGTTCCTCGGTATGGCCATTATTTCCGGAAGTAGAGACTGAAATATTTTAGGTACCCAAAAATTGAGGTTAGAAAAAAGTGCGACGGATTTGCCGGATATTAGCGGTGATTACTAGGCAACCTGCGGGGATGCTACAGTTAAAAGGGCGGGCCTCTGAGTCGCTTCGTTTTCCTTGTGTAAAAAAAATTCTGTTTTGGAAGGTCAAAAGGACCATTTTTTGAAATTTTGCCGGCCTCTCCTGTCCAGACGAACGGGGATAGAGAGTTGTCCTTTATACTGAAGATAGAGTTCGACGAGCTGTATTCAACGCACTCTTCGGCTTTGTTGTTACTACACGCACTGCGGAGTTATGGCGGCTAGAATGTCGGCGGAAGGGTGGTTTAAACCCTTCCCCTTTTTTTCTCGAAAATCAGTTTGTGTTCGCGATTGCCATTTTGATGCTATCGTGTAAGAAGGTAGTCAAGGGGGAATACGGGGCCGCATCCCGTTCCTCGGTATGGCCATTATTTCCGGAAGTAGAGACTGAAATATTTTAGGTACCCAAAAATTGAGGTTAGAAAAAAGTGCGACGGATTTGCCGGATATTAGCGGTGATTACTAGGCAACCTGCGGGGATGCTACAGTTAAAAGGGCGGGCCTCTGAGTCGCTTCGTTTTCCTTGTGTAAAAAAAATTCTGTTTTGGAAGGTCAAAATGACCATTTTTTGAAATTTTGCCGGCCTCTCCTGTCCAGACGAACGGGGATAGAGAGTTGTCCTTTATACTGAAGATAGAGTTCGACGAGCTGTATTCAACGCACTCTTCGGCTTTGTTGTTACTACACGCACTGCGGAGTTATGGCGGCTAGAATGTCGGCGGAAGGGTGGTTTAAACCCTTCCCCTTTTTTTCTCGAAAATCAGTTTGTGTTCGCGATTGCCATTTTGATGCTATCGTGTAAGAAGGTAGTCAAGGGGGAATACGGGGCCGCATCCCGTTCCTCGGTATGGCCATTATTTCCGGAAGTAGAGACTGAAATATTTTAGGTACCCAAAAATTGAGGTTAGAAAAAAGTGCGACGGATTTGCCGGATATTAGCGGTGATTACTAGGCAACCTGCGGGGATGCTACAGTTAAAAGGGCGGGCCTCTGAGTCGCTTCGTTTTCCTTGTGTAAAAAAAATTCTGTTTTGGAAGGTCAAAATGACCATTTTTTGAAATTTTGCCGGCCTCTCCTGTCCAGACGAACGGGGATAGAGAGTTGTCCTTTATACTGAAGATAGAGTTCGACGAGCTGTATTCAACGCACTCTTCGGCTTTGTTGTTACTACACGCACTGCGGAGTTATGGCGGCTAGAATGTCGGCGGAAGGGTGGTTTAAACCCTTCCCCTTTTTTTCTCGAAAATCAGTTTGTGTTCGCGATTGCCATTTTGATGCTATCGTGTAAGAAGGTAGTCAAGGGGGAATACGGGGCCGCATCCCGTTCCTCGGTATGGCCATTATTTCCGGAAGTAGAGACTGAAATATTTTAGGTACCCAAAAATTGAGGTTAGAAAAAAGTGCGACGGATTTGCCGGATATTAGCGGTGATTACTAGGCAACCTGCGGGGATGCTACAGTTAAAAGGGCGGGCCTCTGAGTCGCTTCGTTTTCCTTGTGTAAAAAAAATTCTGTTTTGGAAGGTCAAAATGACCATTTTTTGAAATTTTGCCGGCCTCTCCTGTCCAGACGAACGGGGATAGAGAGTTGTCCTTTATACTGAAGATAGAGTTCGACGAGCTGTATTCAACGCACTCTTCGGCTTTGTTGTTACTACACGCACTGCGGAGTTATGGCGGCTAGAATGTCGGCGGAAGGGTGGTTTAAACCCTTCCCCTTTTTTTCTCGAAAATCAGTTTGTGTTCGCGATTGCCATTTTGATGCTATCGTGTAAGAAGGTAGTCAAGGGGGAATACGGGGCCGCATCCCGTTCCTCGGTATGGCCATTATTTCCGGAAGTAGAGACTGAAATATTTTAGGTACCCAAAAATTGAGGTTAGAAAAAAGTGCGACGGATTTGCCGGATATTAGCGGTGATTACTAGGCAACCTGCGGGGATGCTACAGTTAAAAGGGCGGGCCTCTGAGTCGCTTCGTTTTCCTTGTGTAAAAAAAATTCTGTTTTGGAAGGTCAAAATGACCATTTTTTGAAATTTTGCCGGCCTCTCCTGTCCAGACGAACGGGGATAGAGAGTTGTCCTTTATACTGAAGATAGAGTTCGACGAGCTGTATTCAACGCACTCTTCGGCTTTGTTGTTACTACACGCACTGCGGAGTTATGGCGGCTAGAATGTCGGCGGAAGGGTGGTTTAAACCCTTCCCCTTTTTTTCTCGAAAATCAGTTTGTGTTCGCGATTGCCATTTTGATGCTATCGTGTAAGAAGGTAGTCAAGGGGGAATACGGGGCCGCATCCCGTTCCTCGGTATGGCCATTATTTCCGGAAGTAGAGACTGAAATATTTTAGGTACCCAAAAATTGAGGTTAGAAAAAAGTGCGACGGATTTGCCGGATATTAGCGGTGATTACTAGGCAACCTGCGGGGATGCTACAGTTAAAAGGGCGGGCCTCTGAGTCGCTTCGTTTTCCTTGTGTAAAAAAAATTCTGTTTTGGAAGGTCAAAATGACCATTTTTTGAAATTTTGCCGGCCTCTCCTGTCCAGACGAACGGGGATAGAGAGTTGTCCTTTATACTGAAGATAGAGTTCGACGAGCTGTATTCAACGCACTCTTCGGCTTTGTTGTTACTACACGCACTGCGGAGTTATGGCGGCTAGAATGTCGGCGGAAGGGTGGTTTAAACCCTTCCCCTTTTTTTCTCGAAAATCAGTTTGTGTTCGCGATTGCCATTTTGATGCTATCGTGTAAGAAGGTAGTCAAGGGGGAATACGGGGCCGCATCCCGTTCCTCGGTATGGCCATTATTTCCGGAAGTAGAGACTGAAATATTTTAGGTACCCAAAAATTGGGGTTAGAAAAAAGTGCGACGGATTTGCCGGATATTAGCGGTGATTACTAGGCAACCTGCGGGGATGCTACAGTTAAAAGGGCGGGCCTCTGAGTCGCTTCGTTTTCCTTGTGTAAAAAAAATTCTGTTTTGGAAGGTCAAAATGACCATTTTTTGAAATTTTGCCGGCCTCTCCTGTCCAGACGAACGGGGATAGAGAGTTGTCCTTTATACTGAAGATAGAGTTCGACGAGCTGTATTCAACGCACTCTTCGGCTTTGTTGTTACTACACGCACTGCGGAGTTATGGCGGCTAGAATGTCGGCGGAAGGGTGGTTTAAACCCTTCCCCTTTTTTTCTCGAAAATCAGTTTGTGTTCGCGATTGCCATTTTGATGCTATCGTGTAAGAAGGTAGTCAAGGGGGAATACGGGGCCGCATCCCGTTCCTCGGTATGGCCATTATTTCCGGAAGTAGAGACTGAAATATTTTAGGTACCCAAAAATTGAGGTTAGAAAAAAGTGCGACGGATTTGCCGGATATTAGCGGTGATTACTAGGCAACCTGCGGGGATGCTACAGTTAAAAGGGCGGGCCTCTGAGTCGCTTCGTTTTCCTTGTGTAAAAAAAATTCTGTTTTGGAAGGTCAAAATGACCATTTTTTGAAATTTTGCCGGCCTCTCCTGTCCAGACGAACGGGGATAGAGAGTTGTCCTTTATACTGAAGATAGAGTTCGACGAGCTGTATTCAACGCACTCTTCGGCTTTGTTGTTACTACACGCACTGCGGAGTTATGGCGGCTAGAATGTCGGCGGAAGGGTGGTTTAAACCCTTCCCCTTTTTTTCTCGAAAATCAGTTTGTGTTCGCGATTGCCATTTTGATGCTATCGTGTAAGAAGGTAGTCAAGGGGGAATACGGGGCCGCATCCCGTTCCTCGGTATGGCCATTATTTCCGGAAGTAGAGACTGAAATATTTTAGGTACCCAAAAATTGAGGTTAGAAAAAAGTGCGACGGATTTGCCGGATATTAGCGGTGATTACTAGGCAACCTGCGGGGATGCTACAGTTAAAAGGGCGGGCCTCTGAGTCGCTTCGTTTTCCTTGTGTAAAAAAAATTCTGTTTTGGAAGGTCAAAATGACCATTTTTTGAAATTTTGCCGGCCTCTCCTGTCCAGACGAACGGGGATAGAGAGTTGTCCTTTATACTGAAGATAGAGTTCGACGAGCTGTATTCAACGCACTCTTCGGCTTTGTTGTTACTACACGCACTGCGGAGTTATGGCGGCTAGAATGTCGGCGGAAGGGTGGTTTAAACCCTTCCCCTTTTTTTCTCGAAAATCAGTTTGTGTTCGCGATTGCCATTTTGATGCTATCGTGTAAGAAGGTAGTCAAGGGGGAATACGGGGCCGCATCCCGTTCCTCGGTATGGCCATTATTTCCGGAAGTAGAGACTGAAATATTTTAGGTACCCAAAAATTGAGGTTAGAAAAAAGTGCGACGGATTTGCCGGATATTAGCGGTGATTACTAGGCAACCTGCGGGGATGCTACAGTTAAAAGGGCGGGCCTCTGAGTCGCTTCGTTTTCCTTGTGTAAAAAAAATTCTGTTTTGGAAGGTCAAAATGACCATTTTTTGAAATTTTGCCGGCCTCTCCTGTCCAGACGAACGGGGATAGAGAGTTGTCCTTTATACTGAAGATAGAGTTCGACGAGCTGTATTCAACGCACTCTTCGGCTTTGTTGTTACTACACGCACTGCGGAGTTATGGCGGCTAGAATGTCGGCGGAAGGGTGGTTTAAACCCTTCCCCTTTTTTTCTCGAAAATCAGTTTGTGTTCGCGATTGCCATTTTGATGCTATCGTGTAAGAAGGTAGTCAAGGGGGAATACGGGGCCGCATCCCGTTCCTCGGTATGGCCATTATTTCCGGAAGTAGAGACTGAAATATTTTAGGTACCCAAAAATTGAGGTTAGAAAAAAGTGCGACGGATTTGCCGGATATTAGCGGTGATTACTAGGCAACCTGCGGGGATGCTACAGTTAAAAGGGCGGGCCTCTGAGTCGCTTCGTTTTCCTTGTGTAAAAAAAATTCTGTTTTGGAAGGTCAAAATGACCATTTTTTGAAATTTTGCCGGCCTCTCCTGTCCAGACGAACGGGGATAGAGAGTTGTCCTTTATACTGAAGATAGAGTTCGACGAGCTGTATTCAACGCACTCTTCGGCTTTGTTGTTACTACACGCACTGCGGAGTTATGGCGGCTAGAATGTCGGCGGAAGGGTGGTTTAAACCCTTCCCCTTTTTTTCTCGAAAATCAGTTTGTGTTCGCGATTGCCATTTTGATGCTATCGTGTAAGAAGGTAGTCAAGGGGGAATACGGGGCCGCATCCCGTTCCTCGGTATGGCCATTATTTCCGGAAGTAGAGACTGAAATATTTTAGGTACCCAAAAATTGAGGTTAGAAAAAAGTGCGACGGATTTGCCGGATATTAGCGGTGATTACTAGGCAACCTGCGGGGATGCTACAGTTAAAAGGGCGGGCCTCTGAGTCGCTTCGTTTTCCTTGTGTAAAAAAAATTCTGTTTTGGAAGGTCAAAATGACCATTTTTTGAAATTTTGCCGGCCTCTCCTGTCCAGACGAACGGGGATAGAGAGTTGTCCTTTATACTGAAGATAGAGTTCGACGAGCTGTATTCAACGCACTCTTCGGCTTTGTTGTTACTACACGCACTGCGGAGTTATGGCGGCTAGAATGTCGGCGGAAGGGTGGTTTAAACCCTTCCCCTTTTTTTCTCGAAAATCAGTTTGTGTTCGCGATTGCCATTTTGATGCTATCGTGTAAGAAGGTAGTCAAGGGGGAATACGGGGCCGCATCCCGTTCCTCGGTATGGCCATTATTTCCGGAAGTAGAGACTGAAATATTTTAGGTACCCAAAAATTGAGGTTAGAAAAAAGTGCGACGGATTTGCCGGATATTAGCGGTGATTACTAGGCAACCTGCGGGGATGCTACAGTTAAAAGGGCGGGCCTCTGAGTCGCTTCGTTTTCCTTGTGTAAAAAAAATTCTGTTTTGGAAGGTCAAAATGACCATTTTTTGAAATTTTGCCGGCCTCTCCTGTCCAGACGAACGGGGATAGAGAGTTGTCCTTTATACTGAAGATAGAGTTCGACGAGCTGTATTCAACGCACTCTTCGGCTTTGTTGTTACTACACGCACTGCGGAGTTATGGCGGCTAGAATGTCGGCGGAAGGGTGGTTTAAACCCTTCCCCTTTTTTTCTCGAAAATCAGTTTGTGTTCGCGATTGCCATTTTGATGCTATCGTGTAAGAAGGTAGTCAAGGGGGAATACGGGGCCGCATCCCGTTCCTCGGTATGGCCATTATTTCCGGAAGTAGAGACTGAAATATTTTAGGTACCCAAAAATTGAGGTTAGAAAAAAGTGCGACGGATTTGCCGGATATTAGCGGTGATTACTAGGCAACCTGCGGGGATGCTACAGTTAAAAGGGCGGGCCTCTGAGTCGCTTCGTTTTCCTTGTGTAAAAAAAATTCTGTTTTGGAAGGTCAAAATGACCATTTTTTGAAATTTTGCCGGCCTCTCCTGTCCAGACGAACGGGGATAGAGAGTTGTCCTTTATACTGAAGATAGAGTTCGACGAGCTGTATTCAACGCACTCTTCGGCTTTGTTGTTACTACACGCACTGCGGAGTTATGGCGGCTAGAATGTCGGCGGAAGGGTGGTTTAAACCCTTCCCCTTTTTTTCTCGAAAATCAGTTTGTGTTCGCGATTGCCATTTTGATGCTATCGTGTAAGAAGGTAGTCAAGGGGGAATACGGGGCCGCATCCCGTTCCTCGGTATGGCCATTATTTCCGGAAGTAGAGACTGAAATATTTTAGGTACCCAAAAATTGGGGTTAGAAAAAAGTGCGACGGATTTGCCGGATATTAGCGGTGATTACTAGGCAACCTGCGGGGATGCTACAGTTAAAAGGGCGGGCCTCTGAGTCGCTTCGTTTTCCTTGTGTAAAAAAAATTCTGTTTTGGAAGGTCAAAATGACCATTTTTTGAAATTTTGCCGGCCTCTCCTGTCCAGACGAACGGGGATAGAGAGTTGTCCTTTATACTGAAGATAGAGTTCGACGAGCTGTATTCAACGCACTCTTCGGCTTTGTTGTTACTACACGCACTGCGGAGTTATGGCGGCTAGAATGTCGGCGGAAGGGTGGTTTAAACCCTTCCCCTTTTTTTCTCGAAAATCAGTTTGTGTTCGCGATTGCCATTTTGATGCTATCGTGTAAGAAGGTAGTCAAGGGGGAATACGGGGCCGCATCCCGTTCCTCGGTATGGCCATTATTTCCGGAAGTAGAGACTGAAATATTTTAGGTACCCAAAAATTGAGGTTAGAAAAAAGTGCGACGGATTTGCCGGATATTAGCGGTGATTACTAGGCAACCTGCGGGGATGCTACAGTTAAAAGGGCGGGCCTCTGAGTCGCTTCGTTTTCCTTGTGTAAAAAAAATTCTGTTTTGGAAGGTCAAAATGACCATTTTTTGAAATTTTGCCGGCCTCTCCTGTCCAGACGAACGGGGATAGAGAGTTGTCCTTTATACTGAAGATAGAGTTCGACGAGCTGTATTCAACGCACTCTTCGGCTTTGTTGTTACTACACGCACTGCGGAGTTATGGCGGCTAGAATGTCGGCGGAAGGGTGGTTTAAACCCTTCCCCTTTTTTTCTCGAAAATCAGTTTGTGTTCGCGATTGCCATTTTGATGCTATCGTGTAAGAAGGTAGTCAAGGGGGAATACGGGGCCGCATCCCGTTCCTCGGTATGGCCATTATTTCCGGAAGTAGAGACTGAAATATTTTAGGTACCCAAAAATTGAGGTTAGAAAAAAGTGCGACGGATTTGCCGGATATTAGCGGTGATTACTAGGCAACCTGCGGGGATGCTACAGTTAAAAGGGCGGGCCTCTGAGTCGCTTCGTTTTCCTTGTGTAAAAAAAATTCTGTTTTGGAAGGTCAAAATGACCATTTTTTGAAATTTTGCCGGCCTCTCCTGTCCAGACGAACGGGGATAGAGAGTTGTCCTTTATACTGAAGATAGAGTTCGACGAGCTGTATTCAACGCACTCTTCGGCTTTGTTGTTACTACACGCACTGCGGAGTTATGGCGGCTAGAATGTCGGCGGAAGGGTGGTTTAAACCCTTCCCCTTTTTTTCTCGAAAATCAGTTTGTGTTCGCGATTGCCATTTTGATGCTATCGTGTAAGAAGGTAGTCAAGGGGGAATACGGGGCCGCATCCCGTTCCTCGGTATGGCCATTATTTCCGGAAGTAGAGACTGAAATATTTTAGGTACCCAAAAATTGAGGTTAGAAAAAAGTGCGACGGATTTGCCGGATATTAGCGGTGATTACTAGGCAACCTGCGGGGATGCTACAGTTAAAAGGGCGGGCCTCTGAGTCGCTTCGTTTTCCTTGTGTAAAAAAAATTCTGTTTTGGAAGGTCAAAATGACCATTTTTTGAAATTTTGCCGGCCTCTCCTGTCCAGACGAACGGGGATAGAGAGTTGTCCTTTATACTGAAGATAGAGTTCGACGAGCTGTATTCAACGCACTCTTCGGCTTTGTTGTTACTACACGCACTGCGGAGTTATGGCGGCTAGAATGTCGGCGGAAGGGTGGTTTAAACCCTTCCCCTTTTTTTCTCGAAAATCAGTTTGTGTTCGCGATTGCCATTTTGATGCTATCGTGTAAGAAGGTAGTCAAGGGGGAATACGGGGCCGCATCCCGTTCCTCGGTATGGCCATTATTTCCGGAAGTAGAGACTGAAATATTTTAGGTACCCAAAAATTGAGGTTAGAAAAAAGTGCGACGGATTTGCCGGATATTAGCGGTGATTACTAGGCAACCTGCGGGGATGCTACAGTTAAAAGGGCGGGCCTCTGAGTCGCTTCGTTTTCCTTGTGTAAAAAAAATTCTGTTTTGGAAGGTCAAAATGACCATTTTTTGAAATTTTGCCGGCCTCTCCTGTCCAGACGAACGGGGATAGAGAGTTGTCCTTTATACTGAAGATAGAGTTCGACGAGCTGTATTCAACGCACTCTTCGGCTTTGTTGTTACTACACGCACTGCGGAGTTATGGCGGCTAGAATGTCGGCGGAAGGGTGGTTTAAACCCTTCCCCTTTTTTTCTCGAAAATCAGTTTGTGTTCGCGATTGCCATTTTGATGCTATCGTGTAAGAAGGTAGTCAAGGGGGAATACGGGGCCGCATCCCGTTCCTCGGTATGGCCATTATTTCCGGAAGTAGAGACTGAAATATTTTAGGTACCCAAAAATTGAGGTTAGAAAAAAGTGCGACGGATTTGCCGGATATTAGCGGTGATTACTAGGCAACCTGCGGGGATGCTACAGTTAAAAGGGCGGGCCTCTGAGTCGCTTCGTTTTCCTTGTGTAAAAAAAATTCTGTTTTGGAAGGTCAAAATGACCATTTTTTGAAATTTTGCCGGCCTCTCCTGTCCAGACGAACGGGGATAGAGAGTTGTCCTTTATACTGAAGATAGAGTTCGACGAGCTGTATTCAACGCACTCTTCGGCTTTGTTGTTACTACACGCACTGCGGAGTTATGGCGGCTAGAATGTCGGCGGAAGGGTGGTTTAAACCCTTCCCCTTTTTTTCTCGAAAATCAGTTTGTGTTCGCGATTGCCATTTTGATGCTATCGTGTAAGAAGGTAGTCAAGGGGGAATACGGGGCCGCATCCCGTTCCTCGGTATGGCCATTATTTCCGGAAGTAGAGACTGAAATATTTTAGGTACCCAAAAATTGGGGTTAGAAAAAAGTGCGACGGATTTGCCGGATATTAGCGGTGATTACTAGGCAACCTGCGGGGATGCTACAGTTAAAAGGGCGGGCCTCTGAGTCGCTTCGTTTTCCTTGTGTAAAAAAAATTCTGTTTTGGAAGGTCAAAATGACCATTTTTTGAAATTTTGCCGGCCTCTCCTGTCCAGACGAACGGGGATAGAGAGTTGTCCTTTATACTGAAGATAGAGTTCGACGAGCTGTATTCAACGCACTCTTCGGCTTTGTTGTTACTACACGCACTGCGGAGTTATGGCGGCTAGAATGTCGGCGGAAGGGTGGTTTAAACCCTTCCCCTTTTTTTCTCGAAAATCAGTTTGTGTTCGCGATTGCCATTTTGATGCTATCGTGTAAGAAGGTAGTCAAGGGGGAATACGGGGCCGCATCCCGTTCCTCGGTATGGCCATTATTTCCGGAAGTAGAGACTGAAATATTTTAGGTACCCAAAAATTGAGGTTAGAAAAAAGTGCGACGGATTTGCCGGATATTAGCGGTGATTACTAGGCAACCTGCGGGGATGCTACAGTTAAAAGGGCGGGCCTCTGAGTCGCTTCGTTTTCCTTGTGTAAAAAAAATTCTGTTTTGGAAGGTCAAAATGACCATTTTTTGAAATTTTGCCGGCCTCTCCTGTCCAGACGAACGGGGATAGAGAGTTGTCCTTTATACTGAAGATAGAGTTCGACGAGCTGTATTCAACGCACTCTTCGGCTTTGTTGTTACTACACGCACTGCGGAGTTATGGCGGCTAGAATGTCGGCGGAAGGGTGGTTTAAACCCTTCCCCTTTTTTTCTCGAAAATCAGTTTGTGTTCGCGATTGCCATTTTGATGCTATCGTGTAAGAAGGTAGTCAAGGGGGAATACGGGGCCGCATCCCGTTCCTCGGTATGGCCATTATTTCCGGAAGTAGAGACTGAAATATTTTAGGTACCCAAAAATTGAGGTTAGAAAAAAGTGCGACGGATTTGCCGGATATTAGCGGTGATTACTAGGCAACCTGCGGGGATGCTACAGTTAAAAGGGCGGGCCTCTGAGTCGCTTCGTTTTCCTTGTGTAAAAAAAATTCTGTTTTGGAAGGTCAAAATGACCATTTTTTGAAATTTTGCCGGCCTCTCCTGTCCAGACGAACGGGGATAGAGAGTTGTCCTTTATACTGAAGATAGAGTTCGACGAGCTGTATTCAACGCACTCTTCGGCTTTGTTGTTACTACACGCACTGCGGAGTTATGGCGGCTAGAATGTCGGCGGAAGGGTGGTTTAAACCCTTCCCCTTTTTTTCTCGAAAATCAGTTTGTGTTCGCGATTGCCATTTTGATGCTATCGTGTAAGAAGGTAGTCAAGGGGGAATACGGGGCCGCATCCCGTTCCTCGGTATGGCCATTATTTCCGGAAGTAGAGACTGAAATATTTTAGGTACCCAAAAATTGAGGTTAGAAAAAAGTGCGACGGATTTGCCGGATATTAGCGGTGATTACTAGGCAACCTGCGGGGATGCTACAGTTAAAAGGGCGGGCCTCTGAGTCGCTTCGTTTTCCTTGTGTAAAAAAAATTCTGTTTTGGAAGGTCAAAATGACCATTTTTTGAAATTTTGCCGGCCTCTCCTGTCCAGACGAACGGGGATAGAGAGTTGTCCTTTATACTGAAGATAGAGTTCGACGAGCTGTATTCAACGCACTCTTCGGCTTTGTTGTTACTACACGCACTGCGGAGTTATGGCGGCTAGAATGTCGGCGGAAGGGTGGTTTAAACCCTTCCCCTTTTTTTCTCGAAAATCAGTTTGTGTTCGCGATTGCCATTTTGATGCTATCGTGTAAGAAGGTAGTCAAGGGGGAATACGGGGCCGCATCCCGTTCCTCGGTATGGCCATTATTTCCGGAAGTAGAGACTGAAATATTTTAGGTACCCAAAAATTGAGGTTAGAAAAAAGTGCGACGGATTTGCCGGATATTAGCGGTGATTACTAGGCAACCTGCGGGGATGCTACAGTTAAAAGGGCGGGCCTCTGAGTCGCTTCGTTTTCCTTGTGTAAAAAAAATTCTGTTTTGGAAGGTCAAAATGACCATTTTTTGAAATTTTGCCGGCCTCTCCTGTCCAGACGAACGGGGATAGAGAGTTGTCCTTTATACTGAAGATAGAGTTCGACGAGCTGTATTCAACGCACTCTTCGGCTTTGTTGTTACTACACGCACTGCGGAGTTATGGCGGCTAGAATGTCGGCGGAAGGGTGGTTTAAACCCTTCCCCTTTTTTTCTCGAAAATCAGTTTGTGTTCGCGATTGCCATTTTGATGCTATCGTGTAAGAAGGTAGTCAAGGGGGAATACGGGGCCGCATCCCGTTCCTCGGTATGGCCATTATTTCCGGAAGTAGAGACTGAAATATTTTAGGTACCCAAAAATTGAGGTTAGAAAAAAGTGCGACGGATTTGCCGGATATTAGCGGTGATTACTAGGCAACCTGCGGGGATGCTACAGTTAAAAGGGCGGGCCTCTGAGTCGCTTCGTTTTCCTTGTGTAAAAAAAATTCTGTTTTGGAAGGTCAAAATGACCATTTTTTGAAATTTTGCCGGCCTCTCCTGTCCAGACGAACGGGGATAGAGAGTTGTCCTTTATACTGAAGATAGAGTTCGACGAGCTGTATTCAACGCACTCTTCGGCTTTGTTGTTACTACACGCACTGCGGAGTTATGGCGGCTAGAATGTCGGCGGAAGGGTGGTTTAAACCCTTCCCCTTTTTTTCTCGAAAATCAGTTTGTGTTCGCGATTGCCATTTTGATGCTATCGTGTAAGAAGGTAGTCAAGGGGGAATACGGGGCCGCATCCCGTTCCTCGGTATGGCCATTATTTCCGGAAGTAGAGACTGAAATATTTTAGGTACCCAAAAATTGAGGTTAGAAAAAAGTGCGACGGATTTGCCGGATATTAGCGGTGATTACTAGGCAACCTGCGGGGATGCTACAGTTAAAAGGGCGGGCCTCTGAGTCGCTTCGTTTTCCTTGTGTAAAAAAAATTCTGTTTTGGAAGGTCAAAATGACCATTTTTTGAAATTTTGCCGGCCTCTCCTGTCCAGACGAACGGGGATAGAGAGTTGTCCTTTATACTGAAGATAGAGTTCGACGAGCTGTATTCAACGCACTCTTCGGCTTTGTTGTTACTACACGCACTGCGGAGTTATGGCGGCTAGAATGTCGGCGGAAGGGTGGTTTAAACCCTTCCCCTTTTTTTCTCGAAAATCAGTTTGTGTTCGCGATTGCCATTTTGATGCTATCGTGTAAGAAGGTAGTCAAGGGGGAATACGGGGCCGCATCCCGTTCCTCGGTATGGCCATTATTTCCGGAAGTAGAGACTGAAATATTTTAGGTACCCAAAAATTGAGGTTAGAAAAAAGTGCGACGGATTTGCCGGATATTAGCGGTGATTACTAGGCAACCTGCGGGGATGCTACAGTTAAAAGGGCGGGCCTCTGAGTCGCTTCGTTTTCCTTGTGTAAAAAAAATTCTGTTTTGGAAGGTCAAAATGACCATTTTTTGAAATTTTGCCGGCCTCTCCTGTCCAGACGAACGGGGATAGAGAGTTGTCCTTTATACTGAAGATAGAGTTCGACGAGCTGTATTCAACGCACTCTTCGGCTTTGTTGTTACTACACGCACTGCGGAGTTATGGCGGCTAGAATGTCGGCGGAAGGGTGGTTTAAACCCTTCCCCTTTTTTTCTCGAAAATCAGTTTGTGTTCGCGATTGCCATTTTGATGCTATCGTGTAAGAAGGTAGTCAAGGGGGAATACGGGGCCGCATCCCGTTCCTCGGTATGGCCATTATTTCCGGAAGTAGAGACTGAAATATTTTAGGTACCCAAAAATTGGGGTTAGAAAAAAGTGCGACGGATTTGCCGGATATTAGCGGTGATTACTAGGCAACCTGCGGGGATGCTACAGTTAAAAGGGCGGGCCTCTGAGTCGCTTCGTTTTCCTTGTGTAAAAAAAATTCTGTTTTGGAAGGTCAAAATGACCATTTTTTGAAATTTTGCCGGCCTCTCCTGTCCAGACGAACGGGGATAGAGAGTTGTCCTTTATACTGAAGATAGAGTTCGACGAGCTGTATTCAACGCACTCTTCGGCTTTGTTGTTACTACACGCACTGCGGAGTTATGGCGGCTAGAATGTCGGCGGAAGGGTGGTTTAAACCCTTCCCCTTTTTTTCTCGAAAATCAGTTTGTGTTCGCGATTGCCATTTTGATGCTATCGTGTAAGAAGGTAGTCAAGGGGGAATACGGGGCCGCATCCCGTTCCTCGGTATGGCCATTATTTCCGGAAGTAGAGACTGAAATATTTTAGGTACCCAAAAATTGAGGTTAGAAAAAAGTGCGACGGATTTGCCGGATATTAGCGGTGATTACTAGGCAACCTGCGGGGATGCTACAGTTAAAAGGGCGGGCCTCTGAGTCGCTTCGTTTTCCTTGTGTAAAAAAAATTCTGTTTTGGAAGGTCAAAATGACCATTTTTTGAAATTTTGCCGGCCTCTCCTGTCCAGACGAACGGGGATAGAGAGTTGTCCTTTATACTGAAGATAGAGTTCGACGAGCTGTATTCAACGCACTCTTCGGCTTTGTTGTTACTACACGCACTGCGGAGTTATGGCGGCTAGAATGTCGGCGGAAGGGTGGTTTAAACCCTTCCCCTTTTTTTCTCGAAAATCAGTTTGTGTTCGCGATTGCCATTTTGATGCTATCGTGTAAGAAGGTAGTCAAGGGGGAATACGGGGCCGCATCCCGTTCCTCGGTATGGCCATTATTTCCGGAAGTAGAGACTGAAATATTTTAGGTACCCAAAAATTGAGGTTAGAAAAAAGTGCGACGGATTTGCCGGATATTAGCGGTGATTACTAGGCAACCTGCGGGGATGCTACAGTTAAAAGGGCGGGCCTCTGAGTCGCTTCGTTTTCCTTGTGTAAAAAAAATTCTGTTTTGGAAGGTCAAAATGACCATTTTTTGAAATTTTGCCGGCCTCTCCTGTCCAGACGAACGGGGATAGAGAGTTGTCCTTTATACTGAAGATAGAGTTCGACGAGCTGTATTCAACGCACTCTTCGGCTTTGTTGTTACTACACGCACTGCGGAGTTATGGCGGCTAGAATGTCGGCGGAAGGGTGGTTTAAACCCTTCCCCTTTTTTTCTCGAAAATCAGTTTGTGTTCGCGATTGCCATTTTGATGCTATCGTGTAAGAAGGTAGTCAAGGGGGAATACGGGGCCGCATCCCGTTCCTCGGTATGGCCATTATTTCCGGAAGTAGAGACTGAAATATTTTAGGTACCCAAAAATTGAGGTTAGAAAAAAGTGCGACGGATTTGCCGGATATTAGCGGTGATTACTAGGCAACCTGCGGGGATGCTACAGTTAAAAGGGCGGGCCTCTGAGTCGCTTCGTTTTCCTTGTGTAAAAAAAATTCTGTTTTGGAAGGTCAAAATGACCATTTTTTGAAATTTTGCCGGCCTCTCCTGTCCAGACGAACGGGGATAGAGAGTTGTCCTTTATACTGAAGATAGAGTTCGACGAGCTGTATTCAACGCACTCTTCGGCTTTGTTGTTACTACACGCACTGCGGAGTTATGGCGGCTAGAATGTCGGCGGAAGGGTGGTTTAAACCCTTCCCCTTTTTTTCTCGAAAATCAGTTTGTGTTCGCGATTGCCATTTTGATGCTATCGTGTAAGAAGGTAGTCAAGGGGGAATACGGGGCCGCATCCCGTTCCTCGGTATGGCCATTATTTCCGGAAGTAGAGACTGAAATATTTTAGGTACCCAAAAATTGAGGTTAGAAAAAAGTGCGACGGATTTGCCGGATATTAGCGGTGATTACTAGGCAACCTGCGGGGATGCTACAGTTAAAAGGGCGGGCCTCTGAGTCGCTTCGTTTTCCTTGTGTAAAAAAAATTCTGTTTTGGAAGGTCAAAATGACCATTTTTTGAAATTTTGCCGGCCTCTCCTGTCCAGACGAACGGGGATAGAGAGTTGTCCTTTATACTGAAGATAGAGTTCGACGAGCTGTATTCAACGCACTCTTCGGCTTTGTTGTTACTACACGCACTGCGGAGTTATGGCGGCTAGAATGTCGGCGGAAGGGTGGTTTAAACCCTTCCCCTTTTTTTCTCGAAAATCAGTTTGTGTTCGCGATTGCCATTTTGATGCTATCGTGTAAGAAGGTAGTCAAGGGGGAATACGGGGCCGCATCCCGTTCCTCGGTATGGCCATTATTTCCGGAAGTAGAGACTGAAATATTTTAGGTACCCAAAAATTGAGGTTAGAAAAAAGTGCGACGGATTTGCCGGATATTAGCGGTGATTACTAGGCAACCTGCGGGGATGCTACAGTTAAAAGGGCGGGCCTCTGAGTCGCTTCGTTTTCCTTGTGTAAAAAAAATTCTGTTTTGGAAGGTCAAAATGACCATTTTTTGAAATTTTGCCGGCCTCTCCTGTCCAGACGAACGGGGATAGAGAGTTGTCCTTTATACTGAAGATAGAGTTCGACGAGCTGTATTCAACGCACTCTTCGGCTTTGTTGTTACTACACGCACTGCGGAGTTATGGCGGCTAGAATGTCGGCGGAAGGGTGGTTTAAACCCTTCCCCTTTTTTTCTCGAAAATCAGTTTGTGTTCGCGATTGCCATTTTGATGCTATCGTGTAAGAAGGTAGTCAAGGGGGAATACGGGGCCGCATCCCGTTCCTCGGTATGGCCATTATTTCCGGAAGTAGAGACTGAAATATTTTAGGTACCCAAAAATTGGGGTTAGAAAAAAGTGCGACGGATTTGCCGGATATTAGCGGTGATTACTAGGCAACCTGCGGGGATGCTACAGTTAAAAGGGCGGGCCTCTGAGTCGCTTCGTTTTCCTTGTGTAAAAAAAATTCTGTTTTGGAAGGTCAAAATGACCATTTTTTGAAATTTTGCCGGCCTCTCCTGTCCAGACGAACGGGGATAGAGAGTTGTCCTTTATACTGAAGATAGAGTTCGACGAGCTGTATTCAACGCACTCTTCGGCTTTGTTGTTACTACACGCACTGCGGAGTTATGGCGGCTAGAATGTCGGCGGAAGGGTGGTTTAAACCCTTCCCCTTTTTTTCTCGAAAATCAGTTTGTGTTCGCGATTGCCATTTTGATGCTATCGTGTAAGAAGGTAGTCAAGGGGGAATACGGGGCCGCATCCCGTTCCTCGGTATGGCCATTATTTCCGGAAGTAGAGACTGAAATATTTTAGGTACCCAAAAATTGAGGTTAGAAAAAAGTGCGACGGATTTGCCGGATATTAGCGGTGATTACTAGGCAACCTGCGGGGATGCTACAGTTAAAAGGGCGGGCCTCTGAGTCGCTTCGTTTTCCTTGTGTAAAAAAAATTCTGTTTTGGAAGGTCAAAATGACCATTTTTTGAAATTTTGCCGGCCTCTCCTGTCCAGACGAACGGGGATAGAGAGTTGTCCTTTATACTGAAGATAGAGTTCGACGAGCTGTATTCAACGCACTCTTCGGCTTTGTTGTTACTACACGCACTGCGGAGTTATGGCGGCTAGAATGTCGGCGGAAGGGTGGTTTAAACCCTTCCCCTTTTTTTCTCGAAAATCAGTTTGTGTTCGCGATTGCCATTTTGATGCTATCGTGTAAGAAGGTAGTCAAGGGGGAATACGGGGCCGCATCCCGTTCCTCGGTATGGCCATTATTTCCGGAAGTAGAGACTGAAATATTTTAGGTACCCAAAAATTGAGGTTAGAAAAAAGTGCGACGGATTTGCCGGATATTAGCGGTGATTACTAGGCAACCTGCGGGGATGCTACAGTTAAAAGGGCGGGCCTCTGAGTCGCTTCGTTTTCCTTGTGTAAAAAAAATTCTGTTTTGGAAGGTCAAAATGACCATTTTTTGAAATTTTGCCGGCCTCTCCTGTCCAGACGAACGGGGATAGAGAGTTGTCCTTTATACTGAAGATAGAGTTCGACGAGCTGTATTCAACGCACTCTTCGGCTTTGTTGTTACTACACGCACTGCGGAGTTATGGCGGCTAGAATGTCGGCGGAAGGGTGGTTTAAACCCTTCCCCTTTTTTTCTCGAAAATCAGTTTGTGTTCGCGATTGCCATTTTGATGCTATCGTGTAAGAAGGTAGTCAAGGGGGAATACGGGGCCGCATCCCGTTCCTCGGTATGGCCATTATTTCCGGAAGTAGAGACTGAAATATTTTAGGTACCCAAAAATTGAGGTTAGAAAAAAGTGCGACGGATTTGCCGGATATTAGCGGTGATTACTAGGCAACCTGCGGGGATGCTACAGTTAAAAGGGCGGGCCTCTGAGTCGCTTCGTTTTCCTTGTGTAAAAAAAATTCTGTTTTGGAAGGTCAAAATGACCATTTTTTGAAATTTTGCCGGCCTCTCCTGTCCAGACGAACGGGGATAGAGAGTTGTCCTTTATACTGAAGATAGAGTTCGACGAGCTGTATTCAACGCACTCTTCGGCTTTGTTGTTACTACACGCACTGCGGAGTTATGGCGGCTAGAATGTCGGCGGAAGGGTGGTTTAAACCCTTCCCCTTTTTTTCTCGAAAATCAGTTTGTGTTCGCGATTGCCATTTTGATGCTATCGTGTAAGAAGGTAGTCAAGGGGGAATACGGGGCCGCATCCCGTTCCTCGGTATGGCCATTATTTCCGGAAGTAGAGACTGAAATATTTTAGGTACCCAAAAATTGAGGTTAGAAAAAAGTGCGACGGATTTGCCGGATATTAGCGGTGATTACTAGGCAACCTGCGGGGATGCTACAGTTAAAAGGGCGGGCCTCTGAGTCGCTTCGTTTTCCTTGTGTAAAAAAAATTCTGTTTTGGAAGGTCAAAATGACCATTTTTTGAAATTTTGCCGGCCTCTCCTGTCCAGACGAACGGGGATAGAGAGTTGTCCTTTATACTGAAGATAGAGTTCGACGAGCTGTATTCAACGCACTCTTCGGCTTTGTTGTTACTACACGCACTGCGGAGTTATGGCGGCTAGAATGTCGGCGGAAGGGTGGTTTAAACCCTTCCCCTTTTTTTCTCGAAAATCAGTTTGTGTTCGCGATTGCCATTTTGATGCTATCGTGTAAGAAGGTAGTCAAGGGGGAATACGGGGCCGCATCCCGTTCCTCGGTATGGCCATTATTTCCGGAAGTAGAGACTGAAATATTTTAGGTACCCAAAAATTGGGGTTAGAAAAAAGTGCGACGGATTTGCCGGATATTAGCGGTGATTACTAGGCAACCTGCGGGGATGCTACAGTTAAAAGGGCGGGCCTCTGAGTCGCTTCGTTTTCCTTGTGTAAAAAAAATTCTGTTTTGGAAGGTCAAAATGACCATTTTTTGAAATTTTGCCGGCCTCTCCTGTCCAGACGAACGGGGATAGAGAGTTGTCCTTTATACTGAAGATAGAGTTCGACGAGCTGTATTCAACGCACTCTTCGGCTTTGTTGTTACTACACGCACTGCGGAGTTATGGCGGCTAGAATGTCGGCGGAAGGGTGGTTTAAACCCTTCCCCTTTTTTTCTCGAAAATCAGTTTGTGTTCGCGATTGCCATTTTGATGCTATCGTGTAAGAAGGTAGTCAAGGGGGAATACGGGGCCGCATCCCGTTCCTCGGTATGGCCATTATTTCCGGAAGTAGAGACTGAAATATTTTAGGTACCCAAAAATTGAGGTTAGAAAAAAGTGCGACGGATTTGCCGGATATTAGCGGTGATTACTAGGCAACCTGCGGGGATGCTACAGTTAAAAGGGCGGGCCTCTGAGTCGCTTCGTTTTCCTTGTGTAAAAAAAATTCTGTTTTGGAAGGTCAAAATGACCATTTTTTGAAATTTTGCCGGCCTCTCCTGTCCAGACGAACGGGGATAGAGAGTTGTCCTTTATACTGAAGATAGAGTTCGACGAGCTGTATTCAACGCACTCTTCGGCTTTGTTGTTACTACACGCACTGCGGAGTTATGGCGGCTAGAATGTCGGCGGAAGGGTGGTTTTAAACCCTTCCCCTTTTTTTCTCGAAAATCAGTTTGTGTTCGCGATTGCCATTTTGATGCTATCGTGTAAGAAGGTAGTCAAGGGGGAATACGGGGCCGCATCCCGTTCCTCGGTATGGCCATTATTTCCGGAAGTAGAGACTGAAATATTTTAGGTACCCAAAAATTGAGGTTAGAAAAAAGTGCGACGGATTTGCCGGATATTAGCGGTGATTACTAGGCAACCTGCGGGGATGCTACAGTTAAAAGGGCGGGCCTCTGAGTCGCTTCGTTTTCCTTGTGTAAAAAAAATTCTGTTTTGGAAGGTCAAAATGACCATTTTTTGAAATTTTGCCGGCCTCTCCTGTCCAGACGAACGGGGATAGAGAGTTGTCCTTTATACTGAAGATAGAGTTCGACGAGCTGTATTCAACGCACTCTTCGGCTTTGTTGTTACTACACGCACTGCGGAGTTATGGCGGCTAGAATGTCGGCGGAAGGGTGGTTTAAACCCTTCCCCTTTTTTTCTCGAAAATCAGTTTGTGTTCGCGATTGCCATTTTGATGCTATCGTGTAAGAAGGTAGTCAAGGGGGAATACGGGGCCGCATCCCGTTCCTCGGTATGGCCATTATTTCCGGAAGTAGAGACTGAAATATTTTAGGTACCCAAAAATTGGGGTTAGAAAAAAGTGCGACGGATTTGCCGGATATTAGCGGTGATTACTAGGCAACCTGCGGGGATGCTACAGTTAAAAGGGCGGGCCTCTGAGTCGCTTCGTTTTCCTTGTGTAAAAAAAATTCTGTTTTGGAAGGTCAAAATGACCATTTTTTGAAATTTTGCCGGCCTCTCCTGTCCAGACGAACGGGGATAGAGAGTTGTCCTTTATACTGAAGATAGAGTTCGACGAGCTGTATTCAACGCACTCTTCGGCTTTGTTGTTACTACACGCACTGCGGAGTTATGGCGGCTAGAATGTCGGCGGAAGGGTGGTTTAAACCCTTCCCCTTTTTTTCTCGAAAATCAGTTTGTGTTCGCGATTGCCATTTTGATGCTATCGTGTAAGAAGGTAGTCAAGGGGGAATACGGGGCCGCATCCCGTTCCTCGGTATGGCCATTATTTCCGGAAGTAGAGACTGAAATATTTTAGGTACCCAAAAATTGAGGTTAGAAAAAAGTGCGACGGATTTGCCGGATATTAGCGGTGATTACTAGGCAACCTGCGGGGATGCTACAGTTAAAAGGGCGGGCCTCTGAGTCGCTTCGTTTTCCTTGTGTAAAAAAAATTCTGTTTTGGAAGGTCAAAATGACCATTTTTTGAAATTTTGCCGGCCTCTCCTGTCCAGACGAACGGGGATAGAGAGTTGTCCTTTATACTGAAGATAGAGTTCGACGAGCTGTATTCAACGCACTCTTCGGCTTTGTTGTTACTACACGCACTGCGGAGTTATGGCGGCTAGAATGTCGGCGGAAGGGTGGTTTAAACCCTTCCCCTTTTTTTCTCGAAAATCAGTTTGTGTTCGCGATTGCCATTTTGATGCTATCGTGTAAGAAGGTAGTCAAGGGGGAATACGGGGCCGCATCCCGTTCCTCGGTATGGCCATTATTTCCGGAAGTAGAGACTGAAATATTTTAGGTACCCAAAAATTGAGGTTAGAAAAAAGTGCGACGGATTTGCCGGATATTAGCGGTGATTACTAGGCAACCTGCGGGGATGCTACAGTTAAAAGGGCGGGCCTCTGAGTCGCTTCGTTTTCCTTGTGTAAAAATAATTCTGTTTTGGAAGGTCAAAATGACCATTTTTTGAAATTTTGCCGGCCTCTCCTGTCCAGACGAACGGGGATAGAGAGTTGTCCTTTATACTGAAGATAGAGTTCGACGAGCTGTATTCAACGCACTCTTCGGCTTTGTTGTTACTACACGCACTGCGGAGTTATGGCGGCTAGAATGTCGGCGGAAGGGTGGTTTAAACCCTTCCCCTTTTTTTCTCGAAAATCAGTTTGTGTTCGCGATTGCCATTTTGATGCTATCGTGTAAGAAGGTAGTCAAGGGGGAATACGGGGCCGCATCCCGTTCCTCGGTATGGCCATTATTTCCGGAAGTAGAGACTGAAATATTTTAGGTACCCAAAAATTGAGGTTAGAAAAAAGTGCGACGGATTTGCCGGATATTAGCGGTGATTACTAGGCAACCTGCGGGGATGCTACAGTTAAAAGGGCGGGCCTCTGAGTCGCTTCGTTTTCCTTGTGTAAAAAAAATTCTGTTTTGGAAGGTCAAAATGACCATTTTTTGAAATTTTGCCGGCCTCTCCTGTCCAGACGAACGGGGATAGAGAGTTGTCCTTTATACTGAAGATAGAGTTCGACGAGCTGTATTCAACGCACTCTTCGGCTTTGTTGTTACTACACGCACTGCGGAGTTATGGCGGCTAGAATGTCGGCGGAAGGGTGGTTTAAACCCTTCCCCTTTTTTTCTCGAAAATCAGTTTGTGTTCGCGATTGCCATTTTGATGCTATCGTGTAAGAAGGTAGTCAAGGGGGAATACGGGGCCGCATCCCGTTCCTCGGTATGGCCATTATTTCCGGAAGTAGAGACTGAAATATTTTAGGTACCCAAAAATTGAGGTTAGAAAAAAGTGCGACGGATTTGCCGGATATTAGCGGTGATTACTAGGCAACCTGCGGGGATGCTACAGTTAAAAGGGCGGGCCTCTGAGTCGCTTCGTTTTCCTTGTGTAAAAAAAATTCTGTTTTGGAAGGTCAAAATGACCATTTTTTGAAATTTTGCCGGCCTCTCCTGTCCAGACGAACGGGGATAGAGAGTTGTCCTTTATACTGAAGATAGAGTTCGACGAGCTGTATTCAACGCACTCTTCGGCTTTGTTGTTACTACACGCACTGCGGAGTTATGGCGGCTAGAATGTCGGCGGAAGGGTGGTTTAAACCCTTCCCCTTTTTTTCTCGAAAATCAGTTTGTGTTCGCGATTGCCATTTTGATGCTATCGTGTAAGAAGGTAGTCAAGGGGGAATACGGGGCCGCATCCCGTTCCTCGGTATGGCCATTATTTCCGGAAGTAGAGACTGAAATATTTTAGGTACCCAAAAATTGAGGTTAGAAAAAAGTGCGACGGATTTGCCGGATATTAGCGGTGATTACTAGGCAACCTGCGGGGATGCTACAGTTAAAAGGGCGGGCCTCTGAGTCGCTTCGTTTTCCTTGTGTAAAAAAAATTCTGTTTTGGAAGGTCAAAATGACCATTTTTTGAAATTTTGCCGGCCTCTCCTGTCCAGACGAACGGGGATAGAGAGTTGTCCTTTATACTGAAGATAGAGTTCGACGAGCTGTATTCAACGCACTCTTCGGCTTTGTTGTTACTACACGCACTGCGGAGTTATGGCGGCTAGAATGTCGGCGGAAGGGTGGTTTAAACCCTTCCCCTTTTTTTCTCGAAAATCAGTTTGTGTTCGCGATTGCCATTTTGATGCTATCGTGTAAGAAGGTAGTCAAGGGGGAATACGGGGCCGCATCCCGTTCCTCGGTATGGCCATTATTTCCGGAAGTAGAGACTGAAATATTTTAGGTACCCAAAAATTGAGGTTAGAAAAAAGTGCGACGGATTTGCCGGATATTAGCGGTGATTACTAGGCAACCTGCGGGGATGCTACAGTTAAAAGGGCGGGCCTCTGAGTCGCTTCGTTTTCCTTGTGTAAAAAAAATTCTGTTTTGGAAGGTCAAAATGACCATTTTTTGAAATTTTGCCGGCCTCTCCTGTCCAGACGAACGGGGATAGAGAGTTGTCCTTTATACTGAAGATAGAGTTCGACGAGCTGTATTCAACGCACTCTTCGGCTTTGTTGTTACTACACGCACTGCGGAGTTATGGCGGCTAGAATGTCGGCGGAAGGGTGGTTTAAACCCTTCCCCTTTTTTTCTCGAAAATCAGTTTGTGTTCGCGATTGCCATTTTGATGCTATCGTGTAAGAAGGTAGTCAAGGGGGAATACGGGGCCGCATCCCGTTCCTCGGTATGGCCATTATTTCCGGAAGTAGAGACTGAAATATTTTAGGTACCCAAAAATTGAGGTTAGAAAAAAGTGCGACGGATTTGCCGGATATTAGCGGTGATTACTAGGCAACCTGCGGGGATGCTACAGTTAAAAGGGCGGGCCTCTGAGTCGCTTCGTTTTCCTTGTGTAAAAAAAATTCTGTTTTGGAAGGTCAAAATGACCATTTTTTGAAATTTTGCCGGCCTCTCCTGTCCAGACGAACGGGGATAGAGAGTTGTCCTTTATACTGAAGATAGAGTTCGACGAGCTGTATTCAACGCACTCTTCGGCTTTGTTGTTACTACACGCACTGCGGAGTTATGGCGGCTAGAATGTCGGCGGAAGGGTGGTTTAAACCCTTCCCCTTTTTTTCTCGAAAATCAGTTTGTGTTCGCGATTGCCATTTTGATGCTATCGTGTAAGAAGGTAGTCAAGGGGGAATACGGGGCCGCATCCCGTTCCTCGGTATGGCCATTATTTCCGGAAGTAGAGACTGAAATATTTTAGGTACCCAAAAATTGGGGTTAGAAAAAAGTGCGACGGATTTGCCGGATATTAGCGGTGATTACTAGGCAACCTGCGGGGATGCTACAGTTAAAAGGGCGGGCCTCTGAGTCGCTTCGTTTTCCTTGTGTAAAAAAAATTCTGTTTTGGAAGGTCAAAATGACCATTTTTTGAAATTTTGCCGGCCTCTCCTGTCCAGACGAACGGGGATAGAGAGTTGTCCTTTATACTGAAGATAGAGTTCGACGAGCTGTATTCAACGCACTCTTCGGCTTTGTTGTTACTACACGCACTGCGGAGTTATGGCGGCTAGAATGTCGGCGGAAGGGTGGTTTAAACCCTTCCCCTTTTTTTCTCGAAAATCAGTTTGTGTTCGCGATTGCCATTTTGATGCTATCGTGTAAGAAGGTAGTCAAGGGGGAATACGGGGCCGCATCCCGTTCCTCGGTATGGCCATTATTTCCGGAAGTAGAGACTGAAATATTTTAGGTACCCAAAAATTGAGGTTAGAAAAAAGTGCGACGGATTTGCCGGATATTAGCGGTGATTACTAGGCAACCTGCGGGGATGCTACAGTTAAAAGGGCGGGCCTCTGAGTCGCTTCGTTTTCCTTGTGTAAAAAAAATTCTGTTTTGGAAGGTCAAAATGACCATTTTTTGAAATTTTGCCGGCCTCTCCTGTCCAGACGAACGGGGATAGAGAGTTGTCCTTTATACTGAAGATAGAGTTCGACGAGCTGTATTCAACGCACTCTTCGGCTTTGTTGTTACTACACGCACTGCGGAGTTATGGCGGCTAGAATGTCGGCGGAAGGGTGGTTTAAACCCTTCCCCTTTTTTTCTCGAAAATCAGTTTGTGTTCGCGATTGCCATTTTGATGCTATCGTGTAAGAAGGTAGTCAAGGGGGAATACGGGGCCGCATCCCGTTCCTCGGTATGGCCATTATTTCCGGAAGTAGAGACTGAAATATTTTAGGTACCCAAAAATTGGGGTTAGAAAAAAGTGCGACGGATTTGCCGGATATTAGCGGTGATTACTAGGCAACCTGCGGGGATGCTACAGTTAAAAGGGCGGGCCTCTGAGTCGCTTCGTTTTCCTTGTGTAAAAAAAATTCTGTTTTGGAAGGTCAAAATGACCATTTTTTGAAATTTTGCCGGCCTCTCCTGTCCAGACGAACGGGGATAGAGAGTTGTCCTTTATACTGAAGATAGAGTTCGACGAGCTGTATTCAACGCACTCTTCGGCTTTGTTGTTACTACACGCACTGCGGAGTTATGGCGGCTAGAATGTCGGCGGAAGGGTGGTTTAAACCCTTCCCCTTTTTTTCTCGAAAATCAGTTTGTGTTCGCGATTGCCATTTTGATGCTATCGTGTAAGAAGGTAGTCAAGGGGGAATACGGGGCCGCATCCCGTTCCTCGGTATGGCCATTATTTCCGGAAGTAGAGACTGAAATATTTTAGGTACCCAAAAATTGAGGTTAGAAAAAAGTGCGACGGATTTGCCGGATATTAGCGGTGATTACTAGGCAACCTGCGGGGATGCTACAGTTAAAAGGGCGGGCCTCTGAGTCGCTTCGTTTTCCTTGTGTAAAAAAAATTCTGTTTTGGAAGGTCAAAATGACCATTTTTTGAAATTTTGCCGGCCTCTCCTGTCCAGACGAACGGGGATAGAGAGTTGTCCTTTATACTGAAGATAGAGTTCGACGAGCTGTATTCAACGCACTCTTCGGCTTTGTTGTTACTACACGCACTGCGGAGTTATGGCGGCTAGAATGTCGGCGGAAGGGTGGTTTAAACCCTTCCCCTTTTTTTCTCGAAAATCAGTTTGTGTTCGCGATTGCCATTTTGATGCTATCGTGTAAGAAGGTAGTCAAGGGGGAATACGGGGCCGCATCCCGTTCCTCGGTATGGCCATTATTTCCGGAAGTAGAGACTGAAATATTTTAGGTACCCAAAAATTGAGGTTAGAAAAAAGTGCGACGGATTTGCCGGATATTAGCGGTGATTACTAGGCAACCTGCGGGGATGCTACAGTTAAAAGGGCGGGCCTCTGAGTCGCTTCGTTTTCCTTGTGTAAAAAAAATTCTGTTTTGGAAGGTCAAAATGACCATTTTTTGAAATTTTGCCGGCCTCTCCTGTCCAGACGAACGGGGATAGAGAGTTGTCCTTTATACTGAAGATAGAGTTCGACGAGCTGTATTCAACGCACTCTTCGGCTTTGTTGTTACTACACGCACTGCGGAGTTATGGCGGCTAGAATGTCGGCGGAAGGGTGGTTTAAACCCTTCCCCTTTTTTTCTCGAAAATCAGTTTGTGTTCGCGATTGCCATTTTGATGCTATCGTGTAAGAAGGTAGTCAAGGGGGAATACGGGGCCGCATCCCGTTCCTCGGTATGGCCATTATTTCCGGAAGTAGAGACTGAAATATTTTAGGTACCCAAAAATTGAGGTTAGAAAAAAGTGCGACGGATTTGCCGGATATTAGCGGTGATTACTAGGCAACCTGCGGGGATGCTACAGTTAAAAGGGCGGGCCTCTGAGTCGCTTCGTTTTCCTTGTGTAAAAAAAATTCTGTTTTGGAAGGTCAAAATGACCATTTTTTGAAATTTTGCCGGCCTCTCCTGTCCAGACGAACGGGGATAGAGAGTTGTCCTTTATACTGAAGATAGAGTTCGACGAGCTGTATTCAACGCACTCTTCGGCTTTGTTGTTACTACACGCACTGCGGAGTTATGGCGGCTAGAATGTCGGCGGAAGGGTGGTTTAAACCCTTCCCCTTTTTTTCTCGAAAATCAGTTTGTGTTCGCGATTGCCATTTTGATGCTATCGTGTAAGAAGGTAGTCAAGGGGGAATACGGGGCCGCATCCCGTTCCTCGGTATGGCCATTATTTCCGGAAGTAGAGACTGAAATATTTTAGGTACCCAAAAATTGAGGTTAGAAAAAAGTGCGACGGATTTGCCGGATATTAGCGGTGATTACTAGGCAACCTGCGGGGATGCTACAGTTAAAAGGGCGGGCCTCTGAGTCGCTTCGTTTTCCTTGTGTAAAAAAAATTCTGTTTTGGAAGGTCAAAATGACCATTTTTTGAAATTTTGCCGGCCTCTCCTGTCCAGACGAACGGGGATAGAGAGTTGTCCTTTATACTGAAGATAGAGTTCGACGAGCTGTATTCAACGCACTCTTCGGCTTTGTTGTTACTACACGCACTGCGGAGTTATGGAGGCTAGAATGTCGGCATAAGGGTTGTTTATACCCTTCCCCTTTTTTTCTCGAAAATCAGTTTGTGTTCGCGATTGCCATTTTGATGCTATCGTGTAAGAAGGTAGTCAAGGGGGAATACGGGGCCGCATCCCGTTCCTCGGTATGGCCATTATTTCCGGAAGTAGAGACTGAAATATTTTAGGTACCCAAAAATTGAGGTTAGAAAAAAGTGCGACGGATTTGCCGGATATTAGCGGTGATTACTAGGCAACCTGCGGGGATGCTACAGTTAAAAGGGCGGGCCTCTGAGTCGCTTCGTTTTCCTTGTGTAAAAAAAATTCTGTTTTGGAAGGTCAAAATGACCATTTTTTGAAATTTTGCCGGCCTCTCCTGTCCAGACGAACGGGGATAGAGAGTTGTCCTTTATACTGAAGATAGAGTTCGACGAGCTGTATTCAACGCACTCTTCGGCTTTGTTGTTACTACACGCACTGCGGAGTTATGGCGGCTAGAATGTCGGCGGAAGGGTGGTTTAAACCCTTCCCCTTTTTTTCTCGAAAATCAGTTTGTGTTCGCGATTGCCATTTTGATGCTATCGTGTAAGAAGGTAGTCAAGGGGGAATACGGGGCCGCATCCCGTTCCTCGGTATGGCCATTATTTCCGGAAGTAGAGACTGAAATATTTTAGGTACCCAAAAATTGAGGTTAGAAAAAAGTGCGACGGATTTGCCGGATATTAGCGGTGATTACTAGGCAACCTGCGGGGATGCTACAGTTAAAAGGGCGGGCCTCTGAGTCGCTTCGTTTTCCTTGTGTAAAAAAAATTCTGTTTTGGAAGGTCAAAATGACCATTTTTTGAAATTTTGCCGGCCTCTCCTGTCCAGACGAACGGGGATAGAGAGTTGTCCTTTATACTGAAGATAGAGTTCGACGAGCTGTATTCAACGCACTCTTCGGCTTTGTTGTTACTACACGCACTGCGGAGTTATGGCGGCTAGAATGTCGGCGGAAGGGTGGTTTAAACCCTTCCCCTTTTTTTCTCGAAAATCAGTTTGTGTTCGCGATTGCCATTTTGATGCTATCGTGTAAGAAGGTAGTCAAGGGGGAATACGGGGCCGCATCCCGTTCCTCGGTATGGCCATTATTTCCGGAAGTAGAGACTGAAATATTTTAGGTACCCAAAAATTGAGGTTAGAAAAAAGTGCGACGGATTTGCCGGATATTAGCGGTGATTACTAGGCAACCTGCGGGGATGCTACAGTTAAAAGGGCGGGCCTCTGAGTCGCTTCGTTTTCCTTGTGTAAAAAAAATTCTGTTTTGGAAGGTCAAAATGACCATTTTTTGAAATTTTGCCGGCCTCTCCTGTCCAGACGAACGGGGATAGAGAGTTGTCCTTTATACTGAAGATAGAGTTCGACGAGCTGTATTCAACGCACTCTTCGGCTTTGTTGTTACTACACGCACTGCGGAGTTATGGCGGCTAGAATGTCGGCGGAAGGGTGGTTTAAACCCTTCCCCTTTTTTTCTCGAAAATCAGTTTGTGTTCGCGATTGCCATTTTGATGCTATCGTGTAAGAAGGTAGTCAAGGGGGAATACGGGGCCGCATCCCGTTCCTCGGTATGGCCATTATTTCCGGAAGTAGAGACTGAAATATTTTAGGTACCCAAAAATTGAGGTTAGAAAAAAGTGCGACGGATTTGCCGGATATTAGCGGTGATTACTAGGCAACCTGCGGGGATGCTACAGTTAAAAGGGCGGGCCTCTGAGTCGCTTCGTTTTCCTTGTGTAAAAAAAATTCTGTTTTGGAAGGTCAAAATGACCATTTTTTGAAATTTTGCCGGCCTCTCCTGTCCAGACGAACGGGGATAGAGAGTTGTCCTTTATACTGAAGATAGAGTTCGACGAGCTGTATTCAACGCACTCTTCGGCTTTGTTGTTACTACACGCACTGCGGAGTTATGGCGGCTAGAATGTCGGCGGAAGGGTGGTTTAAACCCTTCCCCTTTTTTTCTCGAAAATCAGTTTGTGTTCGCGATTGCCATTTTGATGCTATCGTGTAAGAAGGTAGTCAAGGGGGAATACGGGGCCGCATCCCGTTCCTCGGTATGGCCATTATTTCCGGAAGTAGAGACTGAAATATTTTAGGTACCCAAAAATTGAGGTTAGAAAAAAGTGCGACGGATTTGCCGGATATTAGCGGTGATTACTAGGCAACCTGCGGGGATGCTACAGTTAAAAGGGCGGGCCTCTGAGTCGCTTCGTTTTCCTTGTGTAAAAAAAATTCTGTTTTGGAAGGTCAAAATGACCATTTTTTGAAATTTTGCCGGCCTCTCCTGTCCAGACGAACGGGGATAGAGAGTTGTCCTTTATACTGAAGATAGAGTTCGACGAGCTGTATTCAACGCACTCTTCGGCTTTGTTGTT